>NW_003852511.1:4710717-4735557 GCF_000181295.1 Otolemur garnettii
TTAACAAGGATGCTGTTTAAAGCTCCAACACATTTCACTAGTATGTCTGACGATTGCTCTATGCTCAACAAGGATGCTGTTTAAAGCTCCAACACACTTCACTAGTACGTCTGACGATTGCTCTATGCTTAACAAGCATGCTGTTTAAAGCTCCAACACGCTTCACTAGTATGTCTGACGATCGCTCTATGCTTAACAAGGACGCTGTTTAAAGCTCCAACATGCTTCACTAGTATGTCTGATGATTGCTGTATGCCTAACAAGCATGCTGTTTAAAGCTCCAACACGCTTCACTAGTATGTCTGATGATTGCTCTATGCTTAACAAGGATGCTTACAGGATCTTGAGAACATTCTTCAGTGCTCACTCAACTACAATGAAATCGTTTCCTAAGACCCGGGCCAGCTTGGCTGGAGCACACATCCAGCTGCGCCCTGAGAACATCCCCCTTGGCTGGGGCACAGCTCGCTCCATCATCATGGCAGCTGCCCCACTCTGCTATCTACTCCTAGACCCTTAAACTCTCACCCCCACACCGTCATCCAGGCTGCTGCTGTCCTCTCGGTACAGCTCTTCCCTGGGTTGAAGCTTTATGGTAATAAATGCTTCTTCTACTTGACTAACTTTAGTCTCCCCAGGACTCTTTCCCAATGACCAAATGACCCTAACAGCTGGGACTTCAGGAGTGTGCCTGGCTAATTTTTCTATTTTTAGTAGAGCTGGGGTCTCGTTCTTGCTCAGGCTGGTCTCAAACTCCTGAGCTCAAACAATCTGTCTACCTCAGCCTCCCAGAGCACTAGGATTACAGGTGTGAGCCAGATAAGTACGGTTTCAACAATTTAAAAAATTATCTATATAGAATACTACGTGTTTCCTTTTATAACTCTGCCTTGCCCTCTCCTTGCTATGTTCATTCCTTTAAACTATTGTAAGATACATCATTTATGAATGAATGACAGTCTAGATATCCACATCTGCCAAGGGAAAGTTTAGTTGTTTTTACTAGTTTGATTAGTGTCACATAACAATGCAGTTTTAAAGGCTTAGACAGAATCAAGTATTTTGACTGCCAATATTTATTACAGTACATACTTACCAGTCTTTCAACACTTCCGTAACATTTAGAGTCTATATAATTTGGGCTTATAAACTAGATGAAACAAATATTCTTAGAAGAAAAGCTTCACCTACAAAAAAAAAAAAAAAGACAAACATATTAATGACAATACTAAGCCACAAATAATTTTAACCATTAAAATACTGACATAAAAATCAGTGGCCTGTGTTCATATGTGATGTATGCAACAACCAGAAAAGTTGTTAAAGTCTCAAGAGCACACTAAAAAAATGCCTACCTTCAAGAATTGAGCCTTGAGAGAGGGAGTTTTGAAAGGAACGTGCTTGTGCAAACAAAGCACCTAATCACAGGTCTCTACCCGTGCTGTCCTAACTCCTAACTTGCAACCTCTAGGCAAATTGCAAGTTCAAAGGAGCATCAGAACAGTATCAGTCTTCCTAGCACTGGAATCTAGGAGGCTGTAGAATATCATTTATATACTACTAAGAAAAAAAAGTCTTCAATTCAAAGTCCCTGGGCACTGTAAAGTTATTACTCTCCCATGAGGCTAAAAGGTATTTCAGGACATATGAGAACTCTGAAAATCCTAAAACCAAACAATGATTTATTGATCACTAATAAATATCATATTATTATTAAATCTTTTAAATGAATTAATCTTTTGTATACAATATAATGAAGGCTATTTCTAGAATACTTAGGGGCAAATTTCTACTTGGGGGATAGCAACAATGTTCCTCTATAGTTACGTTTTCTCTTTCTCTATAGTTTTTATCAGAAAGAAGCAGGAAAAATGTTTCTTTGTCATAGCTAAAAGGCAAGCATGAAGGTTTATTTTGAATTGTGAGTTTTAAAATCAGAATGTTCTCATGCCTTCAGAATGCTCAAATCTGGAGATCTGTCTTGAGTTCCTTCCAGCCTGGCAAACAGTTCTTACGGCACATACTACTTTAGGCATTGATGTGAGAAAACCCAGGCAGAAAAAACAGGACGGGTTGTGTTAGACTGCAAAGGGCTTTGTAAGAATTAGGAAAAAACATTCTTGCCTGGCAGGGACAGCTGGACATCAGGGTTCACAGCTATCAAAGCACAGGCTAGATTCCAGTCTTATCAGCCCATCAGCCGCCCAACTGAATGGAACAGCCCTGGGACAGTCTTAACACACACCCTCCTTACTTCTTCCTGCTACCTCCTGAACTAGCCAAAATCATACATGTATTTTTTAATTCTAAAATTATGAAAGGAGAAATTATCAAATTATGAGCCTAAAAATGGTAGCAATTGCTCTGACTACTAGTACTCTCCAGCTTGGATTACCACAATGTAAAGCCATCTGTCCAGCAGTGGTGAAAGTGATTCCAGCTGACCTGGTGTGGCTGTTAAAAGTGTGAGCTGACAGTCGACCTCATCTGTCTGTTTCTCTCTCTTCCGGAAGGACACGCCAGGCCAACCTGAGGGGCTTCTCTGATGCTCTTAAACTGGCCTGGTTTCTTTACCTTTCCAACAGCCTGGCTTAGAGATCCACTGGGTTTCATTTCATCCAAGATCATAATTCTAACTGCACAGGCATCTGCCCTCTTTGACTCTGTCATCCCCCTTTATTCATATTTGTTTTCCTTAATTTTTGCCACCCTAAATTATACTAAGTGCCCACAAAGTCTGGAAATATAGATACATTTTAATAAATTAAAGATGTCCTTAGTTGTATTTTATACACACATATTGCTTCTGTTTCAAAAGTACATAAATGCACCCTAGCGTTACTCTTCTCTATGACTATCTTACCTCCTAGGTCACAAGTTCCTTAGGTCTAGGGACTGTAATCTTGCTACTTTTTGCCTTTTATAGCTATAATACTAAATTTAAATTCAACACTATTATATTGTTTTAATTTCTAATATAACAATTGTTATAATATTGTAATAAAACTTGCCCCAGTAATATTCCTATGATCTTTATATTCTTAACACTTGCCATAAATGAAAAACGTAGTAAAAAATGCTTATAATCATATAAATGACCTTCTTAGAAAAATAATAGGTTTCACTTTCTCTCACAGAGGGACTGGCAAAATGTAAAATATAAAGAGCCAAAAGAAAAGAAACATATGGGGCGGCATTCTACTCCTTTCAGCCACAGGAGCCGCCCCATATGCCGGAGGTGGTGGGTTCAAACCCAGCCCCAGCCAAAAACTGAAAAAAAACAAAACATACATACACATAATTCCCCCCAATTTAATATATTAGCTATACCTTCTAGTTTTATGTTATCAGAATTTCATCAATATGCCAATTAAACTGAACATTTACTAAATTATGATTTTAAACCCTAGAGGCAGAATAAAAACAAAATCCCTACCTCCATGGATTTTAGTAGGATAGAGACAAAAACCCAACCCATAATGTCAAGTATTAGAGAAAAAAGAAGAAGAAAGGTACAGAGTGATAGGAATGCTACTTTATCGTTTATTTATTTTTGAGACACAGTCTCACTTTGCCACCCTTGTTAGAGTGCCATAGCATCACAGCTCATAGCAACTTCAAACTCTTCGGTTTAAGAGATTCTCTTGCCTCAGCCTCCCAAGCCGCTGGGACTACAGGTACCTGCGACAACACCCGGCTATTTTATTTTAGAGACAGAGTCTTGCTCTGGCTCAGGTTCATCTTGAACTCCTGAGCTCAGACAATCCACCCGCCTTGGTCTCCCAGAGTGCTAGGATTACAGGTGCGAGCCACCGCACCCGGCCACAGGAGAGCTCCTTTAGACAGGGTAGCCAAGGAAGGTGGTATTTGAGCAAAACGCTGAACAAAGTAAGTCAATGAGCTGTGTGGGTATCTGACAAAGTCATGTTCCATGGCACTGAGATAAATGCGTGTTTTATGCATTAGAAACTGAATACAAGAGAAAAAGAGAAGTCAAAAGGATTGCAAGGAAAGAGTGAGAAAAGCCACTCAGTCTCACTTCTCAAGAACCAAAGGAAGATGTGGAAAGAGGAAACAGACGTGTCCCCTTGGAACTGTTTCTCCCTAAGAACTAAAGTTCCTTCTCTCATTCCTCCCCCCACCAAACAAACAGAAAAGACTACCAGGGCTTGTTAGTCTGTGTGAAGAATCGTACTGCTGACTGACAGAAGAGCAGGCGGGAGGGAGGAACAAAGTTCAGATGCAGCTATGCTAAGTGTGGCCAGTCTGTTAGACACTAAGTAAAGGTTTTAAGTAGGCAGCTGGTTCAGTGAGGGGCTTGCAACTGGTGAATCAGTTCAGATATCATTAGCATGTAGATGTATCTTTAAAGCCCTGGGACTAGATGGATGAATAACCCGGAGCAGTGCTGTCCAACAGTTGTCTGACATGTTGGGACTGTTCTATAATTTCTGCTCGCCAAAGCAACAAAGACACTTGTGGCTAGTGGCCACCATAATGAGCAGTGGGGACCTCCGAATGAACGTGAAAGAAGCAGAGAGGAGGTCCTAGGACCGAACCTCAGCATGACCCAGCAGGGAGAGGGAGAATACCCAGCCCAGGACACTGTGAAGGGACAGCCAGGGAGGGGAGAGGAAAATCGGAGAGCAGTGTGGCCCAGAGACCAAGGGAAGAAAGCGTGAAACAGGAAAGAATGGTCAACGGTTATCAAATATTGCTCAGGAGAGGTTGAGTAAGATGAAGACTGGGATTGACCACTGAATGCAGTAACAGGGAAGTTACCGACAACCTTCGCAAAGAACGGTGGAGTGGGAAAGAATGGTGAGGATATGAAGGCCAGCAGTTTAGAAGTTCTCAAAAGAGAAAATGGATGGTAGCCTGAGGTGGATATGAGATAAGCGACATTTAAAAAATAACAATTGATCGGAGTAGGGCGCTGGCCCCATATACCGGAGGTGGCAGGTTCAAACCCAGCCCTGGCCAAAAACTGCAAAAAAGAAAAAAATAAATAACAATTGACGGATTGGAGCCCGTAGCTCAGAGGGTGGGGCACCGGCCACATACACCAAGGGTGGTGGGTTCAAACCCAGCCTGGGCCAGATAAACAACAATGACAACTGCGACAACAACAACAACACAAATAGCCAGGCCTTGTGGCGGGCACCTATAGTCCAGCTATTCGGGAGGCTGAGGCAAGAGGATAGTTTGAGCCCAAGAGTTTGAGGTTGCTGTGAGCTGTGACGCTATGGCACTCTACCAAGGGCAACACAATGAGACACTCTGTCTCAAAAAATAAATAAATAAAATAAAAATTAAAAATAACAATTGATGTTATAATATTACAGAGTGCTTACAAGTGGAAATATAGTATGTTTCTCCAATAGAGAAAGGAAAATAGACGAAAAATCAAAATGAGAAGAGATACTTCCAGGAATAATTGAACAGGCAAAATGAGGAGGATGGAATCTACAAGTGGAGGGGACAGTGACAGTGCCTCTGATGGAACAAGAAAGACGCCAGAGCACACCAGTGCAGATGGAGGAACATCAGTCCATTGGGCACAGGGAGGACAAAGTTCATTTCAGGAGCTTCTATTTTCTTAGTGAAATAAACAGCAAGGTTACTAGCTGAGAGAGAAAACTGACTGGGGGTGAAGGTGTTAAACTCAGGAGTGTACCAGGGTCAGAAATAGCAGCCCAGAAGATACTTCCCACTAAACTAAGACTGAGTTCTGTTGTTCCCTAACTGTACCCACCCTCTAATTAGCACATTGGCTCGTGGGTCTTACCAGACTCACCTATAGAATTCATCTGGCCACCACCACACATAGATTCTAATCCACTAAACCTATAGTAGAACATCAGTATGTTTACTAAACTTCATAGGTGATTCTGATGAAATATTAGACAGGAGAACCATTGCCACAGGTGATAGGAAGCCCGTGAATTATTTTAAACATGTGAATGGCGTGGTCAATCTCGACCAAATAGATTACTCTAGCGGCAATATGGGAGACAGACCTCAGGAAGAAAAATTTAGCCACAGGAAAACCAATGTGGGATTGGTGTTCTACTCCAAGCAAAAGGTAAGAAGACATTTTTCCTAAGGCAAAAAGGGTACAGTTTTATTAACTATCCAGGAGTTAAAATGAGCACAATTTTGGTGAAAGAATGAAAGTGAGGGAAAGTGGGTATTAGGACAACCCTCTGAATATTAGCTTGGTTAACTAGAAAGATGGCACTGCCACCTGGGAAGTATGTGGTACCAAAGATTTCATTTGCCATTGAAATTAAAATCTCAAGCTTAACAACAGGGTAAGACGTGGTCCCTAGGTTGCTGAGTTTCCACCTCTAGAAATACCAATTAGCCAGTGGCCACAGTGGGAGAAGGAAAAGGCGTCCAGGGTGGCACAGCTCCCTCTCTCTTGCATTCATTAATTCAACCAATATTTCTCTTTTTAAAATAAATAGTTCAATAAATACGTATTAACCTGCTTACTCATTCTATTTTTTGCTAGTTTCTGAATCTGTTCTGAGTAGTTGAATATACACCCAGTGGGCATCATGATGGTGATGAAATCAAAGAGCCCAGAGGCAGAAGACTGGGAATCTAGCAATTACTAGCTAGTCACACAGAGCTGTGTGATGTTTGGCTTCCTCTTCCATAAAATGCCTAACCCCCCCGGAGTTATTATATGAATTATGTAATGATTGTATAATGTCAATAAACACCGCTGGCAAATTTTACAGTTCCAGTTAAATACTCAGCACTAGCTGACCATATTAAAACAGAGAGTGCCCTCTGCTGGAGACAAAGATCATTGCAACCTCTTCCTCAGAACACTGCCAAGAAACTGATGGTGTTCTGCTTTACAAAGCAGTTTCCAGGGAAGCACTGAAAATAACAGTAAAGAGTATTCCCATTTTCTACTTTTGTCTTGTCCTTGGTTCCACAAAAAGAAGAGGAAAAGCAATAGAAAGGTTAAATAAACTTTATTCTTATAGCCTCATTAGAAAGCATAATTTTCCCTCTTCAAATAGAAACCTGAGTCAATTCCTAGTCTTCCACCAAATGCCAAAAATCCTGATAAACTCCCTTTTAAAGTAACACTATGTGCTTACCTAAGTTTCTTTTCTTTTCTTTTTTTTTTTTTTTTTTGCAGTTTTGGGCCGGGTTTGAACCCACCACCTCTGGTATATGGGGCCGGCAACCTACTCCTTTGAGCCACAGGCGCCACCCTACCCTAGTTTCTTACTTACAATAGTACTAAAGAAATTACTATTGAAAAAATATTTTTCATAAATGTTATTTTGTGCCAAAGAGAAGATCACAATAAATCAGTTATTGTGAGATCTAAACAAAATAATGTATAGAATAATAAGTATCCAATAAATTCTACTGAATCCAAATCTGCCATTATTTACTTTCTGAAAGATCTCATATACCCTTTACAACACATCAGTAAAAATCAAAAACCTTAGTAAGACAAAAAAGGTAACACTATTTATAAGACCATTCATACCATTTTATAAATGACATGAATAAAGGAATGAACATTAACAACTTAGAACCATACGTTTTCACAGTGGCAGAAACTTTGGAAGACATATTCTCTAAACCTGTGGCTCCCAACTCCCAGGCCCCAGACCTGTTCTGCTTCCAGTCAATGGCCTGTTATGGACCTGGCTGCACAGCAGGAGGGGAGCAGCTGTCAAGCAAAGCTTCATCTGTGTTTACAGCCTCTCCCTATCACAAGCACCTGAGCTCTGCCTCCTATCAGAGCCTTACTAGCTAGTCACACACAGCTGTGTGATGCTTGGCTTCCTCGTCCATAAAATGCCTACCCCCCGAGTTGTTTTCCCACCCCCAACTGTGGGAAAACCATCTTCCATGAAACTGGCCCCTGATGCCAAAAAAGTTGGGGACTGCTGCTCTAAATCCACATTCTACAGGTGGCAATAACTGAGGCCCACAGGTCCAAGGTCACAGAACTGGTTGGACCCCTGGACTCCCATGCCAGTTGCCTCAGAGTTATGTGATATTATTGGAGCTAATTAACTAAAACTAAAATAGCAAGTTTAGAAGACATACAGCCTCTTCTTTTGTCAGTTTAATTAAAAATTAGACAATGGGCAAAAGAAGTTTTCTTAACACTAAATACTATCCTAAATGCTATCCAGAGTCTTTACTCAAATCCACTAGACTGCAGTCTGTGTACTTGGAAATGAGAGTTTAAAATCCCTCTCTACAAACTACTATAACTACAACATGCAGCAGTATGTCCAAAATGTAGGAAACTTGGAAAGTGGAAAAGAGGGGGAGGAGGAACTGACCGTGTCTGAGACTAACAGAATTCTCTTTAAAGAATAAGCTAAAGTATATCAGTTCTATTAAATTTTACAATATTTAAGCAAGGGAATATCTGTTAATCTAAGCTTTACCATGTAGCTTTTTGGCCAATACTAGAAGTGTTAAGCAATAATCATGAGAATGATTCCCAATCAAAGACTTCAGATGGAAAGTTCACTAGAATATTATTTATACACCATATGTTTATTAATATAAGCACCTTTATAGTCTATTTTATAGTGGATAATATATACCCTCTTCTCTCGAGAAAATGGAAGCAAAATTTGGTAGTCACCAAATATGAAAAATCAAAATATATTTAATGGGCCTTGTGTTATAAAATTCCTCTTAAAATTTAAAATGCAGATAAGGGAAGGACCTAATACCTTAACAAAGTTCTAAACTAAATAAGAGAACAAAATAATTCATAAAAGCCACTTTACCATAAGACAAATGATTTATAAACAGAAATCTTCTGTAAAACAAATCACAATCCCATAATTACTGACAATGCATCATATCTGGAGACATATTCACCTTGAATTGAACCAATTAACGTCAAAAGAAACAGCAGTTGGTTAGAGGCCAAGCACTTCTTGACAAACTGATGCTCTGATTGTGCATTCAAGAGCATCTATCTAGCTAGAAGTCAGGATGTCACACATTCTTACAAGTTAGGATGGTCCCCAGCTCCTCAGACAGGAACACTGTGACAGCTTCAGGAAGGAAATGTTAAGGCTTTGAACTACAGACACTACAGAGTCTGAGTAACAACCCATGCCTCCATTGGAAAATGAATTCAGAGTTCCAACTTGAATGCTATTTATATATTTTGCTACATTCTCTCCAGATACTTTGACTGCCAGGCTAAGGAGAGGAGATTCCTCCATCTCCAAGCCACTTGTAGTGGCTCCAGTAATGTGGAGAAAGGAGTTCAGAAGTAAGGGTCCAGAAATAAGTGAAGCAAACAGTAAGCCAGTTAAACTTGAAGAGGTAATCGCAGCCCTTCTGCAAGCCTCCTCTCCAGGGTCCTCTCACAATGCCACACTTAGATAGACTAGAGTTTACATGACCTAGAGAAGATGAATCCTTAGAAGCACATATACACATATAAAACACTGTCTGGTAGGGCAATTTGCATTCTACACAACCATCTTAAAAATGAGCATTTGGGATACACCATTTATAAGTTACTGCAACGAACTGAAGTATAAGAAGTAATTATAACTGAAAACAAACTTTTTCAACTAACACTGAAGAAACAAGTTGACTACCAATAAAATAAAACTGACAGAATTTTTATTTAATAAATTATTTTAGGTCAAGGGTGGTGGCTTGTATGTCTACTAATCCTAGTAATCAGGGAGGTCAAGGTGGGAGAGGTCAAGTTCAAGATCAGCCTGAGCAAGTGCAAGACCCCAAGACGCTGTCTCTACTAAAAACTTAGCTAAGCATGGTGGCACATGCCTGTAGTCCCAGCTATTCAGGAGGCGGAGACAGGAGGATATACTGAGCCCAGGAGTTGGACGTTGCAGTGAACTATGACGATGCCACTGCACTGCAGCCTGGGTGACAAAGTGAGACTGTTTAAAAAAAAAAAAAAATTAAAATGAGAAATCTATTCTACTATCAAGACTCAGAAAGTTAAATGACCTTTGGGTTAATGACCATAACCTTAAAACTTTATAAATAAGAACACTAAGGCAGATGAAAGTTAAGAGATTTCCCCAACATTATCTCACCAGCCAGATCTACAGATTCCTACCCCATGTTTTTCCTAATATTGCATGAAATTTTTCAGAGACTTCCAGCAGCCAAACTATGTATTTCAGATGCTACCTGACAGAGCACCTGAGTGAGTAGGTCTGGCACTAACTACCACTTCAATCAGGCAGTGGCCCTGCCTCTTTGCTCTATGCTGTTTTCACCCTTTCAAGCACCGCAAACGTAAATGTTTCCAAATTGTTAACTTCTACCAAGAAATAAGTGATTGGAGGAAAAAAAAATGCTGCCCCTCCTAGAGGGAAGTATTTACATTTTAACAAGAAGTAACACCTTTAGCTCTACACTGGGTAAAGTTGGCTCTGACCTAGATGGTCCGTATTAATAATGGGAGCTATAATAATCCTTACTCAGAGAATATGGAAGAAATGGTTATACTGTTCCTGCATTTTTTTCTGTACTATGCATTTAGGCTAAGTCAAAGTAGAAAACACGTTTAAGGAAATATTTTCAATTTATGTAGAATACGTGGGCTCTTCAAAGAAAGAAAACTAAAAACATGTGTAAGAGCAGTGGTTTGGGGGGAGGTTGGAAAGCGATGGCCTAAAATCTGTACTGACTTCTTTTTTTTCTCCAACAAATAACGCCGCCTGCTTCCCTCCCCTCTCTCCCAAGCCCACTAAGTCTTACTTGACACTCCAGTCTAGCTGTGGCTGCCCAGGGATGAGACATTACTCTGGCTCCAGGTATTTGACAAAGCTGGCCAGGAAATAAAGAAAAGCCAAGCACAGGGAGCCAGGCAAAATTTTAACAGAAATCCAAAGGAAGTCACACAAAAATGTACCAAATGTAACTAGCAGTCACATTTTCCTCTTAACCAGTAGTTCATTTTTTCTAAAACAAACAAATTGAGCAACCAGTAACTAAGGTAAGAACCTGCATCTGACCCTGAGCACCATAAAAAGATGGAACTCCTCAGACACTGTGGTGATAGTGAGGCGGCTTTAAAAGTAATATAAGGGCCCGGCCAGGCAAATCATCTCCCTGGCTGGAAATCCCTGCTAAAAGGAATGTGCCGGAAGCTTTATACTGACTACCTCATCCACCCTCAAAATAGACCTCTGGATTCTTATAGAATAATGATAATGATGCTCTAACACACACCTACAGCGAATGCTTACATCACTGCTGTAGTGCTACTCTAAGTACTCTAGGTACACACGGTAATAAGATTAGGTAATTGCTCAAGATCACAGAGCTACTGTCAGGGCCAGGATTCAGATTCAGCTAATCTCTCTGTATTCTGTATACAAATTTCTATTTTCCAAAGCAAACACGGACTCTTCCCTCTAACAAACCAGCTCTTCCTTCCTCACTCCTATTTCAGTCAATGGCCCCTGCCCAGCACTCAGGTGAGAAACCAGAACAGCACTTCATCTGGGGCCTCATCAATTCTCCCTCTTGAAAGCCTACTGGTTCACATCTCATTAGCTCTATGACCTTGGGTATTTCAACTATAGATAGTTTTTTATCTATACAACTGGGTTCGTAAGAATGCCCACAGTTGTGAATATTAAAATTAAATAACTTGTGTAAAATGCATAGCGCAGTGCCTGGCAGACTGTAGGAAGATCAATAACTATAAGCTACTACTATCCTCCCCTTGAATCTGGTCCTTTCCTTCCCTTCCCCTCTGAACTCGTGCCTCAGCATTCTTAGGCTCCTTTCCTCCCTTACCTGCAATACCAACAATCTCCGGGTCGGTCACCCTGCCTCTGGTCTGTTCTCCATCCAATCCAAATACTACAACTGCTGAAAACGTCACTCACGTTCCTTGGAATCACAAACGACGCTCCAATTCATCAAGAATAAGATCCAAACTCCTCATTATTAGGAATATAACACCTGCCACAATTTAGCCCTTCTAATCTCAGAACAAAGTCTCATAATAACATGTACTACCCCTTCAAAATCTCAGAACAAAATCTCATAATAACATGTACTACCCCACAATTCCTTCAAAGGTTATAAAGACTCTCTCAACATTATTTTACTTTTTATCATATTGCTCTTGCTACAGGAATTCACATTAATTCTCAATTACTTTCCTACATGCCTCTATCTTAGCATTCATCACACTCTATTACAGAATTTTATTGTTTCTTTTCAAGCTACAAGATGTCATAAATAAGAAAAATTAACAAAATAATTACATTTTATATTTTTAATACTTTTACATTTATATGTCAACATGTAGAGAAATACCTTAAAATATCCTGTAAAATTTTCTCAAAAACATTTTGTAAATAAAGATACATTTAGCTACAATTTTTCATTTTCCCTATGTATGTATATTTGTATGGTGACCTATGGGACACCCTGTAGATTATACTTAAGAAGAGAAACCAGGTCTTATTTGTTAAAAAGAATCATTAGTGCCTAACATAGCACCACAAACAATAAGAGTTCAATCAAGAAATAGCAATTTATTTAATACTAACTTTGATAGACAACATTTTAATATTCAAATACCTTTAGGAAATCTTCCCACAGCTAAGACTCTGAGAAATAAATAGGCACATTTCTAAAAGTCTTTAATTATTTCATAGCAAGCATTTAAAGTATTAAGGAAAGTGCTACAGAAATACCTAAAAAGCCTTATAAAAAATTTTCAATAGTAAAAAAAAAAACTCCAGCAATAAAATTGTGAATTTTTTTATACCATGTTAAAGATTATAATTCAGAAAATAATACTTTAAAAATTCTTTAAAATCAATTATAGACTTTCCATCTCTCCTAAAGAAATTAAATACAAATAAATTTACACAGCAACACTATGGTGATCGATACTTTTTCATATATATTTTGTACAAAGTGAAAGGTTCTATAAAATAAATGTCAGAAATACTGAACACTGATATTTATAAGCTTTAAAGACACCTTGCAAGTATAGATAGCATTAGTTTCCTCTTACTCTTTCCTAATTCTTGCAGACACACAAAAAAAACAGCTTTCCTTCTGAAGAAAGAAAAAACTTAGTTGAGGCAGTCAATTATAGAAAAGTGTGTCATGGTTATAAAACACTTCACACCAAGAAAGATAACAAGATCAAACTGAGATGTGGTTGCTCAATCTATTATCCTCTAACCATCTGTAGGGATGGAAAGTTAAGGGAAAGGGCAGGGAAGAAAGGAATATATACTTAAACACTTTCTGAGCAAAGGCATTTCAAATTCTACTCGCACTAAATTTTTTTTCCTATCACACCGGGTATGATCACAATTAGTTTTTATCACTGTGATCTAATTGTAGACTTGTGTAAAGAAGTCATAAGTAAATTGATTACTGGAAACCAAACACTATAGGTTTCTAGAATGCACAGACATGGCTACGGTATTACTATCTTAAAATACGTTAACATGTTCAAGAAGTTGGTGGTGTAGCAGAATACCAAGAATACAAAGTCAAGAGAGTCTCAGTCTTCTGTTTTGCCTCAAATTCTCTTTAGGAGCTTAGGCAAGGACCTCCATTATTCATACATATATATATTTTAAAAAACAAAAACTAGATGATCTCTAAATTCCTCTGTGGGCTGTGAACTTTTATGACAGTACAATATTTGAAAACTACAGTAAGACTAGAATGTTTATTGAGGCTCAATTCATAATTGCCAAGTCGTGGAAGCAACCTAAGTGCCCATCAACCCATAAATGGATCAACAAACTGTGGTCTATGTAGACTGTGGAATATTATGCAGCCGTTAAAAAGGTTGGAGGCTTTACATCTTTTACATTTACCTGAATGGAGTCGAAATACATTCTTCTTAGTAAAGTATCGCAAGAATGGAAAGATAAATATCCAATGTACTCCATACTAAGATGAAATCAATATATAATTACATGCTCATAAGAACAATAAAACATTAATATAGTCCAGTTTGGGGTTAGAGGGAAGGAGGGGTCAGGGAGAGGACATTTGGCAGAAGGAGGGAGGGCGTGAGGTGGGATCTCACCTAACGTGCACATTGTGAGGGTGTCTAACACGCCCCCTGGGTGAGGGGCTCTTCTACAAATGGAACTGTACCCTGGAAGTAAGAACAATGTAACCTAAATATTGTACCCTCATGTTAAAAAAATTAGAAATTAAAAAAAATAAAAAAGTTGCAATAAGCATCAAAATTAATTTAATATTAAAATTATACATCTTAAATTTCCCTAAAGTAATATAATCAGGGGATTTTTTTTTTTTACATATAATCAGGTTTTGTCTTTTAAAAATAAGGTGTGAAGAAAATAAATATATTTCACCCATGTGGAACTAGTGACTTTAGAAGTATTCTCCAAACTCTTTAAATAAGGTTAACAAAGAAAAACTTTCAAAAAGAATTATCAGTATTATATACTATCTTTGGAAACATCGTTAAGTAGAAATTCCTAAAATGACAAAGACCTTTAATCTTTAACAAACTCTAACTAATGATGCAGTCAAGGTCCAACAAAGTCTAGACAAGCAAATATAAAAAGTAGGTTACGAGGCTGATGCAAGCTGATGGATATAAGCAGACATCCTCCAAGTTACACCTATAAAACTTGTGTCATTGGCCAGGATACACTGAATTTTGTACTTCAATGAATGAATATCCAAAAGCAATATTATGAACTAATTTTCATTTTATGAACTAATAAAGGTTTTGTTGCCCTTTCAAAAAAGCCACATTACTATGATAAAGGAGTAAATAATTCTAACCACGTTATAATTTCACACTCATCCAAACTCAGTGTCATAATATTCTTCTAAGAAACTAAAACAAGGGAATTATAGAACTAATAAGAATTATAGCAAATCATATTTTGATAAGATCAATTTTATTTTTTTGTTATTGTTGTTTTGTTTTGGTTTTCTTGAGACAGGGTCTCACTCTGTTGCCCAGACTGGAGTACACTGGTGTCATCATAGCTCATGCAAACTCAAACTCCTGGACTCAAGCGATCCTCCCGTCTCAGCCTCCCAAGTAGCTGGGATTATGGGCACCCGCCACAACGCCTGCTTAATTTTTTATTTTTCTGTAGAGATGGGAGTCTCACTATTGCTTAGGCTGGTCTTGAACTCCTGGCCTCAAGTGATCCTCCTTCTTTGGTCTCCTGAAGTGCTGGGATTACAAAGCGTGAGACACCATCCCAGCCTTGCTCAGATCAATTTTAAAGAGAAAAGAGAAAGGAAAAAAATTAATATACTATTATTTCTTCTTAAAAGTTCACAATACTAAAAAAGAGCGTATAGATTTGGTTTCATGTAGGTTAATTAAGCAGAAACTACCAAAGACTGAATTCAGCTAGGAATCAAATGCCACTACAGCAAAAAACTTAAATGGTCTTAACCAGAAAATATTTCCAATGTACAGACACAGTTAAGATTTAAAAAGAGATAGATAAGCATAAGAATAAATTCCTAAATAGCAAACTCATCTCAACAATAATCTTGGAAGTGGGACATGGTTACTCCATTCCAAAAAAAGTCTTAAAGGTAGAAAAAAGAAAATAAAATCCTAGAGTTAGTCCACACACTAGATGTGAATTTTCCAGTATTTCATTCAAATTAGGAATTCTATCTCTTCAATAAACACTTCCTGCCCATTCTAGTTTTGGACAAATTTTAGTCATTATGAAATTGGTCTTACTTGATTTAAAATGCATCTTCCTCCTACTTTCATCCTTTGATGACAATTACTGACTAAACATTAGGAGAAGGCGCTGGTTCAACTTCCAGCTTCCCTCTTAGTTTTTAAACTCTCGTTTCCATTGGTTTCTTCACTGCCCATATTTTATTTTATTTATTTATATTTTACTTTTTTTTAATAGAGACAGAGTCTCCCTGTATTGCTCTTGGTAGAGTGCCGTGGCATCACAGCTCACGGCAACCTCCAACTCCTGGGCAATTCTCTTGCCTCAGCCTCCCGAGTAGCTGGGACCACAGGCACCCGCCACAACACCTGGCTATTTTTTGTTGCAGTTTGGCTGGGGCCAGGTTTGAACCTGCCACCCTCAGTATATGGGGCCGGTGCCCTACTCACTGAGCCACAGGCGCTGCCCATTGCCTATGTTTTAAAAGAAAAAAAAAATTCTTTTGACCCTCCTCTTTCAAGATGACTCCAGAGCAGCCTGTCCTGGCAGTGGTCTTCTCAGGTGATCTCCCCTCTCTGCACAAGGCCGTCTGACTTGCATTCACACTACTCTACCAAAACTACTCAGCCCAAGATCAGTAATAACCTTCCAACAGCCAAAATCCATCCCGGTGGGTACAGTTCAGTACTTCTTTTACGTGATTTCTCTTCATGAGGAACATATAAGACCATTTTTTTTTTGAGACAGAGTCTCACTTTGTCACCCTCGATAGAGTCCAATGGCATCACAGCTCACAGCAACCTCAGACTCTTGGGCTCTAGCAATTCTCTTGCCTCAGCCTCACAAATAGCTGGGAATACAGGAGCCCGTCATAACACCCAGCTTTTTTTTTTTTTTTTAAGATGAGGTCTCACTCTGGCTCAGGCTGGTCTTGAACCTGTGAGCTCAGGCAATCCACCAACCTCAGTCTCCCACAGTGCTAGGATTATAGGCGTGAGCCACTGCGCCTGGCCAGACCATTCCTTTTTTAAAAGCTCTCTTCTCCTTTAACTTGTGAGATGATTAGTATACACACCCATGTTTCTATATTAATACATATACACACATATAAATTTTTTTTTAGTTTCCCTCCCACTCCTCTGACCACTCCTTCTCAGACTCCTTGCTGGATTCTCCTTTGCCAGTCATGTTGGTAAGCCTCTGGCTTCTCTCCTCCTCCTCCTCACTTCTCTTTCTTTACACTCTCCTTTGATAATCTCATCCACTTCTAAGGTTTCGTGTGCCACCTATACGTTAATGAATTCCAAATGTTCTTGTAGACCTAACCTAGAACTTTCTTCCAATCTTCAGATCCTGATATAATAAGATGTATCCAGATTATTTCAGAGCAATACCATGGAGCTAAAGAAAACGGTCTTATGCTAGTAAGCTCCATTTATGCCCCTCCAGCTTAAGGGCTCAATTCATTTATTCTCGACATCCACACCCCCTTTCCAAGGTGATAACTCTTCTGGTTACTTGATTTGTCCGAGACAGTCCTGGTTATGTGTATTGTCCCAGAGTAACTATTCAGGACACCCTTTTCACTCATAACATAGCGGCACCAGTTTGGTCAATGACTTACATGATTATCCTACCTACCCACAACTATCCTTTCTGATTTTTCACACACAACTAGGTAAATTTTCTTTCCTCCCTGGTTCTTTTACTCCCTACCTGTAGGAACCCTAACTCTGGTGCTAAGAAACTTCGCTACATTTTTTTACCTTCACACAGGAAGCTCACTTCACCTTAATAAATCACTACATACCAGGCCAGAAAAACAGGTCAGTATTACCCTGGTTTCCCAAGCTGACTTATGAATCAGTGTCCCATCTTACACACTTTAAAGGTTATATTGTAGCTATATTTATAATTGTCACCTATTGATTTCTGAGTCAGTAATCCCCATTACTGAGAACTGTGCCATAAGACTACCTTCCTTTCTACACAAAGCTGGTATATCCTGAAGACTTCATTGTCCATAAGAACAATTAGTCTCAACACACCAAATTTAAAGTTCTTTGCTTTCCTCTTCTTCAATGACCCCTACTTTGCAGAAGGCCAGCATGGTTTATTAGGTAGGCGTAAGGCTGTCAAAGCTGGAAAGACTCCTAGCTTGTGCCTTGGGGAAAGGTACTCAAGCACCCTGAGCCCCATTTTCCTCATCTGTGAAATGGTGATGCTAATATGTTCCTCACAGGATTGTTGTGAAACTAAGTATGATCACCTGTGACTACTACCCACTATCAATAAATAGCTTTTATTAATGTTAAAATGGTAATAATTAGCACTATTAATCTTGGTGACCCACCATAATCAGTCCTTGTTTGGCCCTATCACCACCTGAAACCACTCCAACTCCAGATCTCACATTTAAGACTCTCCCATCACATATGCCTACTTTTCCATCTCTAGTACTTTTTTACTCGCATCAGCCTTCCCCTTACTCACTGAGATTCTTCACCTCTTCATTCTCCATATTTACCAGCCCCAGACTGGCTTTAAAAATCCTGATGTTAAACCAGGCAACTAAAGATAATCCAGAAAGAGATGAATCAGATGAAGGAGTTCAAATTAAATGCAGCAAGAGAATAAAAAGATCCTCTGAAACCCTGAATTACACGGCTTTCACCACAACTGAAACTAACAAACACACTCTGTGAGTACAAGCAAACAGAAACAAAAACAAAACTACATTTGGGAAAAGAATGCCAGGGAAGTCCAAAAGAACTAAAGAGAAAACAAGCATGAGATACGAATCGGCAGTTTACGGCTTAAAATTTTAACCCTCGGTATAGTAAAGGTAATGCAAAAAAATTCTTCAAAACAAAGTCACTGGAGTTTACTACTAATAGTCTCCACTTAGACAAAGATTCTTTGCTTGGCAAAACTTTACTTAGGTTTCTGAATCCTCTGGTAGGCCCATCTGTGCACCTCCTTGTAAAATCCCGTTTTAGCAAAGAATCCTGCTAAGTCTGTTTAGCATACCATCTTGAATAAGTGATTACCCTCAACTTGACCAGGTTCTTCATCTTCCACCACTCCCAGGTGAAGGCTGATTCCAATCTGATCTCTCTGCCCTGTCTTTGGCAAGATTACTATTAGGTTGATTTAACCAGAGTCCCCTTTACTCCTGATGTTTCCTCTTTTGTCTTTTTTTCCAGTCTCACTCGGTGCACTGGGTAGAGTGCAGTGGTGTCCCAGCTCACAGCAACCTCAAACTCTTGGGCTCAGGTGATCCCCTTGCCTCAGCCTCCTGAGTAGCTGAAACTATAGGTGTCAGCTGCCACCACACCTGGCTAGTTTTTCTAGTGTTAGCAGAGATAGGGTCTTGCTTTTTTGCTCAGAGTGGTCTTGAACCCTTGAGCTCAAGAGATCCACCGGCCTCAGTCTTCCATACATGCATGAGCCACCGAGATGGCCTGATGTTTCCTCTTAATCATTTCCCAGCCACTGACCCCCACCCTGCTCCTTGGCTATAAATTTCCACTTGCCCATGCTATATTTGGAGTAGAGCCCAATCTCTCTCCTGTACTGTACCCTGTTGCAGTGGACCCTATACCCATCACAATGGTCCTGTACAGTCTCTCTTACCATTCTTTCAACAAGTATCATCGAATAATTTTTTTCTTTAAAAATGTGAATGTGTAATTTTATTGTCTTCTAAACAACTCCTAACCTTCTCTCCATCAAATGTACTCTTCTCATAAACCTCATCTCAGCATGTATCTATCCCATCTTCCTACTTGCTCAGGACAAAACTTTGGCATCCTTTCCACCTCTATGCTCGACTTATCCTGAAATCAATGACCTCTCAGCACCTCCACCAATTCTACTTTTGTCCAAGCTACATTATCTCTGGCCTGGATTGTGGCAACAGTCCCTGAACTGGAATCTCTGCTTCTGCTGCCCCTGCCCAATCCCTCCCCCACAGCAAAGTCTTCTCTATTCAGCCACCACAAGGACCATTTTAAAAGGTAAGTCAGGTTATATCCTTTCTTTATTCTAATGAAGACTTCTCCTTTTCACTCAGAGAAAACCTCAAGGCCTTATACAATCTAATCTCCCACCAACACTAACTTCTCTGGCTTTATTTCTAGTACTTTTACTTTGTTCACTCCACCACAGCCCAATCAGCCTCTCTCTGCTGTCCTCCAACATGCCTCAGACTTTTTGCAAGAGTGTTCCCTCTTCTTGCACACTCTTCCCCCAGAGAGGCACATGGATTACTCCTCACTTCCTTCCGGTCTCGGCTCAAATATCATCCTCTCCAGGAAGCCTTCCATGGCTACCTCCAGTGGCAACTGCAACCTTCTCCCTGTTCCCTGGGCTCTCGCTTCTCTACTTTTTCTCTCTTTTTCCTGAATACCATCTGACATAACACATATTTTGTTATCTAAGGTCCCCACTAGAATATAAGCTCCATGAAAGAGGGTATATTTACCTGTTTAGAAAAGTGTCTGGCACACAGTAGGTGCTTAGTAAATATTTACAAAACATATATGATTTTATAGTTTACAAGAATTTTCAAAGTAAATTAAATTATAGTAACTCAATTTCTCCTTATGTCCTCATTTCTCCAAATTCTCCAATCGTTGCAGTAACAATGTAGACGATAGCAAAGAGATATCAAAAAAGAGTTGCTGGCTACTAGCAGAGCTCTTCAAAACAGATAGTCAGGGCTGCGCCTGTGGCTCAGTAGGTAGGGTGCTGGCCCCCATATACCAAGGGTGGTGGGTTCAAACCTGGCCTCAGCCAAACTGCAACAAAAAAATAGCTGGGCATTGTGGTGGGCCCCTGTAGTCCCAGCTACTCGGGAGGCTGAGGCAAAGAGAATCGCCTAAGCCCAGGAGTTGGAAGTTGCTGTGAGCTGTGTGACGCCACGGCATTCTACCGAGGGCGATAAAATGAGACTCTGTCTCTACAAAAACAAAAAACAAACAAAAAAACCCCCTCAAATTAACTACATCTATAACATGAAAGCTTAGAGTCATCTTTTTAGCATAAGGTTTCTAGGTGTCTAAAGTCACAGAACAGAAGAGCCAAGAGTCATCAGGAGAAAAGTCCTATTCAGTTTGTCCTAGCAATCTGTTAAACCCTAGGGAATACGCAAGCTGAATTTGATCTTCAAGGAAACACTGGCACAAATTCAACACGAACGTATTCACCACAAGATTCAACTCCCTTAAAATGTTCTATCTGCTTAAAAGAAACCCCATTAACTATCAAGTGCTGTCACTGGGCGTGTGTCGTCTACTGAGCCTACAGGGGATGTTTTGCTATGTTTTGTTTTTAACCCGGTAAGAATCAGGGCTAAGGAAGCATTTCCTAAAGCCTCTGTTTCCCTTCCACCACTAAACAACCCGGTGTCTAACTGGGTTATTTCCCATACAATTAACCCATCAAAAAAGCAAAGGGGCATCTCAGCAGGCTCCAATGATGCCTGAGACAGCAGCTGTCTCAGGGGATTCCGTGGAGAGAGCCTTTCGCCCGGGCAGAGGATGTCACGGGCAGGATAAAAAGCAGCAAACCAAGGCGCACAGTGGATGACAGGTGGGCGAGTACCGCGGGGCAAGAGTGCGAGGAGCCCCTGACAGGGTGGTGGCGCGGAAACTGTCAACTCCCATCGTCAACCTGCCAGTCCGGGCCCGGCTGGGATGAGGGAGTGCCGGGGCACGAGATTAAAAAATACAATAAAGGTAGCAGTAAATCTTCGCCAGCCTGCTCGACCTCGCCCCTCGCGCGCCGGGAAATAAAGTTAGTGCCGGGTGGCCGCGCGGTCGCTGCAAATGGCCTGGACGGGCCCGGCCGAGCTCCCGCCCGCGGCTGCTCAGCTGTGTCAGAGGCGGCCTGGCGCTGCGGGGAGACATCCCGGAGCCCCGAAGCTGAAGAGTAAGCCCGACCAGCACGTCAGGCCGAATCTCCCCGCGCCCGCAGCCCGACAGCAGTGATCCCCAGCCCGGGCTGACTGCCACCACCCCTAAAGCGCCTTCCCTCCAGGCCACGCTTAGGGTCCGGTACCCTGAGCCCTCTGCCGGCATCCTGGGCCCCCGCCGACCGCCTTTACCTGCTCTGTGGCCGCTGCCGCCGCTACGCACTTGCCTCACACGGAGAATCCAAGCAGAAGCCTCAGCCCCCACCCCCGCCCCCTCAGGTAACCCAGGAAACCGGGAACACCACCCCCTCCCGCCCTCCAGTCCGGACGCAAATCCTCTCTTCTGCGCACGCGCATTTGGCCAGCCTGCTAGTCCTTAGCCCCGCCCCCTTCTGGGAGAGCAACGCCGGCGTCGCAGGCGTGACGTAAAAGCCGCCGAGCCAATGGGGAAAGAAGGAGGACGGGCCGACCCATGGTGCCGCGGCTTCGGGCCGTGGGGTTTCCTCCACGCCGGGGAGGCTTACCCCGGTGACCGCGCCTTCTCGCTGTGTTCTGCGTGGTGGGCCGCTTCGGATCCTGCGGAGCGCAAGCAGCGTTTGAAAAGGAGCTAGCACCTGCGCAGCGTCTGCTGCCTACGTTCAACACAGAATGTCATGTCCCGTCGTGTACGTCCAAAGGATAAGAATAGAAGAAATAATAGGAAGGGACTGGGAGAAGGAAAAATACTCTCCACAAGAAACCCCTACCCTGCCTCCGGGACCTGATCTGGAAAAAGCCATATTGTAATTTACCGTAGGCTTCTCTCAAGAAATGGAAAACGTTTGCAAATCCACGGCAGAATTAATTCAGGGCATAGGCGTATTTTCCAAGTTAGTTCTGTTCAAACATATTTGCATATAGTGCACAGGCAGCGCTGTATATGCCCTACTATATCCGTCTTTCCAGAAAGTGGGAGCTCTTGGTTCAATACAAGGATGTCTTCGGCTACATCACAGACTGCCAGGCCTACCCTGTAGCTGACTGGCCGTCGATGGCTTGGCTTTTCAAGGGCCACCCCTCCTCAACTAGTCGCTGATGATAGGAATGTCATACCGGGAAGGAGCCTGAACTACACAAATACAGTTTTGTATTCGGTAGTTTTCAAGTCCTGTAAGTTTTCAAGGCAAACTGTAAGCAAATAGTCCACAAATTAACAAGATTGCAGTACAATCAGCTCCCGCAATTTTCTTTTTTCTTTTTATTTATTTTCTATTTTATTACTTTTTTTTTGCAGTTTTTGGCCGGGCCTGGTTTGAACCCGCCACCTCCTGTATATGGGGCCGGCGCCACAGGCGCCACCCTCCCATAATTCTTATACACAGAAATTGTCAAATAGAAATAATTCAGGATATTATGTCCCAGGGCTATATACTAAATGTAACTCTCAGTTCCTCAGATTCCCATCTGACTCAATGGCAAGCAAAGTAAATGGTTGCCCATTGATGTGGTTTAGAGTGACTCTTGGGGAAAATTCCCCACTTTAAAATGCCTCTTCTTTGATGTCTGTTGTTAACCCTTAGCAGTTCATATCTTTAGGCTGGGTTGCCCGCTTTCTCTGGCAGGCAGCCTTTTAAAATGCAAATATTCTGGTGATGGGCAAGTCCCTAACAAGTTAGTGAAATCATCACTATTTAACAAATATGTAAAAGGCACTCACAGCGTGCTAGGTATTGTGCTCGGTGCTGGAGATACTGTGGTGCCTGAACTTGAAGAGGAAGCCTGGCGACCTGTTTTACAATTTCACCTAAACTGAACCTGCTCTTATTTACACATTAACTTTCACCCACTAATTTTAAGAACACCCCCCTCCTTTTTTTAATGGATGAAAGAAGTCACTGAAATGTCAAGAAGCAAGCCAGTTTCTGTTAACCTTGACTAGAAGATAATAGATGATCATGATTTTATTAAAATAAAAGAGAAAGAAAGACTTTAAATCTCTAAATGACAATAGTACACAATTGGCCCTTGGAGTATTCGTTATAAAAGGCACAAAGTAATGCCATTTGTCACTTTTCTCTGTATGTCTGAGCCATAAAGTTTTTTTGTTTGTTTGTTTTGGGGTTTTTTTGCAGTTCTTGGCCAGGGTTGGGTTTGAACCCACCACCTCCGGCATATGGAGCCGGTGCCCTACTCCTTTGAGCCACAGGAGCTGCCCAGTTGTAAAATATTTTAACCAAGCTACTGCAGTACTGATTTTAGTCAGTATATCTTAGAAGATCAATATTAAGTAAAACTTAGTTTAAAAGATTTCAGAGTACAAACTAAACATAAAATCCTAAGACACCTGCTAACTGAGTGCCTGCTGGCCTCTCAGTCAAGAGGACCTAGAAACGCCTTAAAGTAATGGGATGGGAGAGAAAGAACACAAATTACGGGATATGATTTCCCTTCATAAATATTCATGACTCCTCCTATAGCTTGTTAAAGATGTATATTTGACCAGCGCTTAGTATAAAATACTGTCGCCTTTTATCTTTCTCTGAAGAACATGTGCCTGGCTTCTGGCCTAGATTATGCTTCCTGACCTGTTGGAATGGCTGCCCAGTAGGTTACTACCCTTTGTGAAAAATAAAGCTCTCCTTTTCCAAAGTATAAATCTAGTAATTTTTTTTTTTTTTTTTTTTTTTTTTTTTTTTTTTACAAGAGTAACACACAAAAAATGTGTAATCAAGAACACCCAAAAGGGGCCCAGCATGGTGTCTCATGCCTGTAATCCTAGCACTCTGGGAGGCTGAGGCAGGTGAATTGCCTGAGCTCACAGATTTGATACCAGCCTGAGCAAAAGTGAGACCTGGTCTCTAAAAATAGCCGGCCATTGTGGCTGGTGTCTGTAGTCCCAGCTACTTGGGAGGCTGAAGCAAGAGAATCACTTGAGCCCAAGAGTTTGAGGTTGCTGTGAGCTGTGATGACACAGTACTCTACTGAGGGCAACAAAGTAAGACTCTATCTCCAAAAAACCACACACACACAAAAGAGGAAAAAATAAAGAGAAAGTAATAAATATGTAGAGGGAAGTCCTACTTAGGCATCCATCACACAATGAGAAACTTCCTAAATGGAAAAAGTCCAAATAATTTGACTCCAAGCTTGGATTCTAAAATAAAATTATAGCATCAAGGGTTAACATACAGTTAGGCCAGGAGCAGTAGTAGCTCATGCCTGTAATCCTAGCACTCTGGGAGGCCAAGGCAG
>NW_003852511.1:4737564-4740414 GCF_000181295.1 Otolemur garnettii
CCCTATTCAATGAATGGTGCTGGGAGAACTGGATATCCACATGTAAAAGACTGAAACTGGACCCACACCTTTCTCCACTCACAAAAATTGATTCAAGATGGTTAAAAGACCTAAATTTAAGGCATGAAACAATAAAAATCCTCAAAGCATAGGAAAAACACTTGAAGATAATGGCCTGGGGAAAGACTTTATAAAGAAGACTTGCCTGACAATTGCAACAATAACAAAAATAAACAAATGGGACTTAATTAAACGGAAAAGCTTCTGTACAGCTAAGGAGATGACAACCAAAGCAAATAGACAGCCTACACAATGGGAAAGGATATTTGCATATTTTGAATCAGACCAAAGCTTGATAACTAGGATCTATAGAGAATTCAAATTAATCTACATGAAAAAAGCCAACAATCCCATACATCAATGGGCAAGAGAGATGAATAGAACCTTCTCTAAAGAAGACAGATGAATGGCTAACAAACATGAAAAAAATGTTCATCACCTCTAATTAGAGAAATGCAAATCAAAACCACCCTGCGATATCACCTAATCCCAGCAAGAATGGCCCACATCACAAAGTCTCAAAACTACAGATGGTGGCGTGGATGTGGAGAGAAGGGAACACTTTTACACTGCTGGTGGGATGCAAACTAATATAACCTTTTTTGAAGGAAGTATGGAGAAACCTCAAAGAACTCCAGCTAGACCTCCCATTTGATCCTGCAATCCCAGTCCTGGGCATCTACCCAAAAGGAAAAAAATCCTTTTACCATAAGGACACTCTCACTAAACTGTTTATTGCAGCTCAATTTACAATCACCAAAAATGTGGAAACATCCTAAATGCCCACTAATTCAGAAATGGATATGTACACCATGGAATACTATTCAGCCATTGAAAAATGGAGACTTTACATCCTTTGTATTAACCTGGATGGAAGTGGAACACATTATTCTTAGTAAAGCATCACAAGAATGGAGAAGCATGAGCCCTGTGTACTCAATTCTCATATGAAGACAGTTGATTGACCTAGTACATCATGGGGGTGGGGTGGGGGGTAAGGGGAAAGCAGAAAGAGGGAAGGAGGGAGGGAGGTGGGGGAAGGGGAGAGCAGAGAGAGGGAAGGAGGGAGGGGTGGGGAAAGGGAAGAGCAAAGAGAGGGAAGGGGTGGAGGAAGTGAAGAGCAGAGAGAGGGAAGGAGGGAGGGGGTGGGGTCATGGTGTGTGACACACTCTTTGGGGACAGGGCACAATTATAAGAGGGACTTTACCTAACAAATGCTATCAATGTAACCTGGTTCTTTGTACCCTCTATTGTACCCAACAATAAAAAAAAAAATAGGAACCTTGAAACTTTATCAAAGAACTCAGTTCATAATCAATGTCTTCATTAAGTTGTCAGCAATATCTGCTCATTTTTGCAAAAGTTATCAGATTGGGTTTTAGTACGATTCTTTCATGTAATTTTTTTCTTCTACATCATTTTAAACCCCAAAAGTATCTAACTAAAAAATTCTTTAGTCCTTGAGTTAAAAGATGATTTACAAATGTAGGGGAGGAAAGGTTTCCTCAGCCCTCCTAGGGTTCCTGGCTGGGTCTGAAATATAATACAATTTAAAAAGGCAGATTAACAGGAGAAAACATTACAGATTTGCTTAATGACGGTTTTATGTGACACAGAAACCTTCAGAAATGAAAACCCAAAGACAAAGAGAAAACCATCTATTTTTATGCTTAGGTTCCATGAAGAGTGGATAGCATGATGAAATGCGATTGGACAGAAGAGTATGATCTGATGGTAATTGATGGGAATGGGGAGGGGCTTGTCCAGTAAGGCCCCTCTGTTCAGATTCTTCTTGGCCTCTCTTTGTAGCTTTCCTTCTTCCCAGGCACAGGGCAGGAGCCCTCTGGAATGAGGGTCTTATTACCTGCTCTCTGGGAAGAGGAAGTTAGAGTAATTCACTCAGTTTTTACAGCTTCCTTTGTAGAAGAGGAGTTCTACCTTTCCATGGCTTGCCTTGGGGACATGTAACTCCAGTTTTTATGGCCTACCTTGGGGGAGAGAGAGCATTGGGGGAAGGAGGGTGGGAGAAGGGCAGATAGATCTTGCTTCTGAGGCCCTCTCAGTTTCTTTGGTTCAAAGTGCTTGGCATGCCAAGGAACCACACGTTGGGGTATCATATTCTGAGTCCTGACATAGAAAAAGTCAAAACGTATTTTACGAGATGACCTTTTCTAGCAACCAAAAGTGTTGAAACAACTGCAATTTCCTCTTTTTTGCTGTGGAAACCTCATGGTAATCGTGCCTTAGCGTCCTACTTTCATATACTTATGGGCTACAGTGTCATTAATTTTCATAAAAGTTCTTTTCTTTTTAAAATGCTGGCCTGTTTTTCTACTTACAGCAGAAAATACATGCTATGGTAATACATTCAAACACTAGACAAATATACAATAGAGAAAATGAAAGTATTCTGTGATCTCATCCCAAAGATAAGCATTAGAATTGATACATGTGCCCACAGATGTTTTAACACACACTCTCCCACATAGAGTTGTTATTGTCATTGTTGTTATACTATCACAATCAATATCATTAGAAACACAATCAATATCATTAGAAAAAGAGGGATTGGGGGAGACTTTACGTCCTTCATGTTCACATGGATGGAGCTGGAAAATATTCTTCTTAGCAAAGTATCACAAAAATGGAAGAAAAAGTATCCAATGTACACACCCCTATTATGAAACTAATTTATACCATTTATATGAAAGCTATAACCTAATAACAGCCTAAGAATACGGGGAGGGGGGGGAATGGGTGGAGGGAGGGGGATTGGAGGGATCACTTCTG
>NW_003852511.1:4740905-4744179 GCF_000181295.1 Otolemur garnettii
AACTAGAAAAAAACAGAGATAGTCCAAGTTATCATCAGAGTCACAGAACAAAAAAGTACTTGACCAGTTCCAGCCAACAGTTGGAAAGGGCCAGTCAGGTTCAAAGTAAGGAACAGGTGAAGATTTATTTATATTTCATTACCCACTAGGAAAAAACCTGTGTTACATAAGAAAGATTCATAATATCTACACTTTCTATATCATTTTATGCATACCACAATTTTGAACCATTTCAAAAAAATATCTCAAACTCTACCTAATAGCACACACCACACAGAATCCACTGCAGCAGTAAGATTGCACAACTGATCCATTACTTCGGCTTTTATTGAATTATCAGCTATTTTCTGTGTGTATGCACTGATCGAGGCTTTGCAATGCAAAGGTAGTTGAAAAACACTACAGGTCCACTGGGACTCCAGACAGATAAACAGGCAAGTGCAGTGGAGGGTAATGAGACTTAATAGCAGGGTGCATAGGATTCTCTGGAGCAGCACTGGGGGCTTCTTAGAACTGGAGGCTTAAAGACTGGGCAAGTATGGGCAAGTCAAGTTTTCCTAAATGCTTTAGGCACCTCTAGGCTAGGACGAAATTTAAAATATGAGGTCAACATAGTGAGTTTTTCATAGATTGTCCTTTATTCCAAAACTATGCCCTTTTTACTTTTTGGCAATTTAAATAACTTTCCTTTTACGATACAGAAATAACAGTCTGTAACAGTTCGGCCTATCTTTTTTTTTTTTAATTTATTTTTATTTTTGCAGTTTTTGGCTGCGGCTAGGTTTGAACCCACCACCTCCAGCATATGGGGCCAACGCCCTACCCCTTTGAGCCACAGGGCCACCCCCAGTTTGGCCCATCTTGAACGTCCTTTCTGAATCAGTCAATTGGCAATAATGAGTTAGTTGACAACCTGATTGGTCCCTGAAAGGGTTTGTTGTTTTTTGGTGTTGTTGGTATGGGGTGTGTGTGAGTGTGTGTATAGACGTCTATGAAATCCAAGTGCCCTGAAACCCACTGACAGTTGGGCCAAAATGGGCAGCCAGGGTGTTCTAGGCCCAGGAAGAAATACAGGCTCTCAGGCCATGCCCCAGACTTGCTGAGTCAGACTTGGCATTTTTACAAGATCCCTGGGTGATTTGTACACACATTAAAGTTTAAGAAGCACTATTCTAGGAGAGGGAACAGCAGGTATAAAGACTGGTGGGAGAGATCATGGTGGTCTGAAGATCCTTTCCAAAGCAGGGAGAGTCAAGGCCACATTCAGGGAGAGTAAGAGTGATCCCCAGAAGGCAGGCAAGGAGGGAGGATGAAGATAATTCATATTTTCTCTCTGCTCCAACGGTAGAGGGATAGATAATTGCTCCATATTTCAACCTGGGTTTTTTTTGTTGGTTGCAGTTGTCATTGTTGTTTAGCAGGCCCGGCCCGGGCTCAAACCTGCCACCTTCAGTGTATGTGGCTGGCACCCTGCTCACGGAGCTACAGGCGCCCAGCAGAACCTGGTCATTTTCAACTGAGCCATTTTCTATATTGTTTTAAAACCCCCAAAGTACAGATTAAATATCTTGGGACAAATATCTTAGGCCTGTTGTGTGGGAATTAGTGAGATGCTGATTAACCATTCCACAACTATAATAACAGGTCGTACCTATTCTCAGAGTGGCTGGTGGCAAGTCCGTTTTAATAAGAACTAGGCACAAAGGAGAAAGGGTTACCCTCAGCCAAGGATGGGGTGGGAGCGGGAGGGCGGGGGGGCGTGTTCCTGGGTCACGTTGACAGAGGAGTCCCACAACTGCCTGGTCATCCCAATTACTCTTCATTTTACACCGGCATAAGAACTAAATGCGCAGTCTTGTCTTTTTGGTATTTGTTAAGTTAGGATTTAAATGAAAATATGCATTTTCTCTGTTATATTCTAAAAGGGAAAGAGCATGCGGAGTCACTGAGGCAGTGAGCTAGGTACAATCCTCCGTCGACTTCCTGCCTGCCTGCCACCACAGTGCTACTGCTGTCTCCTAAGACTTTGTTTGTCTTCACAAGCACACTTTGAATTCATTAAGGGGTATTTTGGCTTTTTGTGTTGCCAAGTGCCTGCGATAGTAGCTGCTCAATTAATGTTTTAAATAAACGAGGAAGACAGGGTGGAGCCTGTGGCTCAAGGAGTAGGGCTCCCGCCCCATATACCGGAGGTGGTGGGTTCAAACCCGGCCCCGGCCAAAAACTGCAAAAATAAATAAATAAATAAGGAAGACAATAATTCAGAAGAATAAACTCTCTGACCTCTAGTTACGTGGCCAACAGTTGTGAGAGGTTATATATCTTCTCACATTTGGGGAGATTTTGTTTAAATTCTGATTTTTATGTCTGGAAGCTCAGAATATTTGGTAACTCTCAGAATGATGTGGCATGCTGTTTGTTGGTGAAGTGTTAGAAATTTTACTCTGTGTGTGTGTGTGTGTGTGTTTAAAGAAATGGGGTCTTGCTTTGTTGTCCAGGTTGGCCTTGAAGTCTTGGGCTGGAGTGATCCTCCTGCCTCAGCCTCCTGAGGACCTGAAACTGTTGGCATGCACCACTGGGCGCAGAGGTAAAGTGCTGTTTTATGCAAAGAGAAATCAACCTTGTAAAAATTACATAATCATTTTCTAAGCTCACTAGGAAAGCTAGGCTAATTTGAGAGGCATAGGACTGTAATATATTTGGAATCAGAACCGAATATTAATATAGTGTGGTCCTATCTTAAGCCTAAACTCTGATTATGTCTAGAATCCAGATGGTGAGAGTTTTAGAGGTCCTGGTGGGGCAGCCCCAGGAATAGGTTCCCATGAACGACTGAAGACCGTTCCTGGGAAGCTCTTATTCAGCCCTTTCCTAGTGCACAAGATCAACTCATAATAAATTGCTTTGTGGAAGGGAACAGGTAATTGTACGTGTAGCAGTTTGTCTGCATCCAGATTTCTCGCTACTGCTTCCGAGGCATTTCTTAGTCCTGTCCTGTCTAAAAGCATCTGAGACTCAAAACTGACAGGGCTGTTGTCACTAAAATGCCTGTAGGCTCCCCAGTCTCAGGCAGCACTCAGGGAAGAGAGTGTGGTCCGGCTCTACTACTAGAGGGGGCAGCCTCACACACCAGCCGAGGTCACTCACTCCGTTAGGTGTTGGCATGGAAGCAAAGTCCCTTCTCACTGCCCAGCTGGTGCTGACATCACAGCAGTGCTGGAAATGCAGAATTTATTTTGTAAACAGTTGGGTGCGGGCCAACTTTTTTTTTTTT
>NW_003852511.1:4744523-4747004 GCF_000181295.1 Otolemur garnettii
TGTTGTTGTTGTTGTTGATGTTATTGCAGTTTGGCTGAGGCTGGGTTCGAACCGGCCACCCTTGGTATGTGGAGCCGGCACCCTACTCACTGAGCCACAGGCACCGCCCCCAGGAGGGCCTTCTTATTGAAGATAAAACAGTATACTCTGTTTGGAAGTTCCCAGCAATATCCAACATGGAAAAGGCAACTGAAACACACAGTGATGTTGGAACAGACGCAGATATTAGGTTGGAAATGAGACCACAGAGTTTTACTAGATTCTGGAAATCTAACTGAGAAAAACTGTTAAGATAACAGATAAAATATATTAGAATACTTTTGTGAATTGTGAAAGACATTAAATGAGCAAGGTGTTTAAAATGTCAGGGCCTAACATTTTCAATGTAATCTTCTAATATTTTAATATCTAGATGATAGTTTTTGAAAATTATCACATCACTTCTCACATGTCATTGAGGTAGGGGCATTTCGTCACCAGAGCTCCAAGGCAACATCCAAGGAGCAGGTGAGCTCAGCCTTCAGCCGGCTGAGGACTCCAGGACAGGCTGTAGTGTGGGCAAAACTCGTCCCTGCCCCGGACAAACAGGAGGAGCTCATGGCAGAGTGACCTGTTCTGCAGGTGGACTTTGTGGCAGGTTCAAGCTGCCACTGGGCTCAGCCTGAATTCTGTGTGGTTTTGGGAAGATACCACACACTTCCCTCTCACTCATGCTTCCTAATCCCCTCCACCCTATTGGACACACTCCCCCTAATCATCAGATCCCAGTAACCTGAATTAAAAGCAGTGATGACAGCCCTGCTCCCACTACTGCGACTCCTGCTACACAAGTTCTTCCCCCAGACGTTGAAACCATCAACCAGGCTCGGCGAGGTAGCACAGGTGGTTAGGGCGCCAGCCACATACACTGGAGCTGGCGGGTTCAAGTCCAGCCAGGCCTGCCAAACAACAACGACAACTACAACCAAAAAATGGCCGGGCATTGTGGTGAGTGCCTGTAATCCCAGCTACTTGGGAGGCTGAGGCAAGAGAACCGCTTATGCCTAGGAGTTTGAGGTTGCTGTGAGCTGTGACGCCAAGGCACTCTACCCAGGGCCACACTTGAGATTCTGTCTCGAAAAAAAAAAAAAGTAGAAACCATCAACCAGAAATTTGAGGTCACCAAATTGCAGTAATAGATGACCAGGAAATGTATTGTAAACCACTGCCATAGAACCTCTCACCCTGCAGGATAACCGCCCTGATTTGTTTCCTGCTGAACCCAGAACACCATTTCTGGAACTCAGCTGCTGACTGATAATTAAATCTAATAGAGAGCAAAGGTTTCCTGATGGGATGCAGACAACGCCAGACTTACTAGCAGCTATGCCTCTCTAATTGTTGGAAACCTGGCTTTTAACCCTGTGCTTGCCACCTGCCACAGCAGGCTCAGGAAATCTAGTGAACTGAGTTCTTCATGCATTGAAAGCAACCAGGAAGTAAGTGTCCTACTCACCCATGGCTGCTTCTGTGTTTCCCTGAAAATAAAACCTACCCAAAAAAATAAGTCCTAGCAGGATTTCTATGCATTTGTTAAATATAAGCCCTACCCCAATAATAAGACCTAGTGATGGGCGTGGCTATGTAGCATATCTGCATAGCCACGCCCTACATTTCTGGGCAGAGCTGTTAGGAAAACTGGAATACCTTTTATCTGCCACAGCTCCTTTCTCTGAGCCATTGGCACTTGCTCAGGTGTGCATGTGGTAACCGTGGTCACAGGCCTCCTATTGCACACTTGCAAATGGCTAGGGGAAAGGAGTTCATGCATCACTAGCGCCAGCCTCACCAACAAGGTCGGCTCCCCCTGTCAGGTTCCAGAAGAAGATGACTTAACTGTATTTGAATAAATGTAGATTGTTGTATTATACTTAATACAAATAAGATATCCGCTGAAAACAAGCCCTAGTGTGTCTTCTTGAGAAAAAATAAATATAAGGCAGTGTCTTATTTTTGGAGAAACATGGTTCTTAGCACAGAGAAAGGGTATTAGAGCATTCGTCACTGGGGAGAAGGCATCTGCAGGTATGTGGGCAAATGAAACCTGGTCAATGTAAGACGCACATATAGTAGATGTCTGAAAATAAGACAAATCTTTGCCACTGGGGACTGATTTTACAAAAGGAAGAACATATGGCAGGAAAGGTTGAATGCCAATAATATTCACCTCAGGGTGCTGAGTGGCATCCCAGGTGCTACCTGTGTTTTCTGGCTCTCTAACCAGATGCCTGTCAATATATGTGGAAGACATCATTAGAGGGAAAGAAAACAGGAAAAACACATTTCTCTCCAAATAGTCAATTCAAGCACCAGGCGCGGTGGCTCACACCTGTAATCCCAGCACTTGGGGAGGCCGAGGTGGGTGGATCACCTGAGCTCACAAATTTGAGACCAGCCTGAGCTACAGTGAGACCCCCGTCTCTAAAAAAATAGCCGGGCGTC
>NW_003852511.1:4747920-4767639 GCF_000181295.1 Otolemur garnettii
TTTTTTTTTTTTTTTTTTGAGACAGAGTCTCACTATGTTGCCCTGGTAGTAACTGGGACTACAGGCACCTGCCACAACACCTGGCTATTTTTGTTGCAGTTGTCATTGTTGTTTAGCTGGCCCAGGCTGGTTTTGAACCTACCAGCCCTGGTGTATGTGGCTGGCACTGTAACTACAGTGCTACAGGCGCTGAGACTCGGAGCTTTCTTTCTCTGTGTCTATACCTTACTGGTGGAAAAATGTCTGATCAGCTGCCATGTTTTAAATCCCACCAGGTATGACCTTTAAATGTCCCTAGAATTCTACTTTCTTTTTTTCGTATTAAATCATAGCTGTGTACATTAATGCGGTCATGGGGGATGGTATGCTGGTTCTATATACAATCTGAAATATTTTCATCAAACTGGTTAACACAGCCTTCATGTCATTTTCTTAGTTATTGTGTTAAGACATTTATATTCTACATTCAGAAAGATTCACATTTACCCTTGTAAGATGAACCATAGGCATGGTCCCACCAATCACGCCCCCCCCCACCCCCGTCAAATTCTACTTTCTCACCAAAATATTTTTCTTTTTCTTTTTTTAGAGACAGGGTCTTCTCACTCTGTCACCTAAACTGGAGCACAGTGACCTGATCATAGCTTACTGTCGCCTTGAGCTCCTGGACTCAAGCAATCTGCTGCACCAGCCTCCCAAGATAGCTGGAACTAAAGACATATACCACCATGCCTAGCTAATTTTTCATATTTTTTGTAGAGATGACGTCTTGCTATGTTGCCCAGGCTGGTCTCAAACTCCTGCCTCAGCTTCCCAAAGTGTTGGGATTAGAGGTCCTCCTCAAAGATTTTTCATACCCAAATGGGAAGGAGGAAATGTTGCTGTATTTTGTCCTTCAAAAAATTCCATTTAGCTTTCTTTGACAGAGGACTATGAGTCCAATTTACTGCCATTCAGGTATGCTATAAAATCACCCCCATCACTGCATGGCCATTAGGGGTGCTGGCCATTAGGATAATTCAGATGATCCACTTGTTTTTAGGGTACCAGAATGCTTGTATTTGGATTGCTTTATTTTCATAAATACAAATGGGGGGCTTTCTATTTTAGAGGGTAAAATTAGCCCAGAGAATTAAGTAACTTACTATAAGTGATGGGCAGGGCAGGCTGGAATTAGAGTTTTCTGGCTCCAAGTTCCCAAGCAGGTCAGAAAAAAGTGATAAGTACAAAATTCACTAACTGGATTTCTTGAAAGGATTTTCTTCTTGGGAGTGTTTTTCCAGAGTCTAATTTTAGATTTCAAGTGTTACTTGCACTTGTCCTGTGTCAACAGGTTTGCAACTTCTGTGCGGAAAACATACTTTTACTCCAGGGAAGAGTCAAATCTTCTTTGCAGAAGCTTTTTATCTTTAATTATCTAAAATTACTCTAAGAGAATGTGTATAGCTACATTACCACCTTGAAGACGCACATTTAACATGCACAATTAGCCTCAAGGAAAAGCAACAGGCATTAGAATTTCCGTGTGATCCTGTAAGTCTACCCCTGGGCACATATCAAAACAAGGGCAAGCAGGGTCTCAGGGAGGTGTTTGTACAACCATGTTCAAAGCACCATAATCCACAATGTCCAAAGGGGGAAGCAACCCCAGTGTCCATCAGTGGATGAAGAAAGAAAATGTATTATGCATACAGTGGAATATTATTCAGCCATAAAAAAGGAAGGAAATTCCAACACATGCCACAACATGGATGAATTCTGAGGACATTAGGCTAAGTGAACACAATCTGTCACCAAAGGACAAACACTCCATGATTTCACTTATATGACATATCTCTAGGGAGCTCAAATGAACAGAGACAGAAAATAGAATGGGGGTGCTGGAAGACTACACCAAGCGGAGGAATGAAAGGTTAGGGTTTAATGGGTACAGAGCTTCAACTGAGGAACTTAAAAAAGTTCTGGAAATGGCCAGCACCTGTAGCACAGTGGTTACGGCACTGGCCACACGCACTGAGCCTGCTGGTTCAGGCCCGTGCCAGCTAAACAACAATGACAAGTGCAACAACAACAACAAAAAAAATAGCCGGGCATTGTGGCAGGTGCCTGTAATCCCAGCTACTTGGGAGGCTGAGGCAAGAGAATTGTTTAAGCCTGAGAGTTTAAGGTTGCCATGAGCTGTGATGCTACAGCACTCTACTGAGGACGACATAGTAACAGTCTGTCCCCTCTCCCCAAAAAAAGGTCTGGGAATGAAGTTCTGGTGATACTTGAACAACAATATGAATGTACTTAATAACATTGAACTGTACGTACACGTTAAAATGGTAAATTATGTGTTATTTTCTATTTAACCCCCGCCCACACACACACCCCCCCACAAGAATAGGTAGCAGAACAGTTAGCCCAGATCTGGAGGGAGGAGAATGGGGAAGGAGGAGGAAGGTTTGTCTTAGGAGACGAGGAGGGGTTTGCAGGCAGAACAAGAGAAAAAGATGTTCTGGGCGAAGGGGAAAAGCAAAAGGAAGTCAGAAGGGCAATTCCAAGGTCATCTTAAAGGCATAACAAGTGATTGGGAAGACTCCAGCCCTGGACATTCGCAGGTCAGTGACAGGAAATGAAGCTGCAATGGCACAGGAAGCAGATCTTGAAAGCTCCTGTGTGCCGTGTAAGAAGCTTGGGCTTTATTTCGTACACACAGGGCAGCTACTGGAGTCCTTCCAGCTGGACATAGGACCATGCTTGTAATTTAGAAAGATAATTCGAGCAGTTGCATGAAGGACGGGTTGGAGGGAAAAGGGACCAGAGGAAGAGACCTTGGTGGGGGATGCCTGCCATAGCTCCCTCAGGAGCCAGAACTGACGAGATGTGGGATGGAGAGGGGTATTTAGGAGGACACAGGGATCCATGAGAGGTGGGGAATGGAAGTAGCTCCCAGGGGACTGGCTTGACTTCTGGGTGGCTGGAGTTGTTGCTCCGTGCACTCCTGCCCTCCTCCACCCCACATGCTGTCCAGGTGTCCAGTTGCTCACAGAATAGTTACTCAACACCCCTCCTGACATTGGCCCTTCTTGAATTTGTTCTTACCTCCCAGTGGCTAAACCCCTGACTCCTATGCTATCCTATTGGGCAGGCATTCCAGCTCCTCCTGGCTTTCCCTGGACTCTCATTCTCAATATAGCTCTTCCCCTAATTCTCTAGCCATGGAATTCTTCATTTATCCCTTCTTAATTCCCCACTCCAATCCTTAGTTCTGTTCTGCCTCCCTCTTCCTCATAGGCTAGTCTCTAGTTTCCAAAGGGCAGCAGGGTGGTGGTGGGGCCGGCTTTGAGATATCCTTAGCATCCATCAGAAATACAATAGAGGCTGAAGGGCGAGCGAGCTAGCAGGGAGGAGGGGAAAGGAATGCATGCATGTGGGATATGCTCAGTGTCTAACAACACCCCACATGAGCCTATCTGCACCCACTTACCGAGTGAGTCTTTATAACTATGACACACCCCAGACAATCTCAATTTACTGGTATCCAAGGATCAGAGCTGTAATCTCTCCAGGGAAGGGCCTTGGCTCACCCCACTCCAGATGGTATCTTTACTCTCCTTCCACCAATACCCTCGGTAGAGGTTTCTCCACAGTACCAGTCTCTGAGCAGGCAGTCTGCAGGAGCCAGCTCCTGAGAGCACCAGAGCTGGCAGGAATCCATCCACTCGTCACCTTAGGTTCTCAGCCTGAACCCAGCCTGCCCACCTAAGCTGCCCAAGCTCCTGGCTGGTGCTGGGAAGTCTCAGAAACATTTTGACCTACCTGTACTTTCTTTAGGTGAGCAAAAGCTCTTCCCTTTGGGGATCACTTTGTAGACATCTTCACGGAGGGGTCATTAGCAGCCATCTACCCAGTTAGCTGCAATGAAGCCGGTCTTCTCTGTGCTGTTAGGTAAGCGGGGTCTTCTGTTGCAGTTAAAGCCTGGCTGAAATTCAGCTGACTTAGAATAGGATCGTTCTCCTGGCAGTATGGGAACATGCACAGTTGAGTCAGACAGCCTGAAACTCCATGAGACAGCAAGGACAAATATACTGCTGTACTCCCTGATGTCACCCGAGGAAGACAGGAGCAGGTGGTGAAGGCAGTAGCATCATGTACTGGAGAATACAACGTCCCCGAGTGAGAATGGATAAGCTGCCTGAAGGCCAGTGCACCAAATACCCTGGCTCAGCAACTGCTCTTCCCAAAGCCAAATTGTCCCTGGGAGTGGTTTCTTATCAAGCCCTTATGCTGCCTTTACATTCAGTAACAGGGCTAGGAAATCTCTGTGTCACCAGGAAGGCAAGTGGCCCTCTCTGCCTCTGGCTCTTTGGCAGATGGCCTTGCTTGTATCACATGGGGAATTTGGCAAATCCAGCCCAGTTCTTGTACTTGCAGCAAGGATTTCCAGTGAGTGATTTCGGGGTGGCTCCTATGAGTCATAGCTCCCTGAAGCTTTTGCAGAGGAAGCGGGTCTAAGTTTGTACCTGGGAAGATTATCATTACTCTTGTTTGCTGAAGTCTGCTGTCCTTGCACAGCACAGAATGTGAGGCCTGAGTCTAGCCACTGCCCCTAGCCATCTGGTGGCAAACTTTCACCAAATTCAGAGTATCAGGGTTTTTTTATCTTCCTTTGTCCTCAAATCTGCCTCTTTCCTTTTTTCCTCTGCCATCATTACCTTTAAATATATATATATGTAACATATATATATATTTGAAACAGAGTCTAACTCTGTTACCCAGGGCAGAGTGATGGCTCTGTCATCATAGCTTACAGCAACCTCAAACTGTTGGACTCAAGAGATCTCTTCCCTCAGCTTCTTAAGTAGCATAATCCTGTCTATTATAGGTAATTTTAGTCCTATTTTTCTGGCGAGGAATTTAAGGCTTGCCTACTGTCTCACTGCTTTTAAATGGTGGCTCCAGTGCTTGAACCCAGGCCTGTTTAAGTTTTGATTTCATGTTTCCAACTACTTAACTAGACCATTCCTGGTGTGTGTGTTATGTACATACATGTGTTCATATATATGTGTATCTCTATATATACAGACCACGTAGTAGGTATACACTAAACACTTGTTGAATGACTGTATGATTTTGTTCAAAACTATCAGAGTTATTACTAACCTTTAAAATTGATGCTAATCATAATATATTCTGGACACAGATTATAGCTAAAAAGGTTCCCATGATAACATCTCTGGAGTCTAGAACAATGACTATTTGGGAGGGAGGGGAGACAGTCTCACTTTGTCACCATTGGTAGAGTCCCGTGGCATCACAACTCACAGCAACCTCAGACTCTAGGGCTCAAGCGATTCTCTTGCCTCAGCCTCCCATGTAGCTGGGACTACAGGCACCCACCACAGTGCCCGGCTATTTTTATTTTTTTGTTATTTTTGTTTAGCTGGCCCAGGCTGGGTTCAAACCTGGCAGTCTCAGTGCATGCGGCCGCACCATAACCACTGTGCTATGGGTGCCAAGCCTAGAACGATGACTATTAAAAGCGGATGCTTATTATGAATATTACCACATTAATTACAGTTCTCAATTACTACACCTGGCTGAACATAAAGCTTCCAGCACAGCCTTTCTAATTAGTTTCTCAGCAAATATTTATAAATGTATTCTAGTGTATTACATTGCATGTAGGTATTAGGCTCTGAATACATTTTTTTTCAATAAAGAGCTATTGCTGTTGGTGGGACTGCAAACTAATCCAGCCTCTTTGGAAAGAAGCACGGAGAATCTTTAAAGAACTCAAAATAGACCTTCTATTTGATCCCACCATCCCATTACTTGGCATCTACCCAGAGGAAAAAAGATCACTTTAACATAAGAACATTTGAACTATATTGTTTATTGCAGCTCAATTTATAATTGCAAGATGCGGAAACAACCTAAATGCCCATCAAACTCAGGAATGGATTAATAGACTGTGCCATATGTACACCATGGAATACTATTCAGCCACTAAAAAGATGGAGACTTCCATCTTTTGTATTAACCTGGTTGAAGTTGAAACACATTCTTCTTAGTAAAGTATCGCAAGAATGGAAAAGCAAGTATCCAATGTACTCGATACTAATATGAAGCCAGTAGACGAACTAATACACGCCCACAGAAGAGAAAAACTCAGTTCAATTCAAAATAGGAGGAGGAGGAAGAACGAAGGAGGGAGGGGGGAGGGGGGAAGGCAGGGGGATGGGTGGGCTCCCACTTAATGGGCACAATGTAAGGGTATATGGCACGACTTCTGAGTGCAGGACACTGCTACAGGGACCCTAACAAATGCAAACACTGCAACCTGATTGTACCTCGCATTAGTCTGAAATAAGTAAAAAATAAATAAATAGCTATTGCCTTTATTTTAATGAAAAAATAATCATAAATAAATAGCCATTGCAATCCCGGTCTGTCACCGTTTGGGCCACCTCTGTGACCCACGTCCCTAGCTGCACTCCGTGACTGTATTGACCACCCTGATATCAGCTCTCGTTTAACTCAGTGACTCATACCTAGCAGAAATGTAGGGGTCAAAGGAACTCAGAGAAAGTGCTTTTATCTAGCAACATAAAAACTGGCTGACTGCCGCAGATGATAAAGTCGGTGTCAACGCATACCTTTAAGAGGGGGAAGAAAAGCCTTGGTCCCTTTGAAATGTGCGTTAGCTGTGTTTCACACTGTGACACACAAAAAAGCCCCTGGAGTGTTTTGATAGCTGTAAAGACTTCACCTCTGTAAGTGTTACTTGCATCTGTAATGCCACTTCCTGCCTCATTTATTCCCACCAGTGTAAGCTCACCTATCACTAGTGATGTACTGAATTAATATTTTCCTCCTGAAAGCTTTTTAGAGGGAAATAGATCTTGGCCCTTGTTGATGAACGGCATGCAAATGACCCATTTGGAAGACAGGATACTTTGATGGGTTGCTACCATGAAGTTAACCAGTCTTCTGATGCACAGAGTGATACCAATTGGCTTGAAAAAGCTGATGCAGATTGTAAAAATAGGGTGATTTCAGATTAAAAATACAGTATGCGTTCTGAAATGGGATAAATAAAACCCGTAGCCTGAGATGAACTGATTACAGTAGTTGGGCTCTGAATTTGGTCTAAAATTACCTACTGATAACTGAGGCAAAAGGCACAGTAAGATGCATAGTAGAGGTTGGACTTCCTGCTCAAGAAAATGTTGTTATCTTTTATCTGATAAAGAAAGTTATTAACTTATCTAAATATTGCTTTTATTTCTCCTTGAATATTAACTTCTTTTTTTTTTTTTTTGAGACAGGAGCCTCAAGCTGTCCCCCTGGGTAGAGTGCCGTGGCATCACAGCTCACAGTAACCTCCAACTACTGGGCTCAAGCGAGTCTCCTGCCTCAGCCTCCCAAGTAGCTGGGACCACAGGCGCCCGCCACATCGCCTGCTAATTTTTGGTTGCAGCCCATTTGTTGTTTGGCGGCCCCAGGCTGGATTCGAACCCACCACCTTGGGTGTATGTGGCTGGCACCTTAGCCACTTGAGCCATAGGCGCTGAGCCTGAATATTAGCTTCAAGGAGAAATAAAACATTTGTCTCTTGAAGAGTTACTGTATTCTTTTAAAAATATCAATAGGAAAACATAACTCATAGATTATTTATAGATTTTCAGCTTATTTTATTAAAGAGATAATGGCATATTAAAAATACATAAAAAGTTACAGGGAGAGGTGAAGTATGGGTAAAACTCAAGCTGTTATCCTTCCTAATTCCTCACTTATATCTACGCTGTTTGGCAGAGTTGAGAACCAGTTGAATATGAAAGGTGTGTCTGTACCACACTACACTCATGTAGGGAGAGGACCGAAAAACTCAACCTCCCAAAATCCCTCAATCATTTCTAAGGGACATGGACAAGCTGAGATGTGAAGCTGGGGGACAGGCAGAATAAGACGACAGAGTAAGGATCCAGAATTATCTTGAAGGGTTAAAGAGAGGGGATGATTCTAACAAGATGACATTGCTGGTCGAGATCAATGTCAGGCCCTGTGGTTGAGTCCAGAAAGCCAATACTTTGAGTCAAGAAAGGAGAGAGAGATTTTGCAGCACTGTGAGAACTGTGCAGAGTTTCAGCCAAAAGCAAGCTCCACATGGAGCCTCGTGGTGACTCTTGCAGCCCCTTCATTCACTCTTTTCCTACCCATCAAAAAGTAAAAGAGACAATGGATTGGTTGGTTTGTCCTGGGGGTAAATCCTTTGTTGAGGTTGGGGCTGTTGTTTTCACCTAAGTATTTTTTGCACAAGATACACACTTTCTTTTCAACCCCAGGCTTATCTCAGAGAGGCCTGACTCACGTCAGTCTGTTCCCTGCTCTGTGGTCATTTGGCATCTTCAGTTAGATAAAGGAGGTGGGGGCCTCTCTCTAGACCACGTTTAAGTATGGCACAGAAATAAACTCAGAGAGCACACAGGATAAGGGTCTAAAAACTGTGTCATAGGAGGAACACTTTAAAACAAACAAAAAAAAGCAGGAGAGGGCCCGGCATGGTGGCTCATACCTGTAATCCCAGCACTCTGGGAGGCTGAGGCAGGTGGATTGCCTGAGCTCACAGGTTCAAGACCAGCCTGAGCCAGAGTGAGACCTCATCTCTAAAAATAGCTGGGCATTGTGGCAGGTGCCTGTAGTCCCAGCTACTTGGGAGCCTGAGGCAAGAGGATTGCTTGAAGTTGCTGTGAGCTATGACATCACTGCACTCTACCCAGGGTGACAAAGTGAGACTCTGTCTCAAAAATTCATTCATTCATTCATTATAATTGATTAATTAATAATTAATTAATAATTTTTAAAAGCAGAGCTTTCTCTAGAAGGCAAAAAGATGAGGGAGACAAGCACGCTGTCTTCCGAGGGCAATCACAAGCAGAGGAATTCAAGTTACCTGTCTAGCCACAGCAGTAAATCCAACACGGAGACCTTCTTAGACGTGTCGCAGTGCTGGAAGAGTGAGGGTGGTAAATGTCAGAGGTGGTGCCAGATTGACTTTCCAATCCCACCCACCTACCAACCTTGAAGGTCTCGTGAATGTCTAGGTGATCTTGGTTCTTGGAACTACCATTCCTCCTCCCGCTCACCTCCAACACCCCAGAATCCTTTCTTGCTATAAAAAAGGGGGACCTGTTTTGTTGTTCATTAAAAAGTTAAACATAGAATTACACTATGATCCAGCAATCCCAGTTCTGGGTATATACCCCAAAGAACTGAAACCAGGATCTCAGATACTTAGACACTGATGTTCAGAGCAGCCTTAATCACAATAGTCGAAAGGTAGAAGCAACTCAAGTGTCCCTGGACAGATGAATAGATACGCAGAATGTCTATGCAATGGAATAATATTTAACCTCAAAAAAGGAAGGAAACTCTGACATGGGCTACAACAGGGAGGAATCTCAAAGACATGCTACGTAAAACAAGCCAGTCACAGAGGGCAGATGCTGCCTGATTCCACTTCTACTTACATGACACTCCAGAGGAGTCAAATTCATAGAGACGGAAAGTAGACTGGTGGTTTCCAGGGGACGGGGGCAGAGGAGATGGGAGCTGGTGTTTAACGGGTGTGGGATTTCAGTTTGGGAAGATGAAAAAGTTCTGGAGCTGGATGGTGGTGATGGTTGCCCAACATCGTGAATGGACTTAATGCCATTAAACTGTACACTTAACAGTGGTTAAATATTTTTAAAAGGGGGGTGAGGGAGCCATTGCTTGTTACTCAGTCTGCAAAGAGGAAAGCTGATTGCAGCCATTAACCCCGTTGAGTCTGGCCAGCACGTGCGGTAGAATGTTGGGGTCAGCCCTGGGGATGTAAAGTTCTTCCAGGCCCCCTTCTGCACACGCTCTTGGAAAGAACTAGACAGAGAGAGCTCTCTTTGCATCTTGCCCAATGCATCCCTGCCCCCTCCACTCCATGCTTGGAGACCTCAGTGCTGTTATTCTGGCTTCTCATACCTGCTAAATCTTTGCCCTGAAAAATGCACCTCCAGCAATCTCAACAAATGCTCCAAGGCTTGGCACCACCTCTCTCCAGGAGCTTCTGGGGTAGCTGCCTCCTCTCTCAGCTCGTTTCTGCTTCTTCCTCTACACTGATTACACTTTCATCCTGCTGGGCAACGTAAAGTCCATTGCTGGAGACAGAAACAAAGACAATGAATGAACACGGCAAGTTTTATACAAACATACAAAGAAAACTGGGATTTCTTATTAAGATGGGATCTGACAAGCTCCAACGAGCCATTTTTTCTAACTTTGTTACTGTGAAATATTACACATGCAATTAATAATAGCTAACATTTATTGAGCACTGTTCCAGTTGCTTTCCATGACTTCATCTAGGTAAGCCTCAGACCAAACCCAAGAGGTAGATACCATTGTTATTCCTATTTTTGAGACCAAAGTTAGTCTCCAGATACTAAGCACACAGCTAGAGAGTACTTGAGCCAGAATTTAAATCCAGATTGCTTAACTTACCTCAGAGCCTCTCTCATAATCACTATAGTGAAAGTTCTCCCCTATAAGGAACAGAAAGTAAAAAAATAAACTTCCCGTTCTTGCCAGAAAGTTTCATCCAATTGTAATCATTGCCATCATTTCTACAGATTTTTCAAAGGCATAAAGCAACATGGCCAGGCTGGGCACAGTGGCTCACATCTGTAATCCTAGCACTCTGGGAGGCCAAGGCGGGTGGACTGCTTGAGCTCAGGAGTTCGAGACCAGCCTGAGCAAAAGCAAGACCCCGTCTCTACTAAAAAGAGAAAAACTAGCCAGGCATTGTGGGGAGCACCTATAGTCCTAGCTACTGGGGAGGCTGAGACGAGAGGATCCCTTGAGCCCAGGAGTTTGAGGTTGCTGTGAACTGTGACTCCACAGCACTCTACCGAGAGTAACAAAGTAAAACTCTGTCTCAAAACAAACAAAAACAAAAATAAAAACACCAATATGGCCATTCTAAATGCAATATGGGATCCAGGATTGGACCCTGAAACAGAGAAAAGGGTTTTTGTGGAAAAACTGGCGAAATCCAAATAAAATCTAATGTTTAGTTCTAGCAACATTAATTTCCTGGGTTTGATGGACGTGTTATGGCTACATCATATGTCAACACTAGGGAAAAGCGGACGAAGGGTGTGGGGGACTCTCTAGACTGCATTTGCAATTTTTCCATAAACCCCAAATTCTTCCAAAATAAGACATTCATTAAAAAATCTGGGCACAGTGGCACAGGAGGAATGTAGTAGTTCCAACCGCTCAGGAGGAATGTTTGAGCCCAGGAGTTGAGGCTGTAGTGTGCCGTGATCCTGTTGAATGGCCCCTGCTCTCTCTAGCCTGGGAGACATAGTGAGACTCCCATCTCTTAAAAACAAACATACAAACAAACCACCAACAATACTGTGAATATGAAACCTCATGGAGGCCCCTCCCGAGGTAATCTTTATTCTGAGTTTTCAACAATCTCAGGGCCTTTACGGTCAGGTGTGTGAGTGTTGCTAAAGATCCCTATTTCACAATCATCAGCCACCCAGCCCACAGGTTAGGGCCACTATTAGCCCCCAGAGGAGGCCACGCCCTCCCTGAACTATGCACCGCCCACCCACGTGAAAAGAGCTGGCCAGCATTTCCCTGGGCTTGAGGACAAAGGAGAGCTCTGGGAGTTATCAGCTTTCGTACAGTCTAGGTCAGCAGACAAGAGACCCCGGCACAGCCATTTTCTGTAGGAGAGATAATATTCTGCCCTATGGTGTTCTACGAGGTGGAGCTCCCCCTGAAAGCCGGGAAAGCTCTCTATTTACTCAGCACTGGAGCTGTGTACCCAGGCCACAACCCCACCCTAGATAGACCAGCCCTGGGACAAGGGATGGTCCACAGCTCTGGGGCTCTGGGTACTTCCCAGTCTCTAAAGGTCATTAGAATGGTGACAGCTCTGAGATCTTATTCATCTGTGTATTTAAATATTTGTTTCCCTGACTGTTTATAAAGGTAACTGTGAGGATAAAGGTTCACAGAGGAGCTCAAAAAGGAGGCAAGAGTCCATCGGGAGTGAAGTGGGGAGCCCTTGGACCTGGTGAAGGCCATGTGTGGCTGTCCGTGTCCTGAAGGCAAAGTGAGGGGACAGGGTAGGGCCTGGCCAGAGTCTCTGGGCCTGGGCCAAAATAAATAGGCCTATCTTTCGACCTTTGACCTGCAGACACTGTTTTTTAGTAGGGAAAAACAGACCCTCCAGTTTGGGGATTCCTGACAAGTAATGAGGGAAAAAGTCAAGTTCAGCTACCCCAGGGAAATGGTCCCAGTACCATGGATACTAATAAGAGATCCAGAGGTAGAAAGATTCCCAGCAGGAGCTACTTTCAGTTTTTCTAAAATTAGCCCCCCAGGCTTGGTGCCTGTGGCTCAAGTGGCTAAGGCACCAGCCACATGCACCTGAGCTGGCGGGTTCGAATCCAGCCCAGGCCGGCCAAACAACAATGACAACCAAAAAATAGCCAGGCGTTGTGGCGGGCACCTGTAGTCCCAGCTACTCAGGAGGCTGAGGCAGGAGAATCGCTTAAGCCCAGGAGTTGGAGGTTGCTGTGAACTGTGATGCCACCGCACTCTACCCAGGGTGACAGCTTGAGGCTCTGTCTCCCAAAAATAATAATAATAATAATAAAATAAATAAAATTAGCCCCCCCGCAGACAACATCCACAGAAGAAAACACTGGAATGGGGAAGCAGAGGAAGAGTGCAGACACAGGTCTTCTGTTACCTCACTCCAACTTTTGAAATCTTCCAACTCTAACCTGTAAGGCAAAGATACTTGTATTAGTGCTTGGGGAAATATTGGCAGTGATAAATTCTTGTTTTCTCTACTAATTCACTTAATTTCTTTTGAAATTTCTATGAAGTATGCTGGATTATAAAATGACATTTTTTTTCCCTTTTTGAGACAGAGTCTCTATATTACCCTCAGTAAAGTGCTGTGGCATCACATCTCATAGCAACTTCAAACTCTTGGGCTTAAGCAATTCTCTTGCCTCAGCCTCTCTGGTAGCTGGGACTACAGGTACCGGCCACAATGCCCGGCTATTTTTTGATTATAGTTGTCATTGTTGTTTGGCAGGTCCAGGCTGGGTTCAAATCTGCCAGCCCCAGTATAGGTGGCCGGCACCCTAACCACTGAGGTACCTGCACCAAGCCCATCATAACGCTTTAAAGAAGAATCTTATAGTGTATTATCATGATTTTATAATAACATAAAGTTTATAGTGCAATATCTTGATTTTATAATAGCATAAACTAAGTCATGCAGTTCTGCTTTCTTGAAACAAAACAAAAACCTTTTTCAGTTTTAATAACAGTTGGGACCATCCTTGTTTATGTTTTCAAGTAGAAAAAAAATCACTTCATGCAGTGATGTTTGGTCCAAAGAACTGTGGACTAGGAGCTGGAGGACCTGCGCCAGGTCAGCTGCCACATCTGGTTGACAGTGGGCCTTAATCCCCTCATCTGGGAATGAGAAGTGACTCTTTATATGAACCTGTAATCAGTGATATTCATCAAGCTGGAGAGAAAAGTGGGTATATGCTAATATAAACCCACATGATAATAATATATATATAACATACACAATGTAATCAAGAGGGGCTTGTAATTAATGGTATTAAACGAGAAATGTTGGTATCCTGGGTTATTAGCAGAAAAAATTCCCTCTTCTGCAAGATTAATGACTAACCTTGAAACTGGTTGAATATTTATGGGAAATTTGCCTTCCTAACGAAAAGGGTTTCTGTGTTTTGTTCTGAATGATTTTTAAAGAAGGAATTTAAACAACTGAACCTGGTAATTTGTCTCGGTGTCTAAAGCACCTAAGAGGAAGCAAATTATTCCTTTCTTCTAATCCACTGCTACCTTTGCTTTTAATCCAATTGCACGGGGCACAAAGGGCATGGATTTAGATAAGAGCCAGTCCTGGCCTGGCCACCTACCAGCTCTGTGCAGGGTAAATTCTCTTCTGAGCACCAGGCCCTTTGCCCATCAAATGAGGACAATAATAATGGTTAGAGCTAGCGTACATGAGAAGTACTTTATGAGGTGAAAAGAGTGCTAATGATGATCGCACATTCACAGTGTCATATTCATAAGACATGAAGTGTGAATATTAAGCAACTGATTAATTTCCTACAACTAAATGCAGCCGCATGGAAGATTCATATATAAACATGACGGTGAGAGAAAGAAGCCAGACATAAAAAAGTAGATTCTGTGTGATTCCACTAAGGAGGCGTCCAGGGCACTGGTCACGGTCTATGTCTCTTTCAACTGTGTTATTTATGAGAACAGTCAGTCTGTGATCATTTCTCAAGTTGTGAACATAGGATCTGCCTCTTTGCCATGTATGTACGTTATACTTCAATAAAAAGCGAAGACTTGTTTAGAAACATTTGACATTGGCTTGGCGCCTGTGGCTCAAGCGGCTAAGGCGCCAGCCACATACACCCAAGGTGGCAGGTTCGAATCCCCAGCCCGGGCCCGCCAAACAACAATGATGGCTGCAACCAAAAAATGGCCAGGCGTTGTGGCGGGCGCCTGTAGTCCCAGCTACTTGGGAGGCTGAGGCAGGAGACTCGCTTGAGCCCAGGAGTTGGAGGTTGCTGTGAGCGTGATGCCATGGCACTCTACCCAGGGGGATAGCTTGAGGCTCCATCTCAAAAAAAAAAAAAAAGAAACATTTGACATTGTGGATAAAAAAACAACAGCAACAACCAAAAAGCTTTGTAACTCGTCATCTAGAGATAAACCCTCTTTTAAGATTTTGGTGAAGAGGGTGGTGCCTGTGGCTCAGTGAGTAGGGTGTCAGCCCCATATACCAAGGGTGGTGAGTTCAATCCCAGCCCTAGCAAATTGCAACAACAAAAAATAAAGAATAGTAAAAAAAAAAGATTTTGGTGAAGAGCCTGCCAGAATTTTTTCTATACACCTAAACATATATTTTACAAAATGGGATTGCATGCTGCATCTTTTTTTTTTTTTTTTTTTTTTTTTGCAGTTTTTGGTTGGGGCTGGGTTTGAACCTGCCACCTCCGGCATACGGGGCCAGCACTCTACTCCTTTGAGCCACAGGCACCACCCTGTTGCATCTTTTTTTAACCCAGTTTTTCCATTGTGTCCTATTTCCATCTTACAAATACTGGTAAACAAGACTCTTTCAAACATCTTTGCTCAGTAGTTTTGTTGTTGTTGTTGTTGTTTGTTTTTGGTTTTTTTTAGGATTCCTTAAACTAGAATTGGGAACTCTAGGAGGACACATATCTTTAAGACATTGGGTTTCCCCCTGGAAAGACAGTACCAATTTACATTCCCGTCTGCAGCAGATTACAATTCCCTACTCCCCTGCTTCCTTGCTAAAAAATATATCTTATCACGCTTCTCAATCTTTGCCAATCTGGAAGTTACGTGCAACTGAGCATAAAATTATAGAAGAGGCAGCAGTAGTTTCAATTCTATCTCAGCGACAGAGCTGACTGGGGTCCGTATCCCAACTCTGAAACTCAGTTTCCTTAGCAATAAAATTGGATAAATAATTATCTTCCCTACAGAGAAATAGTTGAATAGCTTAATACTCATTCTGACTACTCCTGACTACTCTTCCTTTTGCCCGCACTCCTTTCCAATTTTGTCCGCTGGGCAGCCTGGGTATTCCTGGATATAGAACAAAATCCAAACCTCCTATCCCCACTGACCTGGTCCTCCTATCCCTGCTGCCTGCACAGCTCCCCAGGGCTGTCATCTGGTCTACCTGGGCTGCCCACACATCTCCCCAGTGATGCCAACAGGCCTTGCTCTCTGTCTACCTTTCTGAGGCTGCACTGGCCTCTCTGAGTTTCTCCAATTGGCCGTCTCCCAGGCCTGCATCTTGGCCTGCCTCTCCTTCCTCCTCTTTCTGTCCTTACTGACTTCAGCTTAAAACCACTTCCTAAAAGAGATCTTGCCTGGCCCCCGTGCTATTTTCTCTCCCAGCATCCTGTTTAGTCCCTCCGTGGCTCTTATTACTGTGTAAAGCTACACTTCTCTGTTTACTTTTGTGTTTTGTCTCCCCACCGCCTGTAAGCTCAGTGAGAGCAGAGTGTCCCCCAGCACTTCGCCCTGTGCCTCCTTCATTAGTAGACAGTCAGCAAATATTTCTTGAATAAATGAATCACCATTTCTCTTCTTCTCTGATCTCATGGTGCGTCAACCCATAGTATTAAGTGACATGGTGTAGTAGCTGTCAGTTCTTTGTGACTTACCCTTTTGGGCTTCTCGCTTCTGACCTGAGCCTCCCCCAAGCCACTGCTGATCTCTCCCCTCCCTCATCTCCTGGGCGGTATCACCTTCCGCAGGTCTAAAATGAAATAAACACTGTCTGGTCCTGTTCTGAAGTGCCTCCTCCCACCTGAGGGAATCATATACTAGTTTACACTAATCTACTTTCTCCAGATGGCACACTGTCAGGAGGGGGTGTCGGTAAGTATTCATTTACTCAGTATTCATTGATTAAATGCCAGCAAAATACCAGGCACTATATCAAGCACTTAGGATACAAAGATGAATAAGACACAACATTTCCTGACTGCAAGGAGCTCACAGTCTAGGGGGTGAGGCACATAATTGTAATATTATGTAGCAAATGCAATAGTTTGCTATATAAAGACAAAGACAGTCTCGTAGGGGAAGGATATGTAAGCCAGTTTAAGAGAGGATAATCAGGGCGAGCTTCCTGGAGGAGGTGTCATCTGGTTTGAATTAGCCAGATAAAGAAGGGAAAGGCATTACCAGCAGAGGGAACAGTATTAGCCCAGACCCAAGACTGAAAACCAACATGCTGTGGGCAAGGCAATAGTCAGCAGTTCAGTGTTGCCAGAGAATAAATTGCAAGTCAGAGAGTGCTGAGAAATAATTCAGTGGGACGGGCTGGGGCCCGATGAGGGAAGGTACTGGAAATTATGGCCAGAGGCTTGGACATTTAAGTAGGAAGAGGTCACTGGACGTTTCAGCCAGGAATGGGGTAGGACGTATTGGATTTGGGAGGACGAATCTGGAGGCAGGGAGATCAGATGAGATGTGAACAGGACCTGACCTGGATCGCTGGTGGTAGAGACAGAGAGTCAGGAACTTGGTTATTAATTAATTGTGGGGCAAGTTGGAGAGAGAGAAAGTCAATCCCTTGGGTGATGCCATTATGATGGAATCCCATCAGCAAACAGAATACCAGGGAAACAGGTTTGGCGACCGGGTGGGGGAAGTGACACTTGGGATATGTTGAATCTGAGGTGCTTGTGGGAACCCAAGAGAAATAGGCCTAGAGAGCAGGACTGGAACTCTGTTTAGGAGTTACTGGCATAGATGAAACTAAAATCAGATGAGCCTAAGTCCATCCCTGGAGAATAGTGCAATGCAATGAGTAGTGGACCCAGGATAGAGCCCCAGAGAACCACAATATTTGTTCTTAGCTAGAGTGAGAGAAAGAGAGGTAGTTTCCCCTCTAGGCGACTGTTCTTCCAAGCTTGTTAACGGCTGATCTCTAACAGCTAATAGTGGCCATCAGTTACTGAGCACTCATTGTCTGCTCATGGGGTCTAAGAGCGTTGCCTGTATTGATTATTTATTTAATTCTCTTCATTCTTCAGAGGATGGGATGGATGCAGAGGTAAGTAACTGGCCTGAGGTCAGACTGTTAGTAAGTAAATGGAGGAAGCCTTTGGGGGGTGGGGGGTGTTCAATTACTTCTCAGGAAGGAGGGTGCTAGGTAAAAAGATTACACTTAAGACCAAAGTGTAACAGAAGCTCAAAAACTGAAAGAAGACCATCAGAACCCTCAAGACCAAAGTGTGACAATGTTTATTTTCATACTTGGGTGTGAGTGGGCTAAGATGTGAAGGATGTTAGGAGGGTTTAGGGAGGGAGGCTGGTCATTTAAAGCTGGCTAAGAGGGGAGCTGGTTTCTATCCAGGACCACCAAACTATTCTTCTTATCAGGGCATCAAAGAAGTTATCTCATCATCAGGACTCACCAGGCAGGCTCTTCATATCAGAGTGTCAGAGGTTTGCAGTGTCGGCCTATTTCTCTCGGCATATTTCTGCAATTGGGCCGGTGCAAGGACAGGAGTCCGCCCCATGTCTCTCTTCTCTGAGTTATGTCCCCTGTAATAGAGTCAAGATGGGGTTTGCTTGGGCAACCTACCAGGAGGCTTCTGCCACTGCTCATCCTGCATAAATCAGTTGCAAAGAACCTCCTGTAAGTCTCCCTTTTTTTCCCCTTGAGAATAAAAACGTAGGCACCATGTTGCTTAATTTTTCTGGGATTTGACAAATTATTAAAAAGTCATTTTACTGAGTCTAGACTTGAAATCGTTTTATCCTGAATTCATTTTGTCTTCTCTCTTAGTGCTCAGAAGTGACTAAATGTTGCTGATGACAGCAGGGTGGACGATATTCAGATGTTTGCACAATGTTTACAAATAACCTTTGCTTTAGAGACTGTACGAGTGAGGAGAAGCAAATCGTGCAGGTCATGATGGAACTTCCCCATGAACCGCAGATACTCAGGCTGAATGGGCCACCCATGGGCGGAGTAAAGCTGAGAGGAACATGCCCACACTCCTTCAGACCTGCAAAGATTGAAGAGCATGCTACAAATCACTTGGGTATGAGAGAATTTTATTAGATAGCTCTATCATGCAGCTTCATTATTGTACTTGAAGAACCCTGCTCAGTGCCTGGACACAGCTAGCACTCAATAAATAGTGTTTGCTATGATTGATCGTTGCTGTTATTATTATTAATCGGCCAAGATCAACAGCTACTTGAGGCGAGGTCCTGCTCATATGGAACCCCCAAGATTCTTGTGTTTGGGGGGCAGGGCCTCCGCCCTAGTTTGGAGGGGTGGGTAAAGGGGAAAGGCATCTTTTTACCTCCGGCAAATTAGATATGACAGATTTTGAACTAACACAGAGACTACTACGGTGGAACTTCTGTAAGTTGGACTGTGACAAAGTGGTCGACATACAGAGGTGGGGGATGCGTGTTGGCCAGCCATACTGATGCACATTTGATGCATCTCAGGTTCTGTCAAAACCAGGTCGACTTAAGCAGGTGGTCACTGTAGGAAGATGGTCAACTACAGCGGTTCTACTGCTTTCAAAATGCAGGATTGCCTTGACCTTTCCCAGGGGCAGAGCGAGTCACAGAGCCAGCAGCAAGGGCAGCTCCCTGAGTCACCTGGAAGTGTGGCTGGGGCCTCAGGGAGGTAAAGTAGAGGGATAAGAGCCCTGGCCCCTGGGACGACAGCAACATTCCAATCCAGGGACCCACTCTGGTGTGGCAAACAGTGATAATTGCTTCTCTTGCCTTAAAGGGCAATTTCACCATTGCATATCATGAAATTCACACACCCCCACACGCACACACTCTTCCACTGCCCCATCCCCTCATCCTCCAACCCCAACCAGAACAGGTTTTTTTCCAGTCTGCGTTCCACATTTAATATTTTAACCATAAAAAACATCTCCAATGTGTTCCATCCTAATATGAAATCAGTATATAAACAGTTATATGCTCATAAGAACAATGAACACTAATATAGTCCAGTTTGGGGGTAGAGGGAAGCGGGGTGGGGGGCAGGACATTTGGCAGAAGGAGGGAGGGCATGAG
>NW_003852511.1:4768694-4770271 GCF_000181295.1 Otolemur garnettii
TTGTGGGGCGCCTGTGGTCCCAGCTACTTGGGAGGCAGAGGCAAGAGACTCGCTTGAGCCCAGGAGTTGGAGGTTGCTATGAGCTGTAATGCCACGGCACTCTACCCAGGGGGACAGCTTGAGGCTCTGTCTCAAAAAAAAAAAGAAAGAAGGACAAATGAATGGAGAATGGGCTCAGGCTGTGTTTGGGGCCCTCTGGCTGCAGGGGAGGAAGAAAGAGAGGATGACAAGAGCCATGGGTGAAGCAGGCAGAGCTGGGGGAGTGGTGAAGCCATTTAGCGATATGTAATCGTATAATGAGAAAGCAGGCTTTGTGGCATAACATCTCCCTTCATTGAGCTCACTTGTATGCGAGGAGGTGGGGGGAATGGGCTTTCCTATGTGACAGTGAGAACTCAGCTCAGCAGTTAGCACTGCTCACCGTAGTATAAGCTAGGGGTGCCCCACCCAGGTCCTAGCTGGTGCTTCCACCCCTACCCCTACACCCCGTTGCTGTGAGGATTGGCTGATGTTAACTCACGGCCCCTCCTTATCCTGGGAATCGTCTTCCAGCAAATGGGAGTCATGACTTCCGGAAAGCAATCTGGCCCAGACATAACAAATCTCAGGCCTCTGGCACGAAGCGGGCATTGACTGTGTGGTGGACATGGAGTGTCCAGAGCTCTCTGGGAGGATCAGCGTGAAGTCAGTCTCCAGCTGAGCCCACCTCCTTGCTTGGCTTTCCCCCCTTGACTATCCTGCTCCCCTCGGTTCCCTCCTGGTCCTCTCATCCAATGGACCACTTATTTAAGAATACTTCTGCTTTTTGGGAACCCCACCTGAGAAAGAGGAGCATGTCGGGACTTGGGAGCTGGTTGGCCACAGTTTCAGGAACCCACAGCAGTAAAGAGTGTGCTGGATGATGAATTTTATTCCTTCAGACAGAGGCTGGTATGCGCTAAGGATGATAGTCAGGTTGCATTTATCCACAGGAAAGGATCACTTGTGTTATTTTTTATTAGTTTTGTTAACTGGCAATCCTAAATCTCTGAATCTGAAGCAATTGTCCAACTTCCCGATTATTGGCTATGAAAGTTCATGAATTTGGAATGAGTTCTTTTTTCCCCAAATTCCAACCCGTCACTCCCGTCCTTGCTCTTCATATTTGAAGATAAGGTCACAAAGGCAGGTGTTCTTTGGTGGCTGACACTGAACATCAGTCACTCTGAGGTTGAGTTGGTGTCCTCTGCAGTGCTCTTGCGGTATCTCCTGCTTCCCCAAAGTAACACTTACCATACTCCATTGTACACGGGATTGCCCATTTTTTGCCTATTAAGTCAATGAAGACTCCAGAACTCTGAGCATATTTCAGAGCTTATGTGGCCTTCTTCCTTGTTGTTTCAGAGAAGGTGCTTACAAAATACTAATTGAAGGACCAAAATGAAAGGTTAAATGAATGAATATCAACACTGCTGAGCCAGGTCAGTTTCATATAAATGCAAATTGGTTTTCACTGTGTAATATCCTATTGATGTTTTTTTTTTTTTTGAGACAGAGCCTCAAGCTGTCCCCCTGGCTAGAGTGCTATGGCATCACAG
>NW_003852511.1:4771099-4772298 GCF_000181295.1 Otolemur garnettii
CATATGACCTACTTTTTTCTGCAAATATGGTTGATATATCAATCAGTCTCTGGCTGTACAATTAATACAAGTTATTCCTTGGCCAAAAAGGGAGGGTGGCTGGCTTAAGTCCTACTATGTGTACCTGTAGGGGAACCAAGGTCCCCCCATGGGTAAGTTTGAATCTAAAGCCAAATTGTAGGGTGGAAAGGCTCACTTTGAACGGCATGTGCACCTTTAACGTTCTGACTTTGAAATGAATTCAAAGCTTGCTTTGGCCTTGCCTTTGGCTTTGGTCTAATAATAGCCTGATAGGTACATCTACAGCAGCTTTTTTTTTTTTTTTATAAAACTCTTCCCCTTTAAAGATGGAAGCACTCTGAATTTTTGGCATCTGTGAGGTGAGTCATGCATTTTATAGAAGCAGACATTGAAGAGGAATGACTTGTCTACAGCCAGACAGCAAGTCCAGTAATACCGTGAACTCAGCACTGCTCAGCCCACTCAGAACTGCCTGGCCTGCTGCCCAGCCTCTTGTCCCTCCACCGCACCAGGTGTAAACAATGGCACAGGAAAGCAATTACAGCCCCTTGAGAGGAAATGTGATACAAGCTGATCGTTCAACAGCACTTGGGACAGTAAAGGAGATCCAGGTTTCATCTCCAGCACTTGGAACAGTAAAGGAGATCCAGGTTTCATCTCCGTTCTGCCCAGTTGGGGTGAAAAACCACAGCGAGTGTATTTCTCCCCTCTCACCTGCTCCTAAACCCCTCGCCTCCGAAACTCAGCCAGCATCGTTTCCTCATCAAATATGTAGCAGGCTCCGGGCAAAACAATGTTCTGATAAAAGCAGAAGAGGTCGACTGTGGTGTTAGCTCTGACTGCCCCAGTTGTTCTTGTTTCTAAGCCAGAAGACAGGCAATCTTGCATCTTTCCTCCTAGGGACGGAGACATTTTACTTGCCGTCCACAGAATTTCTCTTACGTTCCTGGGCATGATGGGTATTAGCAAAAAGATTCACCATCTACTGAACACTTATTTCAACCAGGTGCCATTGGGAACTTTCTGTCATCTCTTTTAATCCCTGTGACACCAAATATGTATTAAGCAATTACCGAGTGCCTGACACCAGGTTGGGGACTGGAGTTAAAAAAATAAACAGGACGCAGTCCCTGCTCTCTGGAGTTATGGGGTCTAGCGTGGAAGACGTAATCGTGATC
>NW_003852511.1:4772673-4775068 GCF_000181295.1 Otolemur garnettii
GGGTTATCTGGGAAGGCCCAGTGTAAAGTAATCACATGTAATCTCTTATAAGAGGGACTTCAGAAGTCAAAACAGTTGTGGGAGATAGGATGACCGGGAAGAAGTTGTAGCGATGAAGGAAGGGGCCGTGAGCCCAGGAATGCAGGCGGCCTCTAGAAGCTGGGAAAGGCAAAAACATGGATACTTCCCCAGAGCCACCTGAAGGGGCCTGCCCTGCTGACACAGTGGTCAAGCCCACAAGACACATTTGGGACTTCTTCCAGCACTGTAAGAGACCAAGTTTGTGTTATTTTAAGTCACTAGGTTTGCGGCGATGTATTACACCAGCCCCTAGGAAACGAATACAGTGTTTAAGAAATAACTTGCCCAGTGACACAAGTTAGACCACAAGGAAGCCAGGATTAAAAACAAGAGTGAATGAATGATTTCCAGAGACCAAGTGGTCTTCCTTCAAAGTCTATGTTACCTCTTAAGAAACTCTTTGGGGCTGGGTGCAGTGGCTCACGTCTGTAATTCTAGCGCTCTGGGATCGCCTGAGCTCAGGAGTTCAAGACCAGCCTGAGCAAGAATGAGACCTCCATCTCTAGAGAAAAATAGCCAGGTGTGTGGCAGATGCCTGTAGTCCCAGCTACACGGAAGGCTGAAGCAAGAGAATCACTTAAGCCCGAGAGTTTGAGGTTGCTGTGAGCTGTGATACCACTGCACTCTACCAAGGGTGACAACGTGAGACTCTGACTCAAAAAAAAGAAAGAAAGAAACTCCCCAGGTCTTTGCACAAATATTCTGAAGAGCTTGCCTATTAGTCTTCCTTCTCTTGCCTAAGGCACTAATGCATGTCCCCGGAGATAGTAAGGGGCTTTAGACACTACAGTGCTGGGCTAGCGGACAGCTAGGGGACAGACTTCTACAGATAGATGAATTACTTGTTTTCTGAATGATATACAGGTAGTCCCCAAATTACAAACATCCAACTTGCATGCAACTTGCACTTACAAATGAGGCCATTACAGTAAGTCCCTAGGTGACAAATGTCTGACTCACATATGACTTGTGCTTACTATTGGAGGCTATAACAGGAAACAAGTAAATGAACCTGTTCCAATTTACATACAAGTTCAACTTAAGAGCAAACATACAGGGATCACGCCTATGGTTCATCCTATAAGGGTATATGTGAATCTCTCTAAATGTAGAATATAAATGTCTTAACACAATAACTAAGAAAAAGACATGAAGGCTATGTTAACCAGTTGGGTGAAAGTATTTCAAATTGTAGACAGAAACAGTACATTGTACACCATGATAGTATTAATGTACACTGCTATGATTTAATAAAAAAAATAAAAAATAAAAAGAGAATTTTCAAACATGAAAAAAAAAAAAGAACAAACATACAGAACCTATCTAGCTCATAACCCAGGGACTTTCTGTAGTGGAAAGAGGACTGGATGACTTGGTAAGAGACTTGGGTTCCAGTCCTGGTACTACCGAGCTCTGAGAACTGAGCAAACTCTCACAGTTCTGGGCCTCATGTTTTTCATCTGCAAAACAAGGGCTTGATCTAGACGAGGTTTTTTATGTTCTTTTAGTTTCAACTTTCTGTAATCGCCCCACTCCTCCTCCCCAGCCACACACTGTGAGGCCATTTAAGCCCCTAATGGGAGTTCAGTCTCATCAACTTGGATGGCAGTTCATTTATTATTTAACCAAGGAAAAGGAAAGAAACCTCTCCTCTTCCAAAGAGGCCAGTGTTAGCAGAGATAATCTTCAATCCTCTGAGTTCCAAGAACTCTGCAGATCAAACTGAAAGATTCCTTAGCAACTACCAAAGTTGAAGAAAATGATCCGAGTTTGTAAATTCTGTCTTTGTGTGTCAAGTCTTATTGGAAAGGTTCTAGATGAAAAATCGTTTCAGTTCTGGAGATGGCCATTCTCCGTGTCCTCTGGTGCCGGAACTTGAAAGAAGAGCTTGAAATAAGATCTAGATCGCTGGCAAATGAGCTTCGGGGCCGCAGTAGACTGGGGTCAAGGCTATCTATCTCAGACTGTGTGTTCAAACCAAAAGTGACGCTGAGGCTTTAGCGATGCCGGAGTGAGATGCTGCGGCTTCCCTGCAGTCTTAATGGGTATTCTGGGCATGTCTCAGCTTTGCCTTTTCACAGTGTGGAAACTCAGGGGTAGCACAAATTTCCCTCTGTCTTTCCGTCCTGGCCCTAGGTATGATTCTCTGGGTAATGCTGATGTTACCCAGGCTGCTTTCGCCACCATTTTCCCTCTGTTTTCTGCATTGTACGAGCTCTGGAAGCCTAAGACAAACATATTGATTATTAGCCTGGCCAATCAATGAATAATAAATAGTAAACATTTTCATGGCCTTAGAGTGTTTTTCCTTCTC
>NW_003852511.1:4776241-4778222 GCF_000181295.1 Otolemur garnettii
GGGCCCGGGCTGGATTCGAACCCACCACCTTAGGTGTATGTGGCTGGTGCCTTAGCCACTTGAGCCACAGGCGCCGAGCCGCACACACTCCTCTCTAAATAAACTAAACAAACCTCCTCTCACAATCCCCTAATGATCTCTATTTCTGTTAGTGGAATCACCTACCTTCCCAGTCAATTGTCAAGTCCCACCTCTCAGTTCAAGTTCAAGTTCCACCTCTCAGTCCAAGTCTGACCCCTCCTCTCTAGTCCCATCCTCATTAGTTTCATTTACCCTGTTTCTTATCATGGTTCCCTAAGCAATCTCCCTTGCTCTCAAGTTTTTCTTACTTCCAATCCATTCTGTACCTCACAGAAACGTTTTCTTGGCATAAAGCTGTAATTGCATACTCCCTGGTCCTAAACAAACTCCACTAATTCACCCTTCTTGTTGAGTAAAGGCCAGTTTTTCAATGTAACGTTCAAGTTCCCACACAGTATGATGGCTTCGCTCAGAGCACACGTTGGGAATTAAGCAGGGAGCAATGACCTCTGAGTGACATGAGTAGGCGTCAGCTTGGAGCAGGAGAAACTGTGAGTCACTTGGTTCTTTTCAGTAAAGGGGCAGAGAGTATAAAAAGACCTATATTCTAAATAGAAAAAAATACAAAAAATCATATGGGCATGCACAACATTCAACCACAAATATTTATCCAGCATCTGTATGTGCCAGACAATATACCTGGGTATTAGGAACACATCAGGGAAGGTGAACACAGTCCTTGCTGTCCAAAATTTGTAGTTGGGGAACAGGACAGGTAAATCCACTAGAACACGAGCACTGTGAGGGCTGCTGAGATCTTCTGGGGGAATGTGGGCACTGGGAGGGAGGGGGGACAGCTTCTAGGAGGAAATGTTATCTTAGCTGAGACAGATGCACAAAGACACAGAAAAGGATGGGGGAGGGGGGTTCAAAGCCAAGGAAATAGCCCAGCTGGGGCCACTAAGAACCCAACAGAGCTTGGCAGATTAGTGCCATTCAGCTGAGAGTTAGCTGTGGGCAGAGGTGAGACGCGTTAAGGGTATATTTCAAAACATCAAGTTGTGCACAATAAATTCATACAATTTTGTCTGTTAATGCTTTAAAAAAAGTTATCATTAGAGAGCTTAGTGAGGGATGGATTAGGAAGGACTGCCCCATGATGAAAGGGTTGGGTTTTGTCCTGGGAGTGAGAGGAAGCCACTGACACATTATAAGCAGGGCTATGAGCTCATCAGATATCCTTTATTCTCAGAAGCTGAGAAAAAGGTCAGCGTTTTATCGAGAACTGAAAACAATTTTGGTTAGCGACAAGATAATTGTGCTCGGCTCTTTACCCCTGACCTTTGCAGTTTGTAAGTAACATAGGAAGTCGCTAACTAATTTATGTACTGTGTCTGGTAAGGATCATAATGATGGGATGTCAGAGACAGAAATGACTTTGGACTGTGTCTGCTATAAAATAAAGGTGCTGGTGGATTAAATGGTGGGTCCTTGCCTTTTATCTGGTTTGCTGCTTTAATTTAGCACCATCCACCTTTTGTGGCTCCTGAGAAACTGTAAAACAGCCTGAGGTGGGGACCTTATACCTGGGTCAGTGCTGAGGGGCCCTGAGCCTGGCCCAGGCCAACGTGCCCCTGCTCAGGCTGACAAGGTTTAGCTCTGTGATACACTCAAAGTAGGCTCAGTGGGGAAGAGATGAGAGTGGGCTGGTGGGGCCAGGCATCTTAGAAGGAGGGGAACTTGGGCCTCATTACAGTACCAGATACTGCCCCTGTTAGCCCAGATCTGAAAGACAGTCACACAAGCTCCCTTCCAGGCCTAAACGAGAAGGCTGGCCTGATAGGATTTACCTCCTTGCTGCCTTAGTCATCACAGTGACTCTGAAGCCTCGTAGAACCAGCCCTGGGAATGGGTATTAGTCACAGAGGGGAGGCAACTTGATTATTTCCCACGAGGGAGG
>NW_003852511.1:4778904-4781252 GCF_000181295.1 Otolemur garnettii
CTGGCGTTCTCTTTTCTGTGAGGATGTTGTTTCTGCAGTGATGTATATACTCGTTCTTTGTTCACTTTTCAATCAGGGATGAACTGATTTGAATGTTTTTCTAATTCATCTCAATTGAAATCTATCTACACACATTCATAAATAGGACAGTGATGTCCAGGGTCCTGAGCAAGAGGACACCACCTTGCTTCGCAAGTAAAGCCCTGGAAGATTATACAGGCTCCTTTATTTATTTACTCATTTTTAGAGACAGAGCCTCACTTAGTGGCGCTTGGTAGAGTGCGGTGGCATCACATAGCTCACAGCAACCTCTAACTCTTGGGCTTAGGTGATTCTCTTACCTCAGCCTCTCAAGTAGCTGGGACTACAGGTGCCCTGCCAGAATGCCCAGCTAGTTTTTGTGGCAGTTTGGCCAGGTCGGTTTCGAACCCACCACCTTTGGTATATGGGGCCGGTGCCCTACCCACTGAGCCGCAGGCGCCGCCCAATAGGCTCCTTTAGAATCTGCTCAATATATAGCCGCAAAGGTGTTTTCTCTACAGCGTCTGTTCTTCATAAGCACACTCAACACTTCCTTTTCTTTTTCTTGATTCTTTAGCTATTTCTTATTTTCCCTTAGACTCTGTTCTCATTAAGGAGACTTTGACCATGAGATTTTGTACAAGGATCACGACGATCCTGGAGGGAAAACAGATAATCCCAGGAAAAACTGCACTCTCCTTAGGCCAGCATCTTCCTCTCCACGTGGCAAGCTGTGTGTGTGTTTGGTTTGCTGTTCACTCAGCGCTCACAGTGTGGGAGGCCAGATGCCACACTCGTCTAAAGATGGAAAAACTCAGGGACCTCAGACCTTACAGAGGGTCTGTAGGAAGACAGCATGGCACTCTGAAGTGGCGGCAGGGTCCCTAAGAACAGGGCAAGCAGAGAGAAAGGAAGCGTATGTGTTTTCGTAACATTGTGTCTGCGCTGAGCACATTTTGCATTTTTGTGTTCGTTTGCCTTCTTTTCCTACTTGAGCTTCTGGAAGACAGATTCCAAGTCCTTCTCTTTCCTGGTCTCACGGAGCTCCAGGGCCTCGTCCAGGCTATGCCTGCGAGCGGTTCTTCCCTTTCCTCTGCTCACAGCACACAAGCTGTGCTAGGCCCCCGGAAACCAGGATGCAGTTCAAGCAGAGTTCAAGTCCCTGCCGACTTCTTTGCCCTGGTATGGTGGGTTCAGATCTAGATTTCATCCCAATAGATCAGCGATTTTCAACCCATGTGCTGTGGCCCACTGCTACGCCATGCAAGAATCTTAGGTGTGCCACCAAAATTTTTAGATCATTAATTAAATTATTTTCAAGAGAAGTTCAACACACAGTAAGTGTACTCTCTATTTTACTCTTTTTTTTTTTTTTTTGATCAACATAATTGAAGTGTGCCATGGAAGTTTAACTACAGGTTCAAGTGTGCCGTGAGATAGAAAAGGTTGAAAAACATTGGCTAAAAGCACTAGAATCTGTAAATGGAAAATGAGTTGTTTTCTGAAGCATTTTCAGGAAGAATGCTAAGCCCTTTACGTGAATCACCTTTTGGAATTCTCATAACAAATCTGTGGGGTTGATACTGTTACCCACATTCCAGAGATGAGGAACCAGAGCACAGAGTGACTGGGTAATTCACTCTCAGTCACACTGCTGGTAAGTGAGGTTTCTAGATTATGAATCCAGACAGGTCTCTCCCAATACAATCTTGTTTGCCTGTGAAATCTCACTGTTACGTAAACAAAAACTTGAAAAGGGAGATGGTTTATTCATTTATTAGAGTGGCAGAGATTGGGAAGCTGAATGATGTTGAGGGTGGGGAAGGCCCAGGGAAAGCGATACCTACTACCCCGGGAAGATAACAGCGATGAACATCTATCCCCCACTTCCTAACAGACCTGACTTTGTCCTGGTAGCCATTTGTCCCCCGATCCACAGAGGAATTTGAGTTATTTTGAAACAGTAGGACATGATCCACTGCTACGTCATGAAGTCAGTGGTGAAGCACTGAGTTACAACCAGTGCTTTGCTAAGAAATGAAATTGATGAGAAAGGCGTGTCTAGCACCCTTCAGTTGGAATTCTGGCTTATGTCGGAAAACAAATGTCTTTATCATTCAAGCCAATTTGTGTTGAGATTGTTGTTCCTTTGCAGCCTCAGGCACTCTGGCTGATTGACTGGAAGTGTGAACTGTGTGATATTTCTGGAGTGCAATCTGACTATATGTGTGAGAAATTTTACTGAACTAGGAATAGATCTCAAAGAAAGAAATGATTGGATGGACAGTGTACAAGGACATTCATGGAATCGATAATTTTTTTTTTTT
>NW_003852511.1:4781782-4794157 GCF_000181295.1 Otolemur garnettii
TGTGCCACCCGGAATTAATATTTTTAATATCAAAACATTAAAAATGACCTAAGGTAATCATCATAAAAAATCAAACTAGCTGTGCTGTGTTCTACATTCTATATAGTAGAAAGTTATGCAACCAATAACATAAGGAGACCTAGGAGCAGAGAATTGTTCACCTTGTATATTAGCATAAAAGACTTCAATAGCAAATCAGTCAAGCCATTGGATTAAAATGAGAAGTTAAGACACTTGTGATTTTTGCCACCACTTATGCATAACTGATGTAAGCAATGATCTTCATGTGCTACCAAAACCCAAGGGACATTGGAGGAATCTGCAGATGCCACTGTAACCAAGTGATCAAACTTTACAATGTGCCTCCTGACACAAAGTATCAACATTGCTTGGATTGTATCATCCAAAAGATTTAACCTAATCAAACGGAAACAGATAAACCCATGTTGTAGGGCATTCTATTATACAAAATAATTGGCTTGGCCTCTTCAAAAATGTCCATGTCACAAACAGTAAGAAAAAAAGGGCAAAAGGGAATATTATAGAACAGTGATGTCTAAGAGAAATACAATGTGAGCAAAATGTGGAATTTTAATGTTTTAATAGCCACATTAAAAAGTAACAGCAGGCGAAATTAATTTTTAATAATATATTTTAGCCCAATATATTCCATATGTCATCATTTCAATATATAATCAATATAAAGAATTACTGATGAGATAGTTTACTTTGTTTTTTCCTTAAGTTGTTAGCACAATCAGTTTGGACCGGCCATGTTTCAAATGCTCAATAGCTCCTGCACCGGACAGTGTAGTTCTAGATAAAATGAGACTAAAGAGAAATAGCAACCCAGTGAAATGTGTGGTCTATATGGGAACAAATAGCTATAAGGGAGATTGTAGGGATTGTTGGGGAGATGTGAAGGTAGATCGTATATTAGATAATATTGCTGCATCCAGGTTAAAGTCTTCAGTAATCGTTATGAACTGAATGTCTGTGTATCCTTCACATTCATAAGTTGAGTCCTAACACCCAGTGCTATTTGGAGGTGAGATCTTTGGGAAGGAAGTCGTTGTGGATGAGGTCATGTGTGTGGGGCTCCCACAGTGAGATTAGCTTCTGTTTTTTTTTTGTCTTTGTTTTTTTGCAGTTTTTGACCAGGGCTGGGTTTGAACCCACCACCTCTGGGATATGGGGCCGGCACCCTACTCCTTGAGCCACAGGCGCCGCCTGAGATTAGCTTCTTTATAAGAAGAGGAAGAGATGCCAGAGCTTGCTCTCTCTCCTTTTACCATGTGCAGAAGACGCAGAGGGAAGGGAGCCACCTGCCAGCCAGGACAAGGGCTCTCCCAAGAAGGAAATCAGCGGACACCTTGACCTTCCATGTCCATCCTCCAGCACTAGGAGAAACAAGTGCGTGTTTTAGCCACCTCGCCTGTGGCATTTTGTCCCAGGAGGAGACTCCACAGCAGTAATAGTCACTGATAGTTACAAAGGTGAATGTGTTATTCTTAGGAGGTACGTGCTAAGGCACTTAGGCGTAGCGTCATAATATATGCAACTTACTTCCAATTATACCAGTTATAAATAGGTGATATGTAGATAAATAAAACAAGGACAGAGCCAGGTACACAGAGTGAGCAAATGAGGCAACTAGTAATGATTGTTGAATCTAGGGAAAGGGTGTTCAGGTATTTGTCGTCTTATTTTTCCAACTTAGTCCAGATTTGAAATTTTTATTTTTATTCATTTATATATATTTCTAGAGACAGTCTCACTTTGTCGCCCTTGGTAGAGTGCCGTGATGTCACAGCTCACAGTAACCTCTTAGGTGATTCTCTTGCCTCAGCCTCCCGTGTAGCTGAGACCACAGGCGCCCACTACGACGCGAGGCTATTTTTTTGTTGCAGTTTGGCCGGGGCTGAGTTCGAACCTGCCACCCTCGGTATGTGGGGCCAGTGCCCAACTCACTGAGCCACAGGCGCCAGCTGAGATTTGAAATTTTTAAATAAAAAGTTAGGAGGGGAAATTGAGTTGAGAGAAAAAAGATATTTCAATAATGATAGTGACATTTTATATTAATTATTTACAGTCTATTTTCACATTTGTTAATTTGATCCTTTCTAAAACCCATGAAGGTAAGACATACAGTGTATTTTATTTTATTTTATTTTATTTTTTGAGACAGAGCCTCAAGCAGCAACCTCCAACTCCTGGGCTCAAGAGAGTCTCCTGCCTCAGCCTCCCAAGTAGCTGGGACCACAGGCACCTGCCACAACGCCTGGCTATTGTTTTGGTTGCAGCTGTCATTGTTGTTTGGCGAGCCCGGGCTGGATTCAAACATACCACCTTAGGTGTATGTGGCTAGTGCCTTAGCCACTTGAGCCACAGGCACTGAGCCAGTGTATGTTATTCTTATTTTATCATCAACAAAATTATTTCTTCAATATGATCAGTACATACAGTACACATATCACCTCTTTTAATTTCTACAAAGACTTCAGAGGTTTGGGAGGTGAGGGGACCACCAAGTTCCAGAGCCAGTAAGCAGCAGAGAGGGGTGGGAGTTTGAATGGAAATCTGTCTGACTCTGAGATCTGAGCTCCTTCTGTTGGCATCTTGTTTGCAACTTCCATTTTACAGATATAGAAATGCAAGCCCAGAGAAGTTAATTAACCTGTGCAGTGTCACACAGCCACTCAGGTGCAAAGCCAGAACTCAAGCCAGGATGTCAGTCTGTTGCAGGGCTTGGCCCTCCTTCCCAAGTGTCTAGAACGAACACTTTGAAATAGGTTCAGGCTCTATCCTGGTGGCTCTCATCACAAGTCCCAACACAAGGGCCCCCAGCACAGGAAGTTACTCAAGTTGTTGGTATGGAGCCAAGGGAAGGCCCTGGAGCTCAGAGCAGGCCTGCCAGAGAGATGCTTTGTGAAAATAAAAGCAAGACCGCACTGACTGAATCATCTGATGCTCTGATTAGGCAGCATGAGTTGCCACACCATGTGAGGGTGAGCTGTAAACTCCAGCCCTGGAGACATACTCTGGCACAGACTCCCTCGGATGGCACATGGTATTCAGGCAGGATTAGCATTTCTGGGAGTGGGGGATGGGGAGACCCGGACTTGAGGCTCACAGCCCTGGCACACTTTCTTTTTTTTAAGTAAATGTTGTTCAATTTTCATTAATTTTAAACAAAATTTAAAGTTTTAAAAGAAAATGAGAACATTCGTTTAATTTTAATGATGAGGTTAAAAGACCGTGTGCTTCAATGAATGTCTTAGCCTGGAGAACAAGAAGTATTGGGTCGAAAAGCTCAAATAAGAGAACAGCAGTGAAACAGGGAAGTAAGGAGATTCTGAGTTTTGCACAGGCTCAGCTCAGTGCAATGGGGACTTCTCAAGAGGGGTCTCTACAGAGTCCCTTCAAAGACCACACTCCTGACCACCACTGAGGAGGAGGCTCCAGCAGGGATCCACTACTGGGTGGCTGCTGCCAGGAGTTGACAGGCTGTTGTGGTGACACCAGAGCCCTGTAGTCATCAGCTGCCATCTAGATCTTCCTGGAAACAGGAGGTGCACACCCATGGAAGCTTCCACAGGCGTCCAAGGGAGCATCTTCATGGTAGGGAGTCTGGAATGTGCCACAAGACCCTCAGCTCTGGCTGTGGCAAAGATTGCCTTACTCACCAAGCCACAAGCGCTGCCCCCAGCTCATGGTTTTTTACATCCCTATTCCCTAGTGACAATGACCTCTTTTCCAATAACTTCTCATCCAACATTCCACAGCAACTGCCTCCAGGAATGGTTAACATTAGTGCCTAGTGCCCGGGAGTGGGACACAGATTTAGGCAGAGATGTGGGAAGCAACTATCAGTGAAGGCCGATGCTGTGGTTGGTGATTGGAGCCCACAAGTAAACACCAAACTGCTCGCAGGGGGGTCTCAGAGGTAGAAGTCTGGGCAGGCCTCCAAGGTCAGTCATTCAAAGAGTCCACTTGAGACTTAATGAATTCTACAGAACTCCATTCTCACTCTGAACTGATTGTTTCAGACCCAGAAGGGCACCCGACTTGAGGGCTGCAACCTCTCCGAACACATTCTCTAGACTGGCCAACTAGTGTCTCCTCTGTGTCCAGCCTGAATCTCCACCAGTTTTCTTTTTCTTTCTTAAATCCAAGTCCTTACCCTCCCAAGCACCAGGAAAGACATGATTTGTACACTTGAGAGTTGATGAAAAGGAGTCCATCCGTGTGGGCTAGTGGATCTCAACCCAGATAAGCTCACATTCCCCTGTGTACCCCATATGTCCACCGACCCCCAGAGTGATCAACCAGACCCTAAGGCTGAAAGAACCTCTGAGCTGGAGACATTTGATTGAGAGACTGCTGGAGGGACTTCCCCCAGTCAACCCAAAGATGTAACAAAGCTGGTGCCACATCTTGTGACTTGCAGTATCAAAGACTCCTGCTGATGAAGGAAATGACAGAGCATCCCCCCCTCAGAGGAGGTCAGTGGTCACTGTAATCAGAAAAGGACTCTGTTCTATTTCAGTGATCCAAGGGTCACATTACCCTTCAAACATTCACATGCCAGGCACAATAATATCACCTCCTCCCCTCCCCCTCTTCCTCCCTTCTCTCTACCGCTTCCTCCTTTATCCCACCCTCTCTCTTTTTACTGATGTGAAATTTACGTAATATACAATGAAAGGGTTTTTGTGTGTGTGTGTTGCAGAGCCAATTTATTTCAGAGAGAGAGAGAGAAAGAGAGAGCGAGCTTCCACACAGTCATGGAAGGGGACTCAAAAAAGAGTTGCCCAAATATATGCATTTAGAATATCTCCTCCATTGACAGGCTGATTTAAAATTTTTTTGATATACCAAATAATGTGGACTTGCAAACATTTACAAAAGTAGAGACGCCTGTATTGAATATTATGTGCTGATCCCCTGGCTTCAACAGCCGTCAGATTTCTGCCCTTCTTTTTCCTCACCCTGCTGTGTGCCGGCTACAGCATTCCTTCTAAAGCTGTCAGTTGCAATTTCCAGCCTTTCATAGATCAGTATCAGCACACAGCTCATGTCCAAATCACACCCAGCTCACCAAGCAGATTCAACACAATGAACCACTTTCAAGTGTGTGATTCGGTGCATTTAGTACTTTCACAGGGTTTACTTTTCTTTCTTTCTTCCTTTCTTTGTTTTTTTCTTTTTGAGACAGAGTCTCTGTCACCCTGGGAAGAGTGCCATAGAGTCAGCATAGCTCACAGCAACCTCAAACTCTTGGGCTCAGGCTCCTTCTTACTTGGGCCTCCCAAGTAGCTGGGACTGCAGGTAGGAGCCACTACGCCCACCTAGTTTTTCTATTTTTAGTAGCATCCGGGTCTCATCTTGCTCAGGTTGGTCTGGAATTCCTGAGCTCAAGCAATCTACCGTCCTTGGCCTCCCAGAGTGCCGGGATTACAGGTGTGAACTGCCGCGCCCAACTGCATTCACAATCTTTCGCAACTACCACCTCTCTCTAGTTTCAAAACTTCTTCATCACCCAGAAAAATGCCCAGTGCCCGTTAGGCACCACTTCCTTTCCCCTCCTCCAGCTCCTGGCAACCATGAATCTGCTCTCTCCCGGTCTAGATTTGCCTGTTCTGGATATTTAACATAAAAGGATAATGCAACATGTGACCTTTCGTGCCTGGATGCTTTTACTCAGCATGTTTTGCAGGTTTCTTCAGATCGTAGTGTGTACTACACATCCGAACTTCATTCCTCCCCATGTGAATGATACTCCCCTGTGTGGATAGAGCACAATTTGTTTATTCGTTGATCTGTTGATGGTCATTTGGGTTGTTTCCACTTTTGGGCTGTTGTGAATAATGCTGTTAGAATAGTGCACAAGTTCCCATGTAGACATATGCTTTTGTTTTTTGAGACAAAGTCTCACTATGTCACCCTCAGTAGAGTGCTGTGGGGTCACAGCTCACAGCAACCTCAAACTCTTGGGTTTAAGTGATTCTCTTGTCTCAGCCTCCCAGGTAGCTGAGACCACAAGTGCCCGCCACAACGCCTGGCTATTTTTTGTTGCAGTTGTCATTGGTGTTTCGCTGGCCCAGGCTGGGTTCAGACCTGCCAGCCACATTGGCGCTGTAACCACTGTGGTACGGGCGCCGAGCCTAGACATATGACTTTACTTCTCTTGGGTATATACCTAGAATTAGAACTGCTGGGTCACATGGTAACTCTTTGTTTAACATTTTGGGGAACTGCCAGACTGTTTTCCATATTAGTTGCACCATCTCGCATTTCCGCCAGCAATGTATGAGGGTCTCTTTCTTTTGTACACAGCAAAACAAAAGTAACAAAATGATTTATTCATCCTAAAAACCTCTAAGCCAAGGGCATGTAAATAACCAGTCATTGTTTCATAGCTGTGATTTGCAAAGCAGCTATGCTAAAAAGCAAGCATGCACCACACAGGTCGGCTGGTCTGCAGACTCAGAGGGCAGGAGGAAGACGGGCTCTCTCCTGCTCCAGAGGGAAAAGTCTGTGCTGAAGTTCTGCTTCCGTGCTCATTCCCTGGTCAGCTGCTCTGGACCACATGAATCTGGTCAGTCAGCAGGTCAGCTTAGCTGGTACCCACTGAGTACAAAGGCCCCAACTCTCCAGCTAGTGGAAAACATATTGCAAAAAAAAAATGCCCAAGGTAGTTCAAGGAGCTTATTATAATTCAGACAATTCTGAACCAACAAGAAAAAGGGATCATATTTCAGGCCTGGCAAGGACACGGAGATCTCAAGACTCAAAGTCAGGTACAAGTAAAGTTGACAAGACTGACCCCTGCCCCTTGGCTCAGGGACTTAAACTTGGCCAGTCAGTAGCACGAGAGACCAAGGTGAAAAATCAATCAGGTCCCGCTGTGATCAGAGCACCCCTCTGGTCAGACTCATGTGACCAGCTCACTAAAAGGCAGGTCCCTTGGCCCCTGCCCAGGCCACATGAACCTGAATCTCTGGAGAGAGAATATCTGCTTTTAATATATCTGATCAGGCAAGCTTAGCAAACAAGCCACTAACTAAACAAAATGATAAGGCCGATTTCACAGCAACAAAAGCTGCCTACTTCTTGATTTTAGTGCTGATAAACACTTCGTTTGGGTGAAAATTTGAAGTCAGCATTTGGGTCTAGCCACGTGTGTTCGATGTGTGGTTTCTGTTTCAATCGACCTGAGGCTTTCACAATCTGATGAGCTGAACAGATGTGTTCTACAGTAAACTTACACACACACACACACACACACACACCCCTCACACAGGGCAGGTGAGTGGTTCATGCCTCACCTTTTTTAACCCAGATTGCAGCAACTGACCTCACTATTCTATACCTTGCTTTAAAAAAAAAAAAATCATGTGCCTAATTTAATATGAGAATAATTCTTAAGATAAAAGCCTGCACAGTAGGTATTTTTTTAATCCCTATTTCACAGATGAAGAAACTGATTTTATGAGGTTGAGTTACTTGCTCAAAGTCACAAAACTACTTACTTGCTATGATGGGTGAATTGTATCCCCCAAAAACATATGTTGAAGTCCTAACTCCCAGCCACAGAATGTGGCTTTCTGTGGAGATGGGTCTTGACAGAGCTGATCAAGTTAAAATGAAGTGATTAGTGTCAGCCCTAATTTAACGTGACTGGTGTCCTTATGAAAAGGGCAAATCTGGACATAGACATGCACAGAGGGACAGTGCCAGGTAATAATGAAGGAAGAAGTCAGGAGATGCTCCGTAAGCCAAGGGACACCAAAGGACGCCAAGGATTGCCAGGAAGGGGCATGGGTCAGAGACTCCTCGCAGCCCTCACAGGAGCCACCCCTGCTGACACCTGGATCGCCAACTTCAGGTCTTCAGGACTGTGAGACTATAGTTTCTGTAGTTGAAACCATGCAGTTTATGCTCTTTCATTAGAGCAGCTCTAGCAGACAGATACACCAGCCCAAAGGAGAGTCAGTCCCGGCTCTGTCCACATCTGAGTTCAGGGCACATCCCACAGCAGCCCAGCCATCTCGGGGAGTCCTGACTGCACTGGAGGACAGATGGGAGAGTGAACGACCGTCTGACAGTTCCCTGACATGTCTGCACAGTAGGCAAAGTAGGCAGGGTGATGGGGCCAGGGGAGTTAGAGGCGGCCTCAAGCAGGCAGATGGACATGCCCTTGTTCTCAGGTCAGTTGCAGCATCATGATCTAGGGCAGGGGTCCTCAAACTTTTTAAACAGGGGGCCAGTTCACCGTCCCTCAGACCACTGGAGGGCCAGACTGTGGGCCCCGGGATGAGTCAGCTGCTAAGCAGGACAGGCAGCGGTGGCAAAAACACCTGGCAGGCCGGATAAATGTCCTAGGCAGGCCGCATGTGGCTCATGGGCCGTAGTTTGAGAACGCCTGGTTTAGGACGTAGCACAGCAAGCACATGGGAGGAGCCTGAGGTCTGGCCATGCATCTGGCAGGAGCAGCCCCATGGACGGTGGGGAGAGCCGGCCCTGGGAGGCAGATCACAGTCCTGGCTGCCTTCTATCCCTCGGACATGTCCTATGTCTCCCAGGGAGGTGATTTCAACTCTGAAGTTGGAATAATTATGGCTGCCCACCCTAACGCGGGGTGATGCGCCAGTGCCTACTTAGGGTGCATTTATTAGGGGTACGTGTGCGGGGGTGGCTTGCTGCTCAGCAGTGGTTTCCAGACTCACTTCAGCCTGGAGGACATAAGCAGACTTCAGAGTCCCTGTCCCAGAGACTTGGATTCAATAGGTCTCAAGTGCTATCACAAAAAGTACTTTGGAAAACACTATGGGTTGCCAGATTTGGGAGCCACTAAGTTATTGCACGGTGTAAAACAGGCCTGGATGAGGACTTGAGTTGAAATACAGGCATCAACGCAGCTTGGAGATGCTGTCACTGAAGCCATATGGTACTGTAGCAACGGTAATGGCAGACCACAGGCGTCAGGTGTGTAGTGATGTACAAGGCCAGTTCCCTATAATGAAATAAACACTCTTGCTATGAGCAAAATGACCTTTGTATACAGATAGATGCACATACACATCTATCTGAAGGGTTGTGCTGCCCAGGAGTCTGAGAATTAGCATGAACGTGTCTAGGATGATCACAGGAGATAATGCAGGAGGTGCTGGAGGTGGCTGCCGTTCTGTCGGGGGCCATAACTGAGGTGGCAGAGTGACAGCATTAGTCAGAATAAATGTAACCGTGCCAGAGCCTGGAAAGAAACAGGGCCTGGGGCCACAGGGGATTCTGGCCATGGGAGGGGTATAAAAGCAGAACCCAGGGACACAAGAAGTTTAGAAAATTTTGTCACCATGAAATGACACCCCAGGTCCATGTGGGAGGGGTCAAGGGGACAGGGAAGAGGGTCTAAGAAGGAGATGTGAGCAGGTCTGCCTGAGCCGGAGCCAGAGGAGAATGGAGAGGTGGGTGGCCAGGGAGCCTGCAGACTGGAGATGGTCTGATGGAGGGGGCGGCAGGCAGCCTGAGGCTGGCCAGGAGTGTGGAGGTGTATGGACAATGCCTGGAAGAATCATTTTAACATTGGGGGTGAGGGGGTGTTTTAATATTGTTGCCTTTAACAGACACATTTTATTTCAGTATGCTTATTTTTGCATCAGTTTCCTCATTGACTTAATAAGAACAATCTATCACACTTACCAGGTGATGCGGAAGAGTTATAGGGAAGCAGATGTTTGGCTCAATAGACAGAACTTTCAACAAAAGTCCAAAATAACTCTCTAGAAACAGAATCAGCTGACTAATCTCTTAAGGCTGAGGCCTGTGTCGTTTAGGAGTCTAGAGATCAGAGATGAGTTTATCCTAAGTAGTGACAAGTAGGAAAAACCAAGACAAATGACTGCAACCTCTGGGGTATTTGACCAGGAGGGGTCAAACTAGGGAAACCAGGCTCAGACTTCAAGTCTCAGGAGTCAAGGCAGGTTAAGCCAGGCATGAAAGAAGAGGGTCGGAGGTCAGCTCCTGGAGCAGAGTGGCCACATACGTGTGCTTCCCTGCTACGTGTGGTCAGTGGATGAGGGTAGCTTAAATACGCTGTCAGAACCAGCTCTGTAATCTGTGGGGCTCAGTGCAAAATAAAAATGCAGGGCTGCCTTGCTCAAGAATTATGGAGAATTTTAAGATAGTAGCAGCAGAACATTAAACCAGAGTTGGGCCCTTGCCTGTGCAACTAGGTTAGTTGCCTTGGAGGATGGCTCTGTTCTGACCAGCAGGGAAGAAAGGCAGCAAGCTCCCTGCCGTACGTGTTGGAGCAGAAGCTGCTGGCCACTGGGTGAGACAGGCCATCGAAGGTCCTCCAAAGCCATTCCTATGGTAAGATCCTTCCACTGGGCCAGCTAACCCCCCTCGAGATTTTGTAGATGGTGTTACATGGTTCAGACCAAGCCAGCCCAAAAGAGAGAGCAAAGGTCCCTCGAGGTTCATGTCTAACAACCTAATTACAGACTCCTCCCTCTGATCCTGGTATCAAATTCTACAGTCAGCCCAGTCAAAGGCTATTATTCTACAGTAATTTAAACAGGGGAGTAAGCACAGTCGTAACGAGCAGGGTGCAGGCTCACTGCATCCATTACTTCTCTAAGGTTTCCGATACATTCTGGGGGCCAGAGATCACAGGCCTCTTGCCTTTCTCGAAGGGTCTATTTCCTTTCTGTCACGTACACTCATGTGGACAAGTGAGGACAAGAAGAATGGCAACTTGGGAAATTGATTCACACCCTGATGTTGTAATGCTCCTGCCTGGGAACAGATGGCAGGGGCAGACATGATTCAATTACATTCGAGAATCTAAGCAGTTGGTTTTCTTTTTCTTCTTCTGGATTAAAAAAAATATATGATATGAAATGTTGAGCTTAGCAGCCCACTGGCGTAGCTCCCAGGTCACACGTCAGTCTTTTTGCTACACGTATACACTACGTATACACGTACATACATGTACTTATAATAATGAGGTTTGACAACTAACTTCACAAATGCATCAAGGGTGGACAAGGCGCTGGTGTCGGGGTGCAGCTTCCCAAGGGGAGTACATTGCAGGTGACTGCAGTGATATCCAGCAATGAGGTACGCAGCACTTTTTCTGGGATGCATCTGCGAACTGAATTGTCTGATTTAGTGCGTATTTATCAATTCAGACATAGACACACATGTATGTAGGTGCATGTGTATAAAACATTAACCAGAGTTGTTGTGGCTATGAAGACGACTTCAGTCAATAAATATTTGCTTGGGGGAAAAGTAGTGCATCACATACATGCTGTAAACCCAGTTCTGAGAAGACCATAACTTACACGGGGGGAATGATCCCCATGTGGCTGCCCCTGTGACCGAGGCTCTAAATCAGCTCACTCCTGTCCCCTAGGTTTGCCAAGTCACAAGATTCACAAAGCATGTTTCTCTCTCACGCAAACAAGCAGAGGACTGGGAGGCTAGGAAGAAGACCACCGACCAGACATGCTAGGCACATGACCTTCTAGCACATTCTCCCTGAAGAGTTTAAGTTGATGTTTGAAAGCATCTATTGGTGCAAAACCACCTACCCAGACTGTCTTATACACAATCCAGTGAAATTTCAACTTCAAAGTAAGGATCAGGCTGTCTAGAAAGTCTATTTTCTGACGAGGCTGGGTTCGATAAATCAAATTGAGACAAAAAGCTGGAGAGTGTGGGAGCAATCTGGTAGGTCTTTTCCATATATTAAATGGGGAGTTCCTTTACATATAGCAACATTAATGACTTTTAATGACATAGCATCAGTACTATTTCAGGCCGTTTATCATTTTACTTTAACAAAATGTCAAAGATGCCTTTGAGTATAGAAAGAGAATGAGAAAACTGTGTGCACACTTACATCTCCATGGGAACCAGACATCTATCAATTTGGTCATAATCTAGGGCAGTGGTTCTCAACCTTCCTAATGCCACAAACCTTTAAGACAGTCCAAAGGGGTCGCGACCCACAGGTTGAGAACCGCTGATCTAGGGGTGCCACTCTTTAGCAAGAAAGGAACTGAAGTTATAGCTACTTTACAAGGAAATAATTCATTTGGGGGATTAGTCTTGAAAAACAAAACATACAAGTCATGGACAGCTACATGTTTAAAATGTCAATAGAATAAGAGAAAAATCAAAACAGAAAATGTTAAGATAAATTAAACATCATTATTTGTTTCCTTTTCCTCTAAAAACCCATCTAGCTGTTTTAATCCCCCCCCCCTTTTTTTGAAACAGAGCCTCAAGCTGTCACCCTGGGTAGAGTGCTGTGGCATCACAGCTCACAGCAACCTCCAACTCCTGGGCTCAAGCGATTCT
>NW_003852511.1:4795062-4800372 GCF_000181295.1 Otolemur garnettii
TCAACATAGCCTATAAGGTTAGCGTTCAGTGTGACATCAAATGAGAATAAAACACAAATAACAATGACTAGACATTTTCTGTTTCCTTTTTTTTTTTTTTTTAGAAACCAGGTCTCGCTTGTTCTGTCCCCCAGGCTGGAGTACAGTGGCACGATCGTTGCTCACTTGCAGCCTTGAACCTTTGAGCTCAAATAATCCTCCCACTTTAGCTGGGACTACACCACACTCAGCTAAATGACTAGGCAATTTCAACAGCAAATCTTCTAGACTGGAAGAAAGGTCTGGAGAAATTGTCAAATTTCCACATGCCTAATCTAGCCCCAGACCTGTTTTTTGTGCCTGTAAGCCAAAAATAGTTTTCACTTCTTAATTGGTTGAAAAAAAAAAATGAAGAGAAGAGTACTATTTCATGCCACTTGAAAAGGAAATGAAATTGAAATTTCAGGGCCCCTGATGAACTTTCTCTACAACATAACCACTCTTTAGGGATCAGTTACAGCTACTTTTGAGCTAAAGGACAGAGTTGAGGAACAGCAACAGAGAAAAGCAAAGCCAGAAATATTTACTGTGTGTCTTTTTTTTTTTTTTTTAAACATGTGGCCTTATAAATACAAGTTTGCTGACCTCTGCTCTGGCCATCACTTCCAGAGCCTTAGGTTTCAAGCTAGGGGTCACCTTTTTGATAAAGCCACCCTACAGAGAGAGATTCATCAAAGAGAGAGAATGTAGCCCAATGTCCCGCTGAACTGCAGGGCCAGGAGGTGACTGCCAGCAGAAAGCAGAGAGGATAGGAACTGAGAGTGTCCAGGACCAGGGCTGCTGCCATGTGCTCTAACCTCACCTGCCATGTGCTCTAACCTCACCTGCCATGTGCTCTAACCTCACCCACCATATACTCTAACCTCAGCTGCCATGTGCTCTAACCGTCATCCACATTACCTGCCTCCTGCTTTTTCCCCTTTCAAAGCTTCTGTACATGCCCCTGAGAAACAAATGTTCCAGTTATACCCATGTTAGGAAGGTGGAAGGATGGGAACATTATTAAGTACTCAGGGTGTACCAGATAATTATTTCTCTTTTAATCTTCCTCCCAATTTTCCTATCAGGTAGGCATTATTAGCCCCATCTCCAATAACATTAGCTACCTTCCCCCCAGTCATTGCCATGGCTTCTGGCACTGTTCCAAGAGCTTTCCATAAATGGAGTCATTATTTAATCCTCACCATAATCCTACAGGTAGATACAGCCCTTACTCTCACTTCCCAGCTGAGGTCGCCAAGGTGAGGTGCAGGAAGAAATTTGCCAGAACCTCAAACAGAAAACCCAGAGCCAGGATTTGAACTAGGCTCTGTGGCCTGGAGCCAGGCCCTAAAGTGCTTGGCTAGACCATCTCCCACTGCAAAGAGCACAAAGCGTTCCAGAGTTTGCTACGGAAAGACAGATGCTAACAGCAGAGCAGAGTTTCAGAAGAAAACTAGCCTGCTTCAAATTCCACCTTCTAGCTGCAGCCCCTTAATTCTAAGTCTTTTCTGATACTTAGCAGTGGGGACAGCTATCTTTGTCTCCTTCTTTAAACAGAATTGGAGTGGTCGTAATGTGAACGGTTCGGGTTTCTTTTATTGTCTCAAGGGAAATGCTTCCTAGTGAGCTCTGAAATCTGCCTGCTTTTTGTAGTGAGGCTCATCTTCTGGATCTGAGTTGCAATACTAGCTGAAAGAAGTGAGACTGATTTTCTGAAGGAGAAAAAAAGCGGAATAGTAGCTCAATTATTTTATCCTTATCATTAGTTTTTGCAAGACAATGAACAATATTCAGTTTATCCAGAGAGAGAGAGAAAGAGAATTTCTTTGGCTCTAAAGTGCATAAAAAAGTTAGGGGGAATCTTTGGGGAAAATTATCTGTGTGTAATTATATATTTGCAGTAATGTATATGCTATTCAGGTAGCAGAGATATGTGCTTATTCTAAAAAAAAAAAAAAAAGGAGGGGAGTTTGAAAAGTTTGCCAGGGACAAATTCTCAGCATTTTGGGTTCATGCAACTTGTATCTGCCTAAAATGGATTATAGCTTGTCAGCAGCTACTTGGAAAAACAAGATGTCTTGAAATAATTTGGACGACCAGATTCAAAAGAGAGCAGAAGAAACTTTTCTTGTCTCTTTATGCACTAGGGGGTCTGACTCAGCTGGGTGAGGACAGAGAGACCCCAACCTCCTACCGCTTCCCCCCACCAGCTGCACTTCCTCATCTGTCTGGCTCTCACCTGGGGCCTGCTGTGGAGAGGACAGATGCCCCAGTGACCTTGCTTTGGAGAATGAGGCAAGGAATGAATTATCAGAGGCATTTTGCAGGTGTGAAAGTGCCACACCAATACCAACAGGGACCCAGTACAGAGCTGGCAAGAATGCTCGTAAGAGTAACACCAGGAGGACACCAAAGTTATATTCCTGAAGGGAAAAAGAGATATTTAATATCAGGAACCAATAAGGTGGTAGTGAGGGTGCTTATTTAGTTATTTATTTATTAAGACAGAGTCTTACTATGTCACCCTCAATAGAGTGCTGTGGTGTCACTGCTCACAGAACCTCAAACTCTTGGGCTTAAGCAATTCTCTTGCCTCAGCCTCCCAAGTAGCTGGGACTATGGGCGCCCGCCACAACACCCAGCTATTTTTTTTGTTTGTTTTGTTTTTGTAGTTGTCATTGTTGTTTAGCAGGTTCGAACCCACCAGCCCTGGTGTATGTGACCAGCACCCTAACCACTGAGCTACAGATGCTGAGCCAGGAGTGCTTAATATTTGATTTTCATTTTAGTTAACAGCACTGCAAACAGATGTGATAGCTACTTTTTGTCTTATATTTTAGTCCATTTCCCTCAATCTTTGATTCTATTTCATGAACACTCACTGAACAGCTACTTTGGGCTGAGCTTCTGGGAGATGGAGATGAGTTAGAGGCACAGTCCCTGACTTCCAGGGGCTCACAACTTAGCCACCCGTGCAGACCTCTTTGGGGATGGCCCCCGGCTACCCTTGTTTCTTGTGCTTTTGAGAGTGGGTGAGGGAGGCAGGCTGGGACTCACAGCGGACTGCCCCACTCCCTGCCACAGGGCCCTTCCCGGCTCCATTCCCCTCCACACAGAGGGTGGGGCAGGTTGGGCTGTTCTATAATCTCCACCACAAAAAGCTGCTCCACCCTTTGTCCCAGTGAAACTCTGGGTCATCCTGTAATTATTGCCACCATGCAGCCTGGTGCCATCTGATAAGTACAAATTTCAAAACCGTACTCATAATTCCTGCCAAAGTGATCCTGCCAACATCACTTACAAACATTGGCAAACCTACCTGGCTTGGCCAGGAAGTTGAATACAAGTACCTTAAAATGAATTCCAGAGGTGGAGACTCAGCAACGACCTAAGATAAGACCAGACACACACACACACACACACACACGCAGAGGCACGAACATGCATGCACACCCATGCACACACAATTCCACTCAGGCACACACACCCTCCCCCCCTCTTCCTGGTGCTTTAACTCAAGCACTTAAGTGATTCCAAGTCAAATTTCTAGAAAAAGGAACCTGTCCTGAACACTGTGCATTAAAAAATAAACACAAGCAATTCAATAGCTCCCCAGAGAAGAGATCAACAGCGCAGTGTTGGATTTCTCTTGTTCTTGCATGGGAACATGCCCAGGTGAGGTTTATACTAGAACCTTCTCCAGGCCCTGATCTTGGGAGCTGACTATGAAGGGTCAGGTTTGCTGTGTTTAAAAAATGAAAGCCACAGGTGTCATTTCGCAGGGGGTTGTGAGTAAGCTGCCTGTAGTTTGCTCAGCCATGGTCTAAACGTACAGAATGATGTTCTGGCACTGAGTTAGTCTGACAAACTCTCTTAGGGGAGCAAAAGAGAAGAATGCTAATAACTAGAAATTTCTAAGAACACGCTGTGGTCCAGGCCCTGGGATGAGGCCTTCACATGCATCAGCTCCAGAATCCTCACGACCACCCTGAACAGTGGTTATGGTTATCATTCCCATTTCACAGATGGGGAAACTGAGCTTGAGAGAGAAAAAGCAGCTTGCTCAGAGGTCACATACGTAGCAGGTAATGGAGCTGGGACGTGAACCAGAGCTGGGTAGTCAAGTGAAGGTGGCCACAGGCCTGCCCCATTCCTGCCCACCCACTGCTGCTCCCTGGCAGTGACCCGTCTGCAGGCTGCACTGCCCGGAAGCAGCTTCACGGGGTAGAGAGGGAAGCCCCCAGGGGCCTAGGCAGCCCTAGTGCCAGAACACAGGGAGTGGGGAGCAGTACACTCATTTCTTCACTCTTGGCAACAAAATCTCCTCCCCTCCCCATTCCGTTTAACCTCAGGAACCTTCAGTTAGATAATCCTGCATCCAGTTCCTAGCCCCCATCACCCAACCACGCAAAGATCCTCTCTTATTTTATTCATTACTTTTCTTCTTTGCCCCCTTCCAAATTTCCATCCTCACCTCCATTAGGTTTAAACACTAACAAGTTTGTGTCCTTAAACAAGTGTTGCCTGAACCACGTATAGCATCACTGTGCACATGGTTGGATTGGGCCACTGGTTTTATTCTATGCCCTTCTTTCAACTCACTATGTTTTTAAGGTCTATTCATGTCCTGTTCTTATACTCCCTGCCCTCACTCTATGGGGTCTAACAATTAAGTTCTTGAACTTGACACCATGTGCTTATGTTGGTAGCACTGTACATACAATTCGGCAAGTTTTCATAACCCTGGCATATCAGCGCCTCACAGTTGTGTTTGTGTCCATGTGTGGCCGTGTCTTTCTGCGTGGTGCTCTATTATTGTTGTGTGCTGTCACAAGAATGTCAGAGCTTGAATTAGAGCAACAAACATTCATAAACGTCTTGTTAAACTTGGCAAGCGTGGAAGTGAAATCAGAGACCTATTAATCCAAGATTATGGGATAATGCCATGAAGAAAATGGATGAAAGGTTTTTCCGAGGGGAGAGAAGGTGTCACTGATGAAGGATGTTGGGGTGCCCAGTGACAAGCAGAACTGATGAAAACATTGTAAAAACTCATCAAATCGTGTGTCTAAACTGTTAGCTGACAGTGAGAAGCATAGCAGACCAAGTAAACATTGATAGAGAAATAATTGGGAAGTGGCAATGCACCAGCTTACATGGTGCTGGCTGTGAGGGAGTTTTTACCCATCAAACAAACACTCCCCCACTCACCTGCCCTGGCCCCCAGTGGCTTTCTCTTCTCTTCTCTTCTCTTCTCTTCTCTTCTCTTCTCTTCTCTTCTCTTCTCTT
>NW_003852511.1:4800545-4802535 GCF_000181295.1 Otolemur garnettii
ACCTCAAACTCTTGGGCTTAAGCGATTCTCTTGCCTCAGCCTCCTGCATAGCTGGGACTACAGGCGCCCGCCACAACGTCCAGCTATTTTTCTGCTGTAATTGTCATTGCTGTTTGGCAGGCCCAGGCCAGGTTCGAACCCACCAGCCCCAGTGTATGTGGCCAGCACCCTAGCCATTGAGCTACTGGAGCCGAGCCTCCTATGACTTTTTCTTTACCTGAAGATAAAGGAAATATTAAAAGGAGCACATTTTAATGACATTCAGGACCTCAAAGGTAATACGATGAGAGCTCTGATGGCCATTCCAGAAAAGGAGTCCCAAAATTGCTTTGAAGGGTGGACAAGATGCTGGAGTCCGTGCACAGCTTTTGAGGGGAGTACTTTGAAGTGACTATAGTGATATTCATCCAGAGCACTGTATCTGGGATGAGTTCTCAAACTTCTCAGAGCTCCGTAGCTGTTGGAGCAGTGCCAGCCCGCAATGGGCTCTTCATTAATACAAAGTCATGAGAGAGTGTGACATGTTTTATCATCTCTTTCTCTAAGGAGGAGCACCCTGGTAATCTCTTACTACCCTGCAAACAGAAGCGAGGTGCTGGCCTGCGAGGTGTGTGGTGCACCCACAGGGAATCTCTCCTTCTTCCCTCTCTCCCTTCTTTTTTTACATACAGACCACTCAGGGTGAGTTTGATTTGACTCACCCACAGCCAGATGAAAAAGGTATTTGTGTTCTTCGGGGCTCTTGTTAAAGCACAAGAGCTGCTTGTCAGATCACATACTTTCTTTAGTTTTATGGGGTTTCTGCTCTGTGTAAACCCCTGTGATCGGCAGACAAGGGGCGTGAGAAGCAGACCCCATCTGGAAAGTGGGGGGCAGGAGGCAGCAACATGAGGAAGGACAGGAAAGGTGGGCGAGATGTGGGGCTGAGGGCGTGGACAGCCACTCCAGGTGACCACCAGGGCACCTGTCACTGAGGGTTCAGCCTTCCGATCTATTCCAGAGACCACTGGGTGCAAATTCAAGAGGAACAGGATATTTATAGTCTCAAAGTATTTCCACTCAGGCTAAAACAAACATCACGCGCCTCTCAGCGTGATGCACTGAGAACCATCACTTAAGGAGCGTCTCTGTCCTAAGTGTCTAATCTGAACCTCACCACAAGGAACAAAAATGGCCTAAATAAGGGACATTCTGCAAACTCAGCATTCCTCAAAACTGTATCGACCCGAAGGACAGAGCAAAGCTGAGGAGCTATCCCAGATGAAAGACAACGTGATCTGGCAATCCAAAGCGACTTGTGATTCTGGATCAGAACCACTCTCTAAAGAGCATTATGGGGCGGCGCCTATGGCTCAAAGGAGTAGGGCGCCAGCCCCATATACCGGAGGTGGCGGGTTCAAACCCAGCCCCGGCCAAATACTGAAAATAAATAAATAAAGTGCAGGATGGTGGAGCCCGTTGGGGAAATTTGAGTGCAGATTGTCTATGAAGCCCCAGTATCACATTCGGGTTACATTTCCTGAATGTGATAATTTTATGGTAGCTATAGAAGAGAATGTCCTTGCTCTTAGAGGTAAAGGACCAAAATACCCACAACTTAACTCTTCAAATGAGTTAGCAAAAATAACAATAGTGATGGGGTACACTGAGTCAAGGAAGAAGAAAGAGATGAGGCAAAGGTAACGAGATTCTAACAATCAGCGAATCTGAAGAGTGTGAGGAGTTCATTGCATTTTTCTTGCAACTACTCTGTAAGAGAAGGTCAAAATTTGTTTAAGGTTAGAATTTGTTCCAAATAAGTTTTAAAAATCTGTTTTAGTATGAAAGTCAGGGGCAAAACCATGGAGACTGGAGTGACATAATAAAAGTAATGCTTAGGCTGGGCGCCTGTGGCTCAAGCGGCTAAGGTGCCAGCCACATACACCTGAGCTGGCCGGTTCGAATCCTGCCCGGGGCCCGCCAAACAACAATGACGGCTACAACCAAAAAA
>NW_003852511.1:4802582-4804270 GCF_000181295.1 Otolemur garnettii
GCCTGTGGTCCCAGCTACTTGGGAGGCTGAGGCAAGAGAATCACTTATGCCCAGGAGTTGGAGGTTGCTGTGAGCTGTGATGCCACAGCACTCTACTCAGGGTGACAGCTTGAGGCTCCGTCTCAAAAAAAAAAAGTAATGTTTGGCACACGCAGTGTTGTCAGTGTGTTGGGCACCTTATACCTATCAAGTTGTCTAGTTATCACAGCCACCCTCTGAGGTAGGTAGTATATTGTCAAACCCATATTATAGATGGGACGAGTTTGGCTTCAAGAAGTTAAGTTTCTTAACTCCCCAAGATCTCACAGCTAGTAAGTTGAAGAGCTGGGATTCAAACCTGGAACGGTTGTCTCCAAGAACACACTCTTGTGTGGATTGAGCTCTGTGATAATTAAAGCCAAGAGGCTAGAACCAGACTGCCTGGGTCCAATTTCCACATCCACCATGCTACTAGCCTTGTGCAAAGTGTTTTTAATAAATGAGGGTTATAACAGCACTTACCACATAGGGTTGTTCTGTAGTTAAATGAGGTAGAACATATTAAGGGCTTAAAACAGTACTTGGACCCTAACAAGTATTACATGTAGAACCTTCTGGAACTTGGGGCTGAAATAGGTGTTTGTCTTAAATTCCACTAGCTGTGTGGGCAACTGAGAGCAATTAAGCAGAAATTAATGATTATTGAAGCAGGGGCAAGTTTGAGACTGGGAAGTTACTATGTGCAAACCTGTATACAGCACGCCAGGGATTCTAGGAAGCCTAGAAACCGCCACTCTGCATTCTGGAGTTCTTCTCACTCTCTGCAATTTCTAGGTCTTTTCCTGGATTTTATAGTAAATTCTATAGCCAGAAAAGTCACCTGCACAGAATCTCAAAGGGAGGCAATTATCCAGTAAACAAAATAACCCCCACACTGACCTGAGCTCCCTAGGAATATTAAGGTCTCTCTCTCTCTCTCCCCGCCCCCCCCAAACGCGCACACACACAGACACCCATACAGGGTCTGAATGCCCCCTACAGCGTAGACCTCTGCCTGGCCTGGATCATCACCCATCACTCTGAGAAGCTGTTTTCTTGGGGGAAGGTCGAGTTCCCATGAGTTCCTGTGACAACCACCCAGAGGGGACAACAGGAACTCTTCTGTTTAAAAGCAGATAGGTCCAGTGGGCTATCTTTGACCACAGCTGTTCCTCTAGGGATAGAAAAAGCTGAAATTGGGAATTATTTATGGAGTAAGAAGCAACAGGCAGTGGGTAGGAAATTTAGGTCAAGGTGTTCACAAAAAGAAGAGAGGGCTGGAACATCTGAAAACAAGCCCATCACCCAAACCACTGCAAACATGACTAGGGACAGGTCAGAGGAAAGCGACCAGGAATTTGGGCCTTTTTGGAGCAACTGGCTCAGTTAAGTGGAAGTGTTTCCAGTTTCTCTTCAGAGCCTGGCGAGGTTGAGGGCAACGGGCTTCCTGTCCAGTGTTTTGGGTGAGGACGGCTGGGGAGGGAGAAGGACTCAGATATATCAAAAAGGAGACAGAACTTTGAAAAAGAACTAGGGCAATGAGAGTCTTGGGTCCCTTTAGTGTGCATTTAAATTATTTTTCAGTGGCTACCGATGAAGTGCGTAATGTCCTCTGGGATTTGACATAACATAGGGTGACCAGACGTCCCGCTTTTTAACAATTTGTCCCA
>NW_003852511.1:4804625-4808943 GCF_000181295.1 Otolemur garnettii
TAACCTGAACCTATTCTGGATTCTGAAGATTGTTGAAGCAGACAATCAAACTCGTATAAACAACCCCACCGGAGTGAAAAAACCAGGGGCCCAGCTTCCTACTGAAGGTGCCTTTATACTAACATTTAGGGTCCAAGGCACAATCACACCCCTCATATGTGACTGGACTGCTTGTATTGAAAGAGAATGTTTTGCTGAGAAGCCTGAGGGACCTGAAAGGAAGTTGCTCAATCTAAGTGGAAACCAAACCCTAGCTTGGGGTTTCCTCGGGGAAATTTTGCAGTAACTGCTTCTCTAGAATCAGTGAGCTTGGGCCTGACCTAGCCCTTAGCCCAGACCAGCTATAGTCTCATGTAGATATCACAGGTGCACAGACCCAGAGTCACCCAACTTGTCATTTGTGCCATCCTTTACCTGTGGAGCCCTTGAGTCTTAGAAGTTTGCCTTGAAGGAACCACTCAAGCTGAGGGTTTTCAATTTCCCCCCCAAGTCTACAGTGGATTAAAGGAAGGAGGAGGAGGGGAAAGGTTGGATTCCTCGTGGCTTCACTTCTGTATGTTACTCAAAAGCAGTTCCACATTTGAAAGGTGAAAAGGAGTTAGCTGCCATAGATTAGTCTAACTTTGCCATTTTACTAATGAGGACATGACCTGAGGTCATGAGGCAGTGGGGAGAGCAGGGACAGGGTGATCACCCAGTGCCTGGGGCAGGTTAGTGGCTATGAGATGCTGACTGCTGAGGAGATGGGCACCCCCAGAACCTGGTGCCAGCAGGGGCAAGAGATTTGACCTATTTGGTCAAATAGGTACCTGCCAACAGGTACCAATGTGGAACAGGTATTATGTCAACACCCACTGCTGGGTGCTCAGGTCACACTTTCATAACCCTACCTGCCCCCTCACTGCTCTTCTGGCCCTCGGTCCCACATTCCTACTCCTCTTATGGCCATTAGAATTCTCTTGCTAAAAAGCTGCCTTCCCTTTGCTTTAAGATGCCAGCAACCCAATGTGTGCAGGACAAGTCTGGATTCCTCTGCAGGCCCTCCGAAGCCTGGCCGTGTCCTCTTCCTGTCTTGTGCCCCGGGCCCCAGGTTGACATCCTCACAGCTCCTTCTGAGCAGGATGTGCAGGACCCTCCAGGCCTTTCTGGCTCTTTCTCGGCAGAGTCTTTTCCTGTTTGTCTTCCTTCCTTCTCTTTGAGATGCCCTTTGCCCATGTCACCTCCTCCAGGAAGCCCCCCTGCCCTGCTGCTCAGCCCTAGAGCCTATTGGCTGTTCTGTTGGTCGTGCTCTGTCTCCGTGTCTTTCATATCTGCTTCCTGCTCGTTCTGTCATAGCAGTTTAATGAATGTTTGATGAATGAATAAATGAGTGGAAGAAGATAAAGAGGAAGAAAAAATGAAGCCAGGTTTTCAGGTCATTGGAGCCAATTAAGCGGAGGACAACAGGGCAGAAGTGGCCCTGCAGAAGCCAACTCGGCCCCAGAACAGCTCGGGTGTGCCTTTGCTGGGGCCTTTCCCCACTGTTGCTGAGACCCCATCCTCTGAATCTGGGGTTATGTTTCCAGAAAGGGCATCCCTGTCCTAAGTTGATTGCACCAGTCACAACAGTGGACGATTATGACTCTTTAGAACCTGATATTTGTGTTAAAAGCCAAAAACAACATTACAGAAAGTCAGGAAGAGGCTTGGCACCTATGGCTCAAGCAGCTAAGGCTCCAGCCACATAAACCTGAGCTGGTGGGTTTGAATCCAGCCTGGGCCTGCCAAACAACAATGGCGCCTGCAACCAAAAAATATCCAGGCTTGTGGCAGGCGCCTGTAATCCCAGCTCCTTGGGAGGCGGAGGCAGGAGAATCGCTTGAGCCCAGGAGTTGGAGGTTGCTGTGAGCTATGATGCCACAGCACTCTACCCAGGGCAACAGCTTGAGGCTCTGTCTCAAAAAAAAAAAAAGAAAGTCAGGAAGAGAAAATAAATTTAGCTGTAATCCCACGACCTGAGGACAATTGCCATTATTTTTCAATTTCCTTTCCAGGCTTTTTCCTTATGACTATAGCTGTAATTATGGTTTTTCCCCCATATAATATATAAGCAGGAAATGGAAATTCTTTAGAAGAATCTCATTGGCTCCCAGTGTTTTATACACAATGGGTCTTTAATACGTGACTTTAGGCAGACTGACATCGTCTCCTGGCTAAAAGCTTTTCTCAGAGGTCATTTTACCTAGTTGTGGCGGGAGATAAGGACCACCGACTCAAATTAGAAGTTCAATAAGGAGTCTTTTATTAACTGCGGGGCTGTCTCAGCAAAGTCTCAGGCAGACTAAGTGAGAGAGCGCTGAAGGGCCTGAAATTGGGGTTTTTATAGTCTGAAAGTTGGCAAAGCAAGCGTGGGGCACAGATGACCCTTTTTACAGAAGCAGACCTTGCAATTTAGCAGACAGATAACATGAAGGTCACAGAAAGCAGATCTGGCAATTAGCGGATAAGTAAAACAATTTTTTTTTCTTTAGAGCACTAGCTTATTAAATTCTTATCTCGGTCGCCCTGGTCAGGGGGTGATGGTGCTTGGCACCATTTCGGAGCTACGGTCTTCTTACCTCTTCTCTCTTCTCTATTCCTCTGGTCCCTGGTCTTAAGGGAGCGGTGTAAGGCAGCCAGCATCCATCTCAACCGCTGCAGGGAGCCTTCCAGACGGAAGCCAGTGATAACATCTCCCCACCGCTTTCAGCCCTCTCTTTCCTGCCTGGCCTGTGTTTGCCCATTCCTTCAATTAGTCATTTGATCAACAAACATTTATCAAGTGCAAAGTACTGCTTAGGTTCTGGGCCGAGTCCCTCATTTATGCCCTGTGGCATTTACAGGTGGTCAGCCTGGTGTGTCCCCCCTGGTTTGAACCCTGCAGCTCCAGAGCCCCTGGGAGCCTCGAGCTTTGCTGGTGGCCCCTCAGGCCCTCTCCAGCTCAAACTAAAGTCCCCATGTGGCTTTGTCCCTTCTTTTGTGCTTGCTGCACCCAGAGGCAAAATAATTGTCCTGAGAACACTCAGCGGTTGGGATTGTGTCAGTAAGTCTCTGCTCAGTTCCTATAAAGGACAGCCTATTAGGTAAGACGCCCATCCCACATGGAAAACAGGCCCTTCAAAATGCCTGAAATAACCTATTGCCACATCCCCCTCCGAGCCCGCAAACTGTTCTTTCACTACAAAAGAACAATCTTAACTAACTGGAGTCTCAGAAATGTGTTTTTAGCTTTAAAAAAAAAATGAGGAATCTGGCCTCAGGGACACACAGGGGAGAGAATAAGGCATGAGGAGAGCTCTAAGGAAAGCAGTCACACTGGGGAGGCCTAGGTCAGCGAAGCCAGCCCTGCCCCTGGATGGGAGCCAAGGTTTTCCGATGGCTTTTCTTCTGCTGCAGAGACTGTCAGCCAGGGCTGGCTGTGGCATTGCCAGGTGCTCAGAGGCAGGCACTGCTCCAGTGGACATGGACTTAGGAGGAATTTGTCCCAAACCATGAGACCTAAAGAGCCATATTAATCTATGAAACGATAGAGCTTCTTCGTAAACTCACAAACCCAGGAGGAGGCAGGAAGGAAAGTGAGATCACCTCATGCTAGGACTTGGGAGGCCCTGCAGGGTGTCTTAGGGAACTGCCAGGCTTTCTACAAAGCACTCCTCTCCCTGGACACACACACACACACTCACAAACACACACACACACTGCTGTGGGCTGAATTGTATCCCCTCCCAAATTCATTTGTGGAAGTCCTAATCCCCAGTGCCCCAGAACATGACCTATTTGGAGAGAGTGTCTTAAAGAGGTAATTAAATTACAATGAAGTCGTGAGCAGGAGCTCTAATCCAGCCTGACTGGTGTCCTTGTAAAGGAGGAGATTATAGAGACACACAGGGGAAGACCATGCCAGGTCACGGGAGAAGACGGCCTCAGGAGGAACCAGGCCTGCTGACACCTTGACCTTCCTTTTAGTAAATTATGGAGTTTTTATGGAGGTAAGATCTACATATAAGATTTGCCGTGTTTACCATGTCAACACCGTGATCTTGGACCTCCATCCTCTAGACTGTGAACAAATGTGGTTTAAGCCACCCAATCTGAGGGGCCTTGTTGGGGAAGCCCAAGCAGACTCGTCTACACACTCACACACAACAGTCCCACACAGTCACACTCCCACATCACCCGTGAAATACTTGCTCCCTGCCTCTCCCAGACACACGGGTGGTGTGGCTTAGGCCCACCCCAAGGTCAGTTTTCTTCTTGAGCCCAGCAATGGTTTGCTCTCTGTCAAGTTCACTCCTCCCCC
>NW_003852511.1:4809362-4814426 GCF_000181295.1 Otolemur garnettii
CCTGAAATCTGTGTTTTCACACACCCCATCTGGGAAGTTCTGATCCAGGCTAAAGTGTATGAGCCACTCAAGTGGAAGATCTCTACACCTCCCCCCAGACTTGCTGCTATAAGGATTCAGTGCCATGATGATAGATATCATTCAGGAAACTTCTTCAACGCACACCAACCTTCCCATCCTCATCTCTACAACCTCCTTCTAAAGCAACCATCAATCAAAAGTATTTTCCAGTTGACTGAAACGAGGCCAGAGAGGTTAATTCACCCCCCAGGAGACATAGCTGGAGAGGAACAGGAGGAGGACTTGAATGAGGGGCCACCTAGTGTGCTGTCTCTACTACCCCACGTGAGCCACCATGGTGACAAGTCCCCAGCACACTACTGGTGCTCAATGAACGTCGTTTCCTGGAGGTTCTGTGACCTGTGGGTCCTGCTCCTCCCGTCTTAACCAACCTTGCCTGCCTCCATCACCACCTGGCCTGGTTTGCAGCACCTTCCAGCTCTGCTTCCCCACCCCCAGCCCCATGCCCAGCCTTCCTCACCTTCTAGGGACCTCCCCCGCCATGTCCCATGGTAGTGAAGAGGGACACGTCATGGCTCTTCCACACATCTACAGTGACTGCTCACATGGACACGAGGCCAACTCGTGCCGAACGACAGAGTCCAGATTTAAGTTCAGGGCCCATGACGGTTTGGGAAATGTACCCGCTCCCTCTCCGACCTCCCCTGAGACAAGAACATCCTACAGGTGATGATGAGACTGCCATGCGCTTTCCTGGTCACAAAATGCAAATGCCTGAGGGACAAAGAAAGCTCCCACTGTGCTTCCATGGATGGGCATGGAGGGAAGGAGAGCCCTGCCCAGGGCTGGGGGTGAGGGGCAGCAGGACCACCAGAGGCACGCATGCTCACTCTGGGTTAAAAAGCTGCCCTTTCCAGCCCTAGAGCCTTTTCAGCAGTGCACCTGGCCCCATTGCCTGTTATACCCCTAGTCCTCCCATAAAGTAAGTGCCTAATCAATGTTTGCTGATAGAATGAATGAATTCTTGTCCCATCTACCATGTTCTGCCTCGGGGGCATCTACAAACACACACACACACACACACACACACACTGAGTAAGGAGGTAGGGATGGGGCATTCTGGGCAGAGGGAGGGCGGTAATGGGGCAAGAGCAAAGTGCAGAGGACTTGAGGTGTGAGAATGGATCCTCTCACAAGAAACCATGCTGAGGAAAGGTGGATGGTTTTCTGACGCTGGAGCTCTGCTGACAGGAACTATTGCTTGTGTTGAGCATAAAAAGGTCCCCGAGCTGAGCAAAGATGGCCCCAAGCACTGGAACCCACTGGTGCGTTGCGCTCAGACTCAGTTGCGGGCTGCCTGTCATCGGGGCTAGCGTGGCAGCCAGCGTCCGGAAGTGTGTGCCAACAGAGCCTTCACCCTAAGTGAAACTAACTTTAGTTCCGTTTTCTGTCCTTCTTCAAGTTTTGTTTGCAGTAGAGTTTTGCATAATGTCCCACACAGCATGCCTTGCACAAGGCATCATTGCATCAAGACCAGGCTGGGGACTCCACGCCTTCCGTGGCCAGGTGGAGACTAAATTCTTCTCCAAGCTCCTCCTGTTCACCTGGCTTTGACCCTCTATTTCAAGGAATCATGGGGTAATTTTGTGACCAGCAATCAGCAGAACGATCTCAACATTTCCTATTTTATGCTACCTACTGTGTTTTTCTGAAGGGGCTGGTGCTGAGCCTTGAGTCTGGTACTTTGGGGGCTGCCCTCAATTTTGAATGGGTGTCTCACTACTGCCCTCTAGAGTCAGGTCACGGTCACTGACCACCCTCCCTCTGCCCAGAATGCCCCGTCCCTACCTCACTACTGCCCTCTAGAGCCAGCTTCCAGAAAGGAGCATTGCAGATAAAACCCTCCCGCACTCCGTCAGCTCCTTTGCAATGAGTGTGTGAGGTTGATAAGTGGACTTTTACTGAGGGCATGCAATCGAGGCCCAACACTCTGCTAGCTACTTTTCCATGAGAACTTCCATCGAGGAAGAGGCTGGCACTTAGAAAGGGGCACGATCCATAAGGGTGGCAGCCAGAGCTCAAACCCACATTCCCTAAATTTGCCAGTCCAGAAAGCCTGTTCTAAAGGACAACATACAGTATCTGGACAAATTGCCTCCCTGGAATTCAACTGGGGAGAAGCGAGACTGTCCCAGGAGTGGATTTTTCTCAGAGTTGGCAGAACCATAGGATCAGTATAATCCCCTGCTCCAGCAGCCTCTGGCCCGTGCTGAGCTGCAGGGGCTGAGACTCCCCCCGTAAGTGGCACTTTGTAAACCTAGAGAGAAAAATGGCAGGTGTCAGGTTCATCGTGCTCAGCATGGCCAGGGAATATGGGCGCCTTCTCATATTTTTGTAAAGCCAACGGTACATTTTATTGGGAATTTAACAACCATAAAGATTATGGTTGAGTGATCTTTGAGTAGTACAGAAATAAAACAATATGAAAAAGGGAGTGTAATCACGAGTTAAACCCTTGCTGAAAATGCTAATCCCTTAAGAAGGGGGTCTTTACATTTTTAGAGGTCTTGTTAACAGTGAGCGGATGACACGTTGCCCCACCCCCACCCCAGGGGGTGGGGGAGGTCAATTTCTTCTTTGCTGTGTAAACCTAAGTTCTATAAAAATGAAATGTATAACCAACATCCTCTCAGTTTTCAAAACAGAAGCATTATTCTGCCATTATATCACTGGGGCATAACAATGGCAAGAGTAGTTTAGGAAATACAGAATATTAAAGGGCTAAGCTTGTAGCTGGGATGATCATGAAACCCAAGGTAAAGCTTTTTTTTTTTTTTTGAGACAGAGCCTCAAGCTGTCACCCTGGGTAGAGTGTCATGGTGTCACAGCTCACAGCAACCTCCAACTCCTGGGCTCAAGCAATTCTCTTGCTTCAGCCTCCCAAGTAGCTGGGACCACAGGCACCGGCCACAACACCCTGCTGTTTTTTGGTTGTAGTTGTCATTGTTGTTTGGTGGGCCCAGGCTGGATTCAAACCAGCCAGCTCTGGTGTATGTGGCTGGTGCCTTAGCCACTTGAGCTACAGGCTCCAAGCCAGGTAAAGCATTTTTTAAAAATGGGCTCCAACCAGGATGTCTGGCATCTGGCCCTATGGGTGGAGGAGTGCCAGGGTCTGATCATTCCCCCAGAGCCATGGGGCCCATGGGGGAGAGATGCCCAAGGGTGGCTCTCCCCTCTTAAAGCCTGTCTCCCTTTTTTTTTTTTTTTTTTTTTTTGCAGTTTTTGGCCAGGGCTGGGTTTGAACCTGCCACCTCCGGCATATGGGGCCGGCGCCCTACTCCCTTGAGCTACAGGAGACCCGCAAGCCTGTCTCCCCTTTTCCCCACTTTCCCCTTCATGTCAGGGCCAAGGGAACCTAATGTGGAAATGTCTCAAAGCCTTTTTGATGAGGTATTCTGCAGCGCAGAGCTTCTTCCCACACAGAACACTCGTTTCCCTTGAGATATGAGCTGCTATCTCAAATTCGTTTTGGAACAAGGTGAGGCATAAAATATTTATATTCATTAAATATAATTATGCTAAAATAGCATAAGCTGACTTACCTCTGGGCAGGAAGTCTCCTTTGCAAGTAAGCACACCCATTGTCGGTAGGTCTGCCAAGCAAAATAAGTCCCTGTGTGAACAGGCAGGAGCCACACCCTTCCCTCTGTGCCCAGCCACCAGAACAAAGCTCTTAAATCCCAAGATCACTCCGGCGTTCTTTTTGGTCCTCTGTGTCATTTTGTCTATTTAGCTGTGTTCAGTGATAATGTAGATGTGATTCAGGGAACTGCCAGTGAAACCACCGCCACCTGCTATGCTGCATGGGTACACCTAGACCATGGCTCAGCTTTTTTCCTTTAAGTGGCATGCTGTAAAAAGTGTCCTGTAGTGCTGAGGGCCACTACCCCTGGGTCACCAAACCAGCCCTCAGCAGGACTGCCAAGGCTGCTCCCTCTGCCTCTAGGGAAGGTCTCCACCACACCAGCCCTGATTTGGGGAGGGGGGAGGTTTTCAGAGAGACACACCAAATCTCACAAGGGCAAAGTGACTCTTCCATGATGGCCCTTTGGAAGCAGCTATTGGTCCAGAGTCACACTAGAGCTCATTCCACTCATAGAATCAATTAAATTAAAAACTATGAGTGATGTACAATTCAGTCACTCCCAAGTAATTTATTTAAAATGGCCAGACCAATGGTCAGCCTCCCCAGAGCTACCACTGGGAGATGCTTTAGCATGTTCCCTCGGGACACTGGCCATCTGGTCAATTGTCCACCTCCTTGTGCCACCCACCACGCTCCCCTCCCCCACCCAGCAGCCATAATCTGCTACACATCTCTCCTCCTGGACTGCCACCTGCCTCGTTCCCCATCTCCACCACCGCTGATCAGGATGGGGGGCTGGCGACTTTTCAAGGGGAGCCACAGCAGCAAGGGGAAGAGATGGAAGGGACAGTCAGCTGAGCAGGAGGAGGCAGAGTGAGCCCAGCCTATCAGCCCTGAGTTCCGGAGCTCCCCTGTGCTGTGCTCAGGTAACCTGAGGTGACTGGGGAGTCTCTGTGCTCCCTGCACCTCCCAGGACAATGGCAACTTGGCATTTTCTGCCCCGGAAGAAGTATTGGATGTTCTGGTGTTAGGAGTTGACGTGTGTCCCTCTGCCCTCCACCCCCACGTCCCTATGTTGAAGTCCTAACACCTAGGACCTCAGAATGTGAACTTGTTTGGAGAAAGATAGGGACTTTAAGGGGTAATCAAGTTAAAATGAGGTCATAATGCTGGGCCACAATCCAGTATGACCAGAGTCCTTATTAAGAAAAGCAGGAGGTTTGGCGCCTGTGGCTCAAGCAGCTAAGGCGCCAGCCACATACACCAGAGCTGGGGGGTTCGAATCCAGCCCCGGCCTGCCAAACAACAATGACAGCTGCAACCAAAAAATAGCCAGGCATTGTGGTGGGCACCTGTAGTCCCAGCTACTTGGGAGGCTGAGGCAAGAGAATCGCTTG
>NW_003852511.1:4815693-4821049 GCF_000181295.1 Otolemur garnettii
GTTAACATAGACTTTGTGTCATTTACTTAGTTATTGTGTTAAAACATTTATACTCTAGTTCTAGAAAAATTCACTTGTACCCTTGTTAGACAGTCCTTTATTTTTTTTTTCCAGGTTAATTTGAGGGTACAGACAAATAAGTTACAATGTTTGCATCTGTTAGGTATGGTCCCTGTTGTAGCTGTGTCCCACCCCTAGGAGGTGCACCATATACCCCCACATTGAGCCCAGTAAGTGGGAGCACACCAACCCCCTCCCTCCTCCTCGCTGCCCCCTCCTTCTCCCCTTATCTTGAATTGAACTGATTTTTTCTCTTGTGCGCATGTGTGTTAGATCGTCTGCTGGCTTCATATTAGTATTGAGTACATTGGATACATACTTTGCTAAGAAGAATGTGTTTCAACTCCATCCAGGTTGATACAAAAGATGTAAGGTCTCCATCTTGTTTATGGCTGAACAGTATTCCATGGCATACATATACCACAGTTTATTAATCCATTCCTAGGTTGATGGGCATTTAGGTTGTTTCTAAATCTTGTGATTGTGAATTAAGCTGTGATAAATAATCTAGGGCAAATATCCTTATGATAAAATGTTTTTTTTTTCTGGGTAGATGCCTTATAATGGGACTGTGGGAACAAATGAAAGGTCTGTTTTGAGTTCATTGAGGATTCTCCCTGCTTCTTTTCAAAGAGGCAGTATTAGTTTACAGTCCTACCAACAGTGTAAAAGTGTTCCCTTCTCTCCACATCTGCCCCAGCATCTGCAGCCTTGGGACCTTGTGATGTGGTCTAGTCTCACTGGGGTGAGGTGACATCTCAGATTTGCCTTTCTCTGATGGTTTGGGATGATGAGCATTTTTTCATGTATGTTAGCCATTCATCTGTCCTCCTCAGAGAAGGTTCTATTCACGTCTCTTGTCCAGCGATAGATGGGATTGTTTGCTTTTTTTGTTGTTGATTAATTTGAGTTCTCTGTAGATTCTAATTATCGACCCTTTGTCAGATTCACAACATGCAAATATCTTTTCCCATTCTGAAAGTTGTCTATTTGCTTTAACTGTTGTGTCCTTAGCTGTGCAGAAGCTTCTCAGTTTAGTTAAGTCCCATTTTTTCATTGTTGTGATTGCCACTGAAGTCTTCTTCGTGTCTCTCTCTCTTTAATACACTTTATTTTTGCAACTATTTTACACAGAATGAAAAAGTTAAGGAGAAAGTGCAGAAAACCCCCTGCACTCCTTTACCCGCATCTGATTTCTCCATTGTCATCTTGCATTACTGTGGTGCATTTGTTCAAACTGATGAGCCCACATCCACACGTTTCTTAACTAAAGTCCATAGTTTACACCAGGCCCCACTCTTGGTGTTGTACATTCTATGGGTTTGGACAGACATAAAATGCCCTTGTAGTATCAAATAGAGCATTTTCACTGCCCTAAAAATTCTTTGTGCTCTTCCCCACCCCTCCAAAAAAAATTTTTTTTAAGGTCTTTATTGTTTTGGCTTTTCCAGATGTCGTGCAGTAAAATCAGACAATATGTATGATTATGTAGCCTTTTCAGATCTAGCAATATGCTTGTAAGTTTCTTCCCTGTCCCCTCCTGGCCTGGTAGCACCTTTCTTCTTAGTGTTGAATAATATTCCATCTTCTGTGTACAGCACTGTGTGTTTATCTGGACATCTTGGTGGCTCCCAGGTTTTGACAATTATGAATAAGGCTGCTGTAAATATCTGTGTGCAAGTTTTGTGTGGATGTGAGTTTTTAACTTATTCAAGTAAATACTGAGGAGCTTGACTGAGAGATCTCATGGCAAGACTGGTCAGCATCATAAGAAGCTCTCAAGCTGAGCTCTGAGGGCCCGCACCGTGCTGCATTCCCACCTCTAATGAATGAGGGTTCCTATTACTCCCAATCTTTCCCAACCTGGTCTCAGCTTCTCAGTGCGTTTGATGTTCTCAGTGTTTTGAATTTTAGCCATTCTAACAGGTGTGCAGTGGTGTCTCACTGTTTTGTTTGTTTGAGATAGAGTCTTGCTCTGTCACCCAGAGGGCATCATCACAGCTCACTGAAAGCTCAAACTCCGGCTCAGGTGATTCTCCTGCCTCAGCCTCCCAAGGAACTGGGACTACCAGCCTGCACCATCGCACCCAGCTTGCTTGGCTAATTTTTCTATTTTTATTAGAGATGGGATCTCACTCTTGCTCAGGCTGGTCTTAAAGTCCTCAGCTCAAGTGATCCTCCCACCTTTGCCTCCCAGAATGCTCCAGGGTTATAGGCATAAGCCACGTGTCTGACTTCACTGTGGTTTTAATTCACAATTCCCTAATGATGTTTGATACAGAGTCTTTTTTCTTAGTCTTATTTGCCTTCTGTATATCTTCTTTGGTGAGGTACCTATTCAGATCTTTCACCCATTTTTAATTGAGCCAGCTTTTTTTTTTTCTTACTGTTGAGTTTGAGAATTCTTTGTGTATTTTGGATGGTCTTTGATCAGATAGGTGTTTTGCAAACATTTTCTCCTGGCCTGTGGCCTGTGTCTTCTCGTTCTCACAGGCTGCTCTCTTTTCAGTCACTCAGGAGGCTGATAAGGATGACGCTGTGCTTGTGTATGTGCAGAGAATTACGACTCTTTTATCCGCACTCACTGGGCAGCAGGCTGACTTATGAGGCCACATCTACACAGGAGGAGAAAGTTCGGGCTGGAGAAATTTATGTTTTGGATGGAAATATGTCAGCTGTCATTGCATTAGCTCCATCCTTCCAGCCAGCCACCCATGTGGTAGTTATGGGGATGACTATGTACCATGCATGAGTCTACACATCTGGAAAGCAAAGATGAGGAGTCCCTTGGGAAGTGGTCATTTCTGAAAAGTGCCCTGGTGGGGGAAAGAGTGGGCTGCCATGAGGACAGGGAAGGCTGTGGGGGGGAGAGACAATGACAGGAGAAGGAGACTCATCGTGAAGACCCCCCTACTCCCTGGTCTTCAGGGGGAACATCCCCCGTCCTGCTGGACAGCGTGCATGGATGCTCAGAGCACCCCATTCCCAGAGATCAAAGGCCGAGAGCCCTCTCTGTGCCCCACTCACTGTCACGGCCACAGCTTCCTCTCTGTCATTCTCACATGGTACCTTCACCCCCAGACAGGAACTGCTGCAAACCCTGTAGCAGCCTTGGGTGAAATGGCTCTGGAATTGGGCTAAGTGTCCTGCCCGTGCACCCCGGAAGGATGATGTAAGGCCCAATCTCAGGGCAGCAGGTGCACTCAGCCTTGAGAAGGAGCCTGGGGCGTGACGGGTACAGGTGTGTTCCCTCAGATGCACCTGTAGGTCCGTGTGCACCTTCCTCCCACACCCTCACCCCTGCGAGGAACCTCCCTGGGAGGAGGAGATTACCCCACAGTCCCTACAGTTGTGAAAGGGAACCTGGCAACTTCTCATTTTCAAGGTTGTGCAATTGGCAATGTAGGGAAAATCTTTCCTCATCACTCCCTCCACTAGACATTCTTTTAATGGTAAGGGAAGGACGTGCTTATGGGAAAATGCTCTAAGGACCGTAGGGGACATGATGGTGAAAAGTCGAAGTTTTCACTAATCCTACCACCACCACCGCTGCCCTCCCCAGAGAGAACCACTGTTAAGGATTTCTCCGGTCTCCTTCCAGGCCTCCTCTAAGAGCAGACACACCCAGGCCTTTGCTTGCACAAACACAGGCCATAAAATGCACACAGTTCTGTGACCTCCTTTGTTCACTTATCTCTGTATCTTGGACCTATTTCTATGTCACTATAGAGAACTCAATCTCCTTTTTGTTTTTAATCAGTCCCTCCTCTCTTTCTGAAGGCAGCTGATTATGCCAACAAAATGCCCTAACCCAGAGCCGGCTGGGGTGCTGTCAGTCACCCTCACAGTGAGAAGAGCCGGCAGAGTGGAGACAGCATTGGACGCGGAGCCGGGACCCCCAGCAAGCTAACTACATGCCATCTTCACTGGTTTCTTACCGTCTCTGGGATCAGATGCCACAGCAGTAAAATGCAGATTACACATGATTAGGCTAAGGGCCAGTGTAATAGCTGCTTGGGAATTATATTCATTCTTAAATAAGTGGAGAAACATTTCACAGTTGTGGATCGGAAGCCTCAGTGTTATTAACACAGCAGTTCTCCCCACCGTGATCTGTAGATGCGACATGATCCCTACTGAAATCCCGGGAGAACTTCCTTTTCCTCCCAGAATTTTTTCAGCAATTCTCAGCCTTATTGCACATTGTAATCACCTGTGGGAAGTCACAGACTGCAGATAACCTCATCCCAGCCTCATAAGCTCTGACTTAAAACAAGGTTAACGCTGCCTCACTCCCAGGGTAGGGATGAGTTCCAGAATGAGATACAGGACGTGGAGTTTTAGAGTTCAGGGTCTTGCATGCTGCAGCTAATGTGGGTTTCCTTTCTGAAATTTGCAGGCTCTTTTATTCCCAGGAACTCTCACATGGGTAAGGATTGAAGTGGAGCTTAAAGGCGTCTCGGTAGTGTACCAAGAGCTGTGGTTCTCTCATCAGTATAGCGCTGCAAACGGATAGCCCCACCCTTTAGATTATTGCCCTGACAGGTGTTTTTCAGAGGAGGAAGATGAGGCCCCACGAGATTAGACAGGCTACTGGGTGGCGGATAAGCCCAGACTGCAGGTTCTCTGCCGGTCTCTCTCGTGCAGAGCTCTCAGTAAACGCACGGCTGCCCTTGTTAAAGGTGTAATAGACGCTGCTCCAGCCACTTCAGTTCCCTTGGCCAGAACTTCCCAAACTTGCACCATTTCTTAATGATATTTCAAGAGAGCCTGGACCGTTAGTGTGCACTGAATCTTGCCTAAAAGGACTGCATAGTGTGTTAAGTAGGTGTCCACATAACCCTCTTGCACACAACACATCTGGAAGTTGTTCTCATTGATAAAAAGCAATTTTATTTAGAAGAGCCACTGAGTTCACAGTAGTCATCTTGTTATTAGTGCTTTTCTTAATGACAGTGTCTTCAAAATATAGCTGTTTTAAGAGGCTCCTGAAATATTTTTTGACTTTAGAAAGGAAATCTCATGTACAATTATTACGTATCAATAGAAAGGTGTGACTATTATATATCAGTCAAAAAATAAAAATAAAATAGAAACCGCTGTTGTGAACCTGGCTTCTGTTTATGTGGACAATGAAGCCTGAGAAGAGGAAGAGGAAAAGAAAATGATTCAAACTCACTAACTGCCTTCTGTTTGCCATTCAGACTTAAGCACTCACTGTTTTCCTAGCAGTTACCCTCTGCTCATCATGGTGCTGACAGTCTTAAAATTCCTAAGCATTCTGCTTTTTTTTTTT
>NW_003852511.1:4821249-4824717 GCF_000181295.1 Otolemur garnettii
GGCTGGATTCAAACCCGCCACCTTAGGTGTATGTGGCTGGCGCCTTAGCCACTTGAGCCACAGGCACCGAGCCACATTCTGCTTTCATTCCACATACTTTCTTTAAAATTGATGTACCAGGATTTACATGTAGAAGATTGGCATGAAGAATATTATAATTCATTAACTAGTGTGTCGCTTTTTCTTATTGCAGGAATGAAGTGTATACTTTGGTGTCACACTGTGCTGGGACGTGTCTTATTCTGTAATGCGTTTTATTCATTTCTACAAATACGCTCAAGCTCCCTAAGTGGAAGAACCATCATTTACTTCCCTGGAATCATTACAGCATCCATTAAAAATCTAGCCTAGCCGGGCACTGTTTTGCTATGACTGTGAATAGACACAGCTCTCTAACCTGGGCAACAGAGCGAGACTCCGTCTCTATTTAAAAAAAAGCTAGCCTAGGGTCTGCCCTTCCTACCTGCTTCCTGAAGTAGTGTGAACACAAGCTGTGCTCTTGGCATTTACTCAAATGGCTTCTGGTGTTGGTACTTGAGACAGATTTACTCAGATGGCTTCTGGTGTTGGTACTGTAAACCTGGCCTTTTTCCATGGATCAACATACTGGTCCAATCTCTTCGCCCTTGGGAATAGGTCCGCATGGAAGCACTGCTAAAATACATGCTAAGGGCTGTCATTTTCTGGATGTCTCTGTCATTTGTCTTTCACTGGAGTCATGGGGTCCAAGTAGCATGGCGGGCCTTAAAAAATCAATAGCATGATAGATGTTCTTCCAAATTGCATCTGTATGAATTATACCCAAAAGCATCTTGAGATTTTTTGCACCAATTTACTTGGAACAATCAAGGAGACAATTATCTACTGTTTCTGTGCCTACAAGCTGATTGAGACCTGCAATAATTCTTCTGAATACGCTGGCCGATTCCTGCATCAGCCGGTCCTCTTGACTCAGTTGACGGTACCACTTCCCAGAAGCCTCCTGGCCTTCCCTTCTACGCCATTGCAGCAACTGGCACTTTCAGATCATTTAAGAATTTATAAAGTGCTTTCACTCAACCCCTGATGAGCCACGCAACTTGACCATGGTCGGAGGGGGCCTCAGGTAGGACAGGGGTCAGGGGATACGGGGCCCTTGTGATGCATCTTCCTTAAGGATTCATTTTCTTTGATGGGGTATGAGTCTGCTAGGATGGCTGCCACAGACCAGGGTGGCTTAAGCAACACAAACTTATTGGCTCACACTTCTGAGACTAGTAAGCCCAAGACCAAGATGTTGGCAGGGTTAGTTCCATGTCTCTCTCCTGGCTTCCAGCAGCTTGCTGGCAATCTCTGGTGTTCCTTGGCTTGTAATTGCATTGCCCTAATCTCTGTCTTCATCTTGACATGGCATTTTTCCTCTGTGTGTTTGTGTGTCTGTGTCCAAATTTCCCCTTTTAATAAGGACCTCAGTCATACTGGAATAAATCCACCCTAATAAACTCATCTTGGGCAGCACCTGCGGCTCAAGAAATAGGGTGCCAGCCCCATATACTGGAGATGGTAGGTTCAAACCTGGCCCCAGACAAAAACTGCAAAAAATAAAATTAAAAAATAACTTCATCTTAACTTGACTATGTCTGCAAAAGCCTGATCACATTCTGAGGTTCTAGGGATTAGGACTTCAGCGTATCTTTTGGGGGGTCACCATTCAACCCATAACTGCGAGTTAACAACACAAATAAATGGAAAGCTATCCCATGTTCATGGATTAGAAGAATTAGTATTGTTAAAATGTCATCACCCAAAGCAATGTACAGATAGATTCATTGCAAACCTGATCAAAATACCAATTCCATTCTTCACAAAAATAGGAAAAACAATCTTAAAATTTATATGGAAGTGCAAAAGACCCCAGATAGCCAAAGCATTCTTGAGCTAAAAAGAATAAAGTTGGAGGAACCACCTTAACAGATAGTTAAGGAGTTAAAATAGTGTTTCACATTTAAAATTGTATATTACTACAGAGCTTAATGCAAGATTCGTGTGGATTTTTTTTTTTTGGTGATCTTTAATTTTATTTAATGTGTCTGACAATCACCAGTTAGTTCTCATCCACGTCGACTGTCTGTAGATTTTTGAAAGTGGGTTTCAAAAACCCAGTATGTACATAGGTACCAGAGTGCACTTGTGAATATTGATAGTGTATTCTCGAGTCACCACCTCGTTGATGGCAGACCGGCCCTTCTTCTTCTCGCCACCCTTCTTTGCAGGAGCCATTCTGCAGGACCCAAGTTGGAAAGAAAGCACGCGAGGGATTGTGGGAAGAGGAAAGGGAAGATTCATGTGGATTTTTAAAGGTAAAGCATGAAGTGTCCCAGGAACATCTAGCTTTCAGTACGCCTCTGTGCCTTCCACAGGTAGCCTCCTGTACCTCTTCACAATCGTCCCTTCCCTCAGGGAGCGCAGCTGGGCCTTCCCGTCCTAAAGAGCATTTTGATGGAAAGTCTGATGTTCCTGCAGGTGGGTGCTATTGTAATGTCTGTTTCACAGGGAGGTGGGGAGTGGGTGGAGACTGAGGCTGGGAGAAGAGGCAGATGGCACCGATAAAAGCTGTATGTTCTCCCTTGTTCTGTTGGACCAAAGCAATGAACTGTAATAACCAAGCCCCCAGCCCTTGACCCACTCCCTAAGACCAGTGGGGAGCAAACCCCCTACCCTAGAAAAAGAAACCGCCCCTAAGCCTTTTAGTTCCTGCCCTCTCAAGGGTAGAGAAGCAGCCTGAAATTAAGGAAGTATGCAGAGAGGGGTTGAGGAAGGGAGGGATTGATTCCAAATAAAAACCCAGGTGAAGAGGTCCTGAGTTGTTTTCAAAAATGTACCCAACACTTGTTTTGTACTCCTGAACTATGAGCTAATGTACCCTAAGTAAACATGTACCTCCACCCCAAATTGTGTAAACCCCTATGACATACCCCATCTTGTGATCATGAAGTATTGTACTTGTGATATATCTTGTGATGTATGAATCAATATGGACCCCTACCCTGTGACCCCATTCTAACCGCTATGATTGGCTAGCTTGCTAGTCACCATGACTATGCAGAATAATGGTATAAAAGGCTTCTCCCCCGCTGTTCGAGGCTTCTTGCTGGCCCACCACAAGAGCCCCCTGCAGGATGCACCTGTAGGTGTATCAAAATTATCAATAAATTTCTATTAATTAATTACATCTGAAGTGGGATCCATCCTCTCACATCTACCATCTCATTTCAGAACAAAATGCCATTCTGGGTTTCTAAGAGCTGATCACACTTGGAATCTTTATTAAAATTCTTCCCTATCCCCTCACCACCTCATCAAATATTGAGAAAACTGGGAATATACTAAGAGAGATGACATCAAAAGCCTATGACCCATCTGTGGTAGACCATATTGTTCATGGCAAGGAGAAGCAAGAGTTAAGCTCGGAACATTTAGTAATCATAA
>NW_003852511.1:4825366-4830441 GCF_000181295.1 Otolemur garnettii
CTGTCACTTCTGCTGCCCACAGAACGCCTGCACGGCGTCTCTCTCTGAAAGTCTGCTAAGATTCATTCTCTTACTAAGACTGCTTCACTCCTCAAATACTGTCTTTCCCTCTCTCTCCCTTCTACTAAAGCAAATAGCTCTCAGGCACCTAAGGGTAATTGTTCCCGAGCTAGATAGCACAGTGTCCGGAACACAGCTAGATAAGCCAGGTCTGGAGACCTGGTTAGTCCCGGGCCCGGACACCCATCTATCTTTTTCACCTTTGGCCTGGTTGCCTTACGCAAAACATCAAAGTCCTGCTCATTAGTTAACCACCATGGGCATCTGGTCCATGTCCCCAAAGGCTCTTTTGCAACTGTGGCCTTGGTGCACCTCATCAATAGCTTCCTGGAGGCCCAAAGGGCCAGCTTGGCTGGGACCAGCCACTGGTCTTGTTTGTCATCACGGTGGGAAAAGCCTGATAACTCAGATGTTACTTTATTGCTAACAAGCTCTTCCCTCCCACAAATTCTTGTTCACCATCAAATGTGGACTCTCTACAGGGGAACTGAATTTGGGAAAATTCCTTCAGCTGTAGGAAGGAAGCCCGTGGTGGCAGCTGAAGGTGTGGACTTCAGCTTATCAGGTGTGTCCTTTTCAAGATGTGTATTATTCAAGAGAATATTTACTCAAAAACATCTTCATTAAAGGCAGATATACTCTGCTGACCACTGAAGACCACAGGGTGGCCATTCTTTTAGGATGCTGAGGTCAGCAATGACTTTTTTCTTACATCTATTTTTCAAATGTTCTGGAATATAGTGAAAGAACTTTTTCAAAAAACAAATGAACATCTGATCCTAGTTGAAAATATCTATTAACTGTCCACAGCTTGTCACAGATGGGTGCACGTATTTGAAACTTCAGGAGACGTATAAATCCTTCACCTCACTTGTTAATGAACATGATTTCACATTCTAAGATTTTGAGTGAGTGGAGATAATGGATGCATTTTATTTTAGTTCCCATGAATCCTGCTTCTCTACCGTATGGATTTTAGCTCATGTCCATGAGAATCGGGGCTTAAACTCTGGGTCTCTATTTTTTGTGTTAAGAAAAGGCTCTGAGCTTATTGTTGTGATGAGATTGATGAGACATTTCAGAACCCGCCTGTTCCTTTTGTTTTATGATTGTGAGTGTGTTTTCTGGACCTATGAGGTCACACACGTGGGCCTTAGCACTAGGAAAAGAGGGTGGGGACTGCAGGAGGCCAGGAGAAGCCACTGCCTCCTGGATGAGAGAGGACGGGCTGAGAGCCATGACTGGACACCCAGCATTCTGGGAAGGAATGCTGGGACAGCCCTCTGCCCCTGCCTTCCTGTGGGATGGGCAGGGATAAAATCCATAAGTAAGACCCATATGACGTCTCAGGACTGGAGTTCGAAGAGCTCCTTTCTCTTCTGTGGCCAGGTCAGCCATTGTCTTTTTTTTTTAAAGAGTCTTACTTTGCCACACTGAGTAGAGTGCTGTGGTATCACCGCTCACAGCAACCTCAAACTCTTAGGCTTAAGCAATTCTCTTGCCTTAGCCTCCCTGGTGGCTAGGATTACAGGCACCTGCCATAATGCCCGACTGTTTTTTTCCTTTTAGTTTGCTTAGCAGGCTGGGCTGGGTTTGAACCCACCAGCCCTGGTGCATGTGGCCAGTGCCCTAACCTCTGAGCTACCAGCGCCGAGCCAGCCATTGTGTGTTGGCAACCTTATCTGAGATTCCTTAGACCTTTCCTCATGCTATGTATTCCCTTGTCTGGAATGCCCTGTCTTCTTTTATCTGCTTGGTAAACTATTTTTTTTCAAGATTCAGCTCAGCAACCGCCCTTATCACCCTTGTTTACCTTTGCATCTTGCTTCAAGCCCCAACATCTGGCAGTCAGTGAATTCAAGGCACATGCGCGCACTTCCAGGCAAGCTGGTGGGGCGTGTGAAACAACCTGGGCTTCAGCAGCTGGGGAAAGCTCAGTTTGAATCCCAGGCCTGAAATTTTACCAACTGGGAGACCTTAAACCAACAGCTTAACCTCCCTGTGCCTCCATGTAATTACACAAGAAATGCAAACAGCAATATTTACTCTGCACTCCCCACAGACTTAATCAAAGGGGAAGCATTCCGTGAATGCTAAAGTGCTGTTACAAGTGTGAGAAACAACAGGCATTTGCCGCGTTCTTGCCTTGTGCCGGGAACCGTGCATTGGTCTCATTTAGCCTCACAGGGGACTACAAGATAAATGGTAACATCCTAATTTTGCAAAGAAGAAAAGGGAGATTCAGAGAGGTAAAGGGACCTGTCTAACTGGAGGCAGGCCCAGGGTCACTCTCCAGCCCCTCCCACTCCTAGTGCAATGCTCATTCTGCACCAGATGGAACGCACGTCTGCCTGGTGTGCGCCCGGAAAGAACACGTAACCCTGACCATGACCCCAGGTGCTCGTCTCCACTTGGCTGTAGCTCAAGGGCTGGCAAACCAGCTCTCACTTATGAATCATTTGACCCTCAGCCCCTCTGGACCTCTAAACACACCAAGTGTTGCCGTTAATCTCAAGCTTCACAAGTAGTTTCTCTCCTCTCCTACAGGATCTCACGTGCCTCTCTATCCAAAAAGGTGTTTGCTGCTCAAACCAGATCATTTCCCAGTCGGACCAAGTGAACCCAGGCAGAAGGCACAAGTGAATCTCATCACTTGTGAAAACATTTTCTGGGGCTCAGTAAAGAATCAGCTGCAACTTGCCTCCTCATTTTTCCTGGCAAGTGAATGGAATGTTCATTCATATAACAGAATTTAATAACAATATTAATTGTTAAAAGTAACATTCATAGGCTCCTTTATTTAAATGGAAAACAAAAATACTGACGAGCATAGTAGGAGTCCATTTTTCTTATATATATTTGACAAATATATATTTGTGTGTATATGTTTGTATATACACACAAGATTATGTGTATGTGTGTATTAACATTTCTGGGATAAGACATCAATATATTAATGTGATTATTGTTAAATAAGGAGATTGCTGTGATTTCTTTTTCCTGTACCTTATCTTTATTTTCTAATTTTCTAAATGGAAATGTGCTAAATACAAAAAATAATAAAGTAAGATAAAAGTAAACATAAATAGTTATTTAAAGTGTTTTGTAAAAAGGGGGTGGAAAAGGGTGATTCTAATAAGCCAAATCCAGAGCTGGATTCTGCTCTGACACTTGCTAGCGGGGTGACCTTTCCCGAGTCACTTCACGTCCTTGAGCCTCAGTTTCCGGACTTGCTCACTGGGAACAATAAATCCTCCCTGGCAAGGTTATGGTGAGTTAGGTATCCCAGTGCCCATCTATGTGTAGCAAATAAAAGCCCCTCTGGCTCTGCCATCCCTTTTGGGCCCGCGTCCTTTTCTGATCCTAAACTTAAAGCGATTTGAGCCAGTCCTTTAGCGCCACCTGCCGTCAGGACCTGCCTGGGACGAGACACCCTGGGTGACACCGTGTCTTCTTTGCCAGGGTCCTGCGTTTCCCGCAATCCGGCCGCTCCTCTGCGTCATTCTCCACTCAGAACCTGGTCCATGAAGAACTGTGTCCACCTGCACGTACACAGAATATTCTTTAGAATACTTCTGAGTGACAGATGTCAGCAAATGTTTATTGAGTGATGAAATGACTTTGGGAGGAAAAATGCTAGGCTATTTGGGGGGAGCCTGAATTAAAAGGAAGAGGTTTGATCGCCTCATTGGCGACTTCCCTTGGTAGCAGGTTAGGGAACTAACTAGTATTAAAAAGGTTCTTGAGCAGGGCGACAGGAAGGCCCCAGTACAGCTTCTTTCGGGGTCGCCTGGGAGGCACCCTCCACTTCCTTTCTCAAAGCCGCCAACAGCAGCCATTGAGAGGTTTTTACTGCCCTCACGTGGCCTCTTCTGGAACTGCCACTGGGAAGACCCGCCCAGATTTACGCTTTGAACCCCAGGGGCTCAGCGAAGCTGTCTTTTGAACTTGGCTGTTCCCACCAAAGCGTCAAGCAACCAGGAAGCCACTCTTAGAGCCAGTTTCTCGAGGCTTCTTGGCTTTTCCATCTCTTCGTTCAGTGTTATGTCAACAAAGGCCCCTCATCAGCGTCCTCCATTGCAAGGAATTCTAAAACCTCTGGGCTGCAGCTTTTGGCGGCCTCCGGCATCCCAGGCAAAAGAGGAAAGAGGAGCAGCCCAGGCCACTTCAGAACCACAGACGGGCAGGGAGCTTCTGCTGGGGAGGGCTCCGGGCCCATCGCCTCCTTTTTCCAGACTTATGGTCTTGCTTGCTCAAGCAATCCCTTAATGAATTTTTATATAAACTACATTTCCCTTTACGTTTTTATTGTCTTGAAAACATTTTTCATTGGTTTGCTTAGGTTCCAGTGTATTGTAGGTTTGGGCATTTAAGAAGTGTTATGGGGCGGCCCCTGTGGCTCAGTGGGTAGGGCGCTGGCCCCATATACCGAGGGTGGCAGGGTTGAACCCCACCCTGGCCAAACTGCAACAACAAAAATAGCTGGGCATTGTGGTGGGCGCCTATGGTCCCAGCTACTTGGGAGGCTGAGGCAAGAAAATTGCCTAAGCCTGAGAGCTGGAGGTTGTGAGCTGTGACGCCACAGCACTCTACCGAGGGTGATAGAGACTCTGTCTCTAAAAAGAAACAAAGAAGAAGTGTTAGAGTTTTCTTATCACGTAGCCAGTGGGATCCAGATCCAGTGGTGATTTCACACTTGTCATCTGTTGAGAAAAGGTGCACGTAGCCCTTTCAGGGTCCTCCCTCTCCTGTACGTGTCTGCATTCCCCATAAAATGTTGCTGTAAGGTGACAAGTTGTCCTGGAAAGTCTGTAATTGATCACCCAAGCACTGAACAACCTAGACTTGAGGGAAAGGATCCTGAGTGAGTGAGGAGCCCCGGTGGGGAAGGGCAGCTGGCCTGTCAAGTCGTTTAGATGGCAGGGCAGTGAGGAGAAGGGGGGAGATAAGGGAGCCTTTATGGGAGCCTACATGGGGGAGATGAGGGAGCCTTCATGGGAGGGTGAGGGAGCCTT
>NW_003852511.1:4830914-4843931 GCF_000181295.1 Otolemur garnettii
GCCTTCATGGGGGCAAGGGAGTTTTCATGAGTGTGAAGCGCCTTTATGGGGGTGAGAGGGCCTTCATTGGGGGGGGTGAGGGTGCCTTCATTGAGAGGGTGAAGGGGCCTACATGGGGGGGCAAGGGGGCCTTCATGGGGGCGGCGAGGGGGCCTTCAAAGGAAGTGAGGGTGCCTTCATGGGGGGTGGAGATGCCTTCATGGGGGTGAGGGGGCCTTCATTGTACATTTTAAGTGTACAATTTAGTGGCATTAATTACATTCACAATATTGTTCAACCATTACCACTATCTCTAAAATTTTCATTCCCCGCCTAAAGAAAAACTCTATAACCATTAAGCAATAACTCTCCACTCCCCCTTCCCACAGCCCCTGGTAACCTCTAATCTACTTTCAGTCTCTGTGACGCCTTATGCTAGTAAGTGGGATCCTATATTTGTTGCTTCGTGTCTGACTTATTTCACTCGGCATGGTGTCCTCCAGGTCCGTGATGTTGTAGCGCGTGTCAGAACTTCATTCCTTCTTAGGCTAAGCAATATTCCATACACATCGCATTTCACTTATCCGTTTATCTGCTGATGGACACAGACATTGTTTCCACCTTTTGGCCACACTGAATAACGCCACAAGGAACATTAGCACTCGAGTGTCGCAGCCCCTGCTTTCAATCTTTCTGAGTTTATCGTGAGTGGAATTGATGGATCGTGCTCAACCACCATGCTGTCCTCCAGAGAACGTACACCTGTAACCACAGAACCTGTTCTAGCTGCTTCAGCTTTGTCAATAGCAGAATGATGAGCTGTTTTCTGTTGCAACGGCCCACAGGTTGCAAGTTATGTAAGCCTGAGCATGTGCAGATGAACCAAGCCAGTAAGTGACCCCCAAGCTGGTGGGAATGCAAAGGTCAACCACAAACACAGAACCGAAGTACCCAGACTATGGAGCACTGACCAGATGAAGAGGCGAGGGGTGCCCTGTTTTGTCACAGTATGAACTTAAGAGCCAAGGACCGAGCACTGCCTCTGTGTAACCCAATCAAATCATGCCCCATTGCATTTTCCTATCTCCTTCATAGCTATTCTTTTCCTATAAACCTGCCCCAGATTCCAGCTCAGGGGGACATATTGCCGCTCCTTGCTAATGAAACTTACAAAGCTTGATCTTCAAAGCTAGTGCCGTAGTATTGGCTTCTAAGCGTGTCAGGCAATGAGCCCATTGAGAGAGGTGCCATTCTGTGTTCCCACCAGCAAAGCACACATGCTCCCCAACACGTGTTTGTTTTTTGAATAATAACAACCTAATAGTGTGAAGTGGGACCAAATGGTGGCTTCGATTATGCATTTTCCTAATGATTAGTGATGTAAGAAGCTTTTCATTTCCTTATTGACCATGGGTGTATCTGAAAATATTAATTCAAATCTTTACTCATTTTTGATTGGGTTTTTTAGTTGTGGGGTTGTAGTTCTTTATATATTCTGGGTATTCATTCCTTCTCAGATACGACACATACACATTTTCTCCCATTGCATGGACTATCTTTTCACTCTCTTGAGAGTATCTTTTGATGTACAAATGCTTTACATTTTAATAAAGTCCAGTTTATCTGTTTTTTCATTTGATGCTTGTGCTTTAGAATCATAGCCAAGAAATCATTGCCAAATACAATGTCATGAAAATCCATCCATCTAGATAGACCCTCAATGATCAAAAGCACAGTGATCCGTGGTCAGAACCCACAGTCCTGGTTTTTGAAAAACTAGGTCCTTATTGCCCAACCTGGCTCCAACAAGCCACAGTAGGAACCTGGGCTGCTCTTCTCACAGCTGCCTGTCATAGGGCTGATAAATGGGGATGGTAGCCACTACCAAGTGAAAGCTCAAACCAACTGACACTCATCAGCCTCACCATCAAGCGCTCTCCTGAGAGCAGCAGGTGTTAAGACCCAGAGTCCCCAAACGGTTCCTCAGACAGCTCTCACCAGTCCCAGGGTTTTGATGAAGGAATGGATTTCTAGAGTTTCCTACTTCCAATGTCTTCCCTGACATCATCTTAGGTAAGTAAAGTTACCTGGTTTTGTGGCCAGAATAAAATACTGAAAGTATTGGCTCTAGTTAGAAAGATAGATAGATACACATGGATGGATGGATGGATATAGATAGATAAGCTAGCTAGCTAGATGACAGATAAGCTGTCCCTTCTGAGAAATTCACATTGGCAGGCTACACATTGATTCCATTGATGGTGCCAATTCCCTTCTCTGCCGTGAGGTCTGAGCACCTCGCTCCTGCAGCTTCTGAGCCCCCTTCACTCTGCCCCCAGGGCCCAGCACAAGTAGCACTATGGATGGCAGCTTAGAACAGACCATAGGTCTCAACCCGTGACTGCTGTTAGGAAACCATCTCTTCCTGGAGCTGAGGAAAGGAAAAAAACCTAATTCATATTCAGAGCTGAATCAGAAAATATTTCCTATTGCCTGTAGGTAGATTTTTCTAAAACATAAAAACAACATCCAAAAGGGTGGTTTGAGGTCTATGATATAATTCATGTTTAAGTCAAGTATAAGCTCATATAGCTTTTGTGGGCTGGCTTGAGAAACACATTATCCTTCATAATACTAAGCGTAGGAGTCTCTGGGTTCTGCAGGTTTTACAGAATTAAGTGGCAGCCATCTTTCCATCATGTCATTCTCCCAACGTTAAAATTCTTCATTCAAAAAGGACAGAGGAAGATTTTCTTTTCAACAAAAAAAATTTATTTTCCACACTAATATTTGTACAGCTGTAAACTCAAGGGATCATCCGATACTTGTACAAGTTGGGGGGAACAGTTAATAAGCACCTTCAGTGGTTTCCACAGTTTAAGAATTCATTATTTTCAAAACTTTAGAATAAATCTAACAAAAATGAATAAAATAGTTACAAAAATTACACAAAATTATATTGAACATTTGATATAGAGGCTTGATATGGAACGATAAATACAAAAAGAGAGACTAAATTTATGGGGTGGGGTTGTATAAAAGACCTTCAGGTTCCCCAAATCTTGTAATTCTGGGACCTCCCTGTAGTGTTTACCTCTCAATTACTCAAAAAAAGACGCTTCCAATTCAGAAGAGTTCCATACTGATGTACTGTACGTACACATTTGATTGAGTTGTACGCCACGTACTTTATTAGCAAGGTGAAGGGAAAGGCAGTGAAGCAGAGGGGCTGAGTACCCTGGGGGTTGAAGAAAAGAGAACAGATCTCATCCTCAAGGAAAATATCACACAAATTCTTCTATGTCCTCAAGGATAAGTGTTCTTTGGCAAAATAGATCATGTTCTTCTTGGAGTTATTTAATAATTTTTAAACTCCCTCCCCCACCTCTTCCTCCTGGGTTTTCCATTTCTATTCTTCATCAATCTCTTGAGATACTTCTCACTGAGTCTTCTCCACTCCCTTATCTCATCAGCTTCCAATACAAAATTTCCATTGTTTTAGGACTCTGAGAAGTAGTTGATGAAAGATAACACTAGCCACTGAGATGGTGAGGAGATAGTTGCCAAACCAATTGTAGCAACATGAACATGAAATGTGGCAATGGTCCCCTTGATACACCAATGAGGATAATCATAAAAAGGATATGGACTGTTAGTGTAATTATTCAACTTCTTGGATTCTGTTTTTAGATGAGAATATAGCTACCAAGAGGGCATAGACAGAGGGGGCAACAAAGGAGGAATGAATTCATGGTTGAATTTAAATTGGCTCTCAGAAGTGGAGGGCAGAAGTGAGGTGAGGGATGGTAGTGGGTCATCGGCTGGTACTATCCCAAGTGTGTGCCTCCAATGTCTCTATGAGGAGGCTGAACATTGGTGCCAGCAGCGAGGCCAGCAAAATATTAGAGACCAGAGGCTGGTATGCAGGGAAAAAAGGAATAATATGGTAAACTTGCGAAAAACTTAAGGCACATACAAATAATTCTGTATCCTCAAATTTCTTACTCTACACCTTGAAATGCCTACCAATGGACACAACTTTGACTTAAGCCTTTGACTACCAAATGCCAATATTGTGTGGCAGAAAAATGAATATCCTACCTGGGATGGGCTGCTCATTATCATCTACCAAATACCTGGGACAGGACAGGTTTTGGTCAAAAGGCAGAGCATAAACGCTATAATGGGACTCTTGGACAGGATGAAGAACTAGGGAGTAAAACAATTAGTGTATGAAGATGGAATCAGAGCACCAAGAGAAAAAGTGTAGGAGGGCTAACTCCCTCCTTCACCCCCACCCTGCCTAGTCAGGCCTGGCTGGTACGTCAAGGAGCTGACAGGATAGTGGGTGTCTCAGAGTGATGCTGAGCTCGTAAGGCCACAGGGGACAACTCAGCCTTGGGAGTTTCTGCTTACCACTGGGGGGTTAGGATTGGGGCAAAGGCATTGAAATAGGCATGTAAATCCTCAAGCAGAGCTGGATATTCTTGTCTGAGGGTTGGGGCTTGGGGTAGGGATTTCTGTCCTATTGTAAGGGTAGAGACTTTTCCATTCCAGAAGCCCAGGGTGCATGTTTTGGGGAACAGTGAGGAAAAAGTTGTTGGGGCTCAGGCTGGGCTAGACTTCAACCTAGTGGCTACTCGGCTGGAGGACAATTTCAGTCTAGACCAAGTAGTTTCAAGTAGGATATTGCTGCGAAATACTTGGAGAGGGAACAAGGCACTCCTGTCTTCATTTCCGTTCAATACAGTCAACTCCTAGGGTGTTGTCAGGGCAGCGGCAGGTCCTGCTTCCTGGGGTGGCCAAGCAGAGGTGAGTGCAGCCACCATTGTTCACTGAGCAGTAGTTGTGACCTGGAAAAGGCAGAAATCAGTTCAATAGCCTCCTCTCTGCCCTGACTCCACAGCCATCCAAGAGAGTGGTCACCTACTGTATGACTTTTGGTTCCACAAAGCCAAGCTCACACAGGCTCCAGAGAAATGGGAAACACTGTCCTAGATTAAGGTGATGAGATTTTAACATTGGTAAAGCAGGACACCATTGATGGGGTGGGGGGGTGGGGGCTATTTTCTGAGCTGTTTATGGTTAAGGACCCTGGGGGGTGGGGCTACTTGTTTGTTCCAGACAGTTTGGCTCCTTCTGAGCTAATTGTCCTTGCCTAGAAGCAAGGGAGGGAGCTAGTATCCTTCTGATAGGGATTCCACCTGGGCGACCTTGCCCAGGAGGGGAGTAGGGAGTTTACATTAGCCTTTTCATTTCCAAATAAAGTTACATTAACCTCTTCATTCCCAAATGGAGTTACATTAACCTTTTCAGCAGCCGAAAACCATATATTCCCTTCCCATTCTCCCACTGTTCCCTAGCTTGTCGTGCATTCTTTCCAAAAATCGAGACTTCTTTATAACGCTGCGGGATGCAGGACAAATTGTTAGAAATCAGGACTGTCCCACCAAAAGCGGGACATCTGGTCACCTTATCCTAGATAGTCAACTAAGCCAATCTGTGGTTTGTTTCTTCATCATTAAACCAGACAGGCAAAAACACTGAGATCTGATGTGCAGCCTCTACAGATTCACCACTAAAGCTATTAAATAGATCTCAGGGAGGTTTCTCCCTCTAATCATAAGATGGAGATGGAATTTTACAGTACAAAGTACTTGGCTCGGCACCCATAGCACAGTGGTTATAGTGCCAGCCACATACACCAAGAGTGGTGGGTTCGAACCCAGCCCAGGCCAACTAAACAACTGCAACAAAAAAATAGCCAGGCGTTGTGGGGGGCGCCTGTAGTCCCAGCTACTTGGGAGGCTGAGGCAAGAGAATCGCTTAAGCCCAGGAGATTGAGGTTGCTGTGAGCTGTGACGCCATAGCACTCTACCCAGGGCAACACAGTGAGACTCTGTCTCAAAAAAACAAACAAACAAACAACAACAACAAAGTACTCTCTGTCTAGCTTGCACACTTGGCCTGACGTTGACTGTGGGAGAGGAGGGAAGCTGAGAAGGAAAGTGGGAGGGAAAGGACTCACAGAGGCAGCGGAGCAGACTCTGGAGCCAGGCTGCCTGGTCGTGTTACTTTGAGAAAGTTGCTTCGGTTTTCTTATGTATAAAATAATTATGCACCTTCCTCATGGGGTTGCTATGAGGATTAAATGAGTTAATGAAAATAAAGCACTTAGAACTCTAAGGAGTTGATAAATGTAAAGTTCCTAGCTCACACTAAGTGCCACGTGTGTAACTGCAATTATTCTGATTGTTGATTATTATTGTTGCTGTTAGGCAAAACTGATGGCCTTTGAAAAGCAGCAGAGGTTCTAACTTTGATATTCCTATTTGGAATCTGAACACTGCACACTCCTAGACCCAGCTGAAGACTCAATGCTCTTCCTCACCTTGTCCACTTCATCACCTCATATTTTCTGCTATCTGGTTCCCCCACTGATGAAGACCTTTGATGGAGTGACTGCATCCCTCCCACAGTGTAATCAGGGCTACTGGGGGGCGTACAGGTAGAAGCCAGAGTGTGAGCCCTGAGCCTCGGGGTGCCCCCAGGCCCCTCCCAGGAACAGCACAGGTGAGTTACCTTGGGGACACTGAGACAGGGCTGTGGTGATGCCGTACAGCCGGGTCTGCTTGTGGGGGTGGAAGGTATCCGTCTCTTTGGAAATAGCAAGATCGACAGCAACCACAGAATTCCTAGAAAGAACCAGAAGTAAAAACATATCTGATGACTTGACCTTTTCCCTACAGAGCCACTTCTTTGGGGGCTAAACTGGAGGTCACACTCAGACGCAGTGGCCCTGCTTCCCAGACATCCCTCCTGCTGGAGTGGGTCTCGCCTGCATTTCTCTGGCTTCTTATAAAGGATCAAGATCAGCTAGCTCTCCCCTCCCCCTCTAAATTCCAGGCAGGAAACAGACGCCCAGGCCAGCTCCCTCCTCGGTTTAACCCCTCCTTTTGCAGGAAGCAGTTAAGAAGGGGCTGTGGGAATATTGCAGTTTAAGAACTACAATGACGCAAGGGCACGAAGCGGGCATGGAGCCCACCAGCCGAGTTCAGCTCCTAGGGAAGGAACACCCATGCTCAGCAAGCCTAAGTTCACAGACTTGAAACTCCCTGGCCAGGAGCACTGAGACGATACATGGCACCTCCTTTGCTCCCGGAGGGGCCCCGCTCTCCCTCCCCCGTCAGCCTCCTCTCTTGTCTCCTGACAACCAGGAGAGTGAGGGACTGTGGACATCTCTGGAGGCTTGAGGGTCAAGCAAAGAGCCCAGAGGGGAAGGGCCCAGCCTCCCAGAGACACAGGGTGGGAGGGCAGGCCGGGTGGCCCCAGCGGTGGCCATAGGTGACATACGTCTTCCAGTCTGTGTAGTACAGATTCTTCCCGTAGCTTGTCACAGCAAAAGGATAGTGGAGTCCTTGGAGAACCTTGCGTCTGCTGGGCTGACTGGGGTCCAGGCACTCTGCCCGATTGGTGCCTGTGTGGAGCCAAAACAAGTCGTCCATTGTTTATGCCAGAAATGGCCCCTTTGTGCCCCAAAACAAGAGTAACAGAGAACAAGAAGGGGAGAAGCTCTGCATCACAGGGACAAACCCTAGAGAACATAAGGGGTCTGCTCTCGCAAACTGGAAAGCTGTCTCTTCCTTCTGTCTCGGTTCTGCTGGGGAGACGGGGCTGGGACAGAGGAACCCGTCTTGTTTGAGCTGTTCCCAGAGCCGCAGGTGTCCGGGCTTGCTCCGACCCCCAGGCCTCCCTTCTCTTAGAACAGAGGTTCTCAACCTGTGGGTCACGACCCCTTTGTAACAATGAAAATACATCCTGCATATCAGATATTTACATTACGACTCATAACGGTAGCACAATTACAGTTATAAAGTAGCAACAAAATAATTTTATGGTTGGGAGTCACCACAACATGAGGAACTGTATTAAAGGGTCGTGGCATTAGGAGGCGTTAGGAAGGTTGAGAACCACTGTCTTAGACTATCTAAGCCATCTTCCATCTTGAGTTCCTCCTCCGTGAAGCCTCTCCAGACCTGCCTCCCTGAATTCAGAGCCCATCGGAATTGCTAATCCACCACCGGTTGGCAGCTCTGCCCAGCCTGGCATCAGTCCTGCGTGGTGATTGTAACTTAAAAGGCTGTGTATTCGCTTAAGCGCATATGTCCGACGCCTTGTTTTAATTGGACAGGGACCATATCCCATAGTCTCTGCATCCCCCTTGGTACCTGACATAATGTTTGGGACAGAGAAGGACTCATGTTCCTTCCTGACTGAGCATCCTGCCTACGTCCCTAACCTAAGGGACACTGGACATCTGCTCCAGGGGCACAAATCAGAAACTCTATGTGGGCTGCTCTTATTTTCCCTTGATTCAAAGTCCTGCCTCAGCCCTTGGGGACAAGAAGAAGCTATAGGGATGGAAACTGTGAACTGTTTAATAGGTATCAGGGTGACTGCAGGCTCTGCGCGGTGGTGCCACTTAGAACTATCAGCCAACTTGTCTAAAAGGGCCAGATGGGGATTACTTTAAGTTTTATGGGCGAGGAGGCAGAACTTAGGACTGTATGCAGGTATTTATGTAACCATTTAAAATGTGACATTTAAAAATGGAAAAACTGTTCATGGCAACTGGGTTATACAAAAACAGGTGGCTGGCTAGATTGGCTGACTTAGAAGACTGAGAACCCTCCCTGGACAGCGCCAAGCTTTCTGTCACCTGCGTCCACCCAGCAGAGCTGGGATGAGAACACATCGAAGGTCAGCCCATTAGGCAGGCCCAGGTCGTCCTGCACCAGGACCCTCCTGTTGGTGCCGTCCATGTAGGAAGTTTCGATTTTGGGGTTATCTCTGTTCCAGTCCGTCCAATAGAGGTTTCTGGAGGAAGGAAAAGAAGGGAAAGAGGAGGAAAAATAATAGAGACGCATGAGGCCGAGTTTATGAAAAAGTTAAAAAGAACCACTGGTGAAGAGATTAGCAGACCATGAAAACGGAGCAGCTAAAAGGGTCAGACGTGACACAACACATTTTCTTTTGCAAGGCCACTTAGATTTGGTTCTTTACTCAAATTTGGGTATTCTGTTATTAACAAATTCAGTTCCCTTTAACATAACTGACATATCATATCTCAATAAAGCTGTTAGCAAAATAAAACACAATAAAAAGCCACAACTGCATAATTCCCCATAGGCTGAATTCCACACAGGAGGCAGACTCAGGGCCCCAGACCAAGGCCAGACACAGATGCAGGCAGAGGCAACGGCCAAACCACCTGTCATCGGGGAGTGGGCTGAGTGACCACAGAACAAGGGATATGGTCTCAAAGAGAAGGAATCGCGTGTCCAGGAGCTGAGGGCCTGATATGGAAGGGTTAGAGGTTGCAGCAAGAACAAGGAAGTGAAAGTATTGATGTGCTGAAGATCCCAGGGGAAGAAGTCTCCAGCACGTTGGAGCTGGGTCTGCCCCAGGAAGGAGTCCCAGGGCTACTCTGATACTCTTCTGGAGTTGACACAACTTGAGTGTCGATTCACATTCCACTCAAATGGAAAATACACAATTTCTGAGCCATCAATTTACAAAGTCTCTTGATAAGAGATTTGAAAGCGGAAATGGGATCAAGGACACTGTGGCAAGTGTCCTGGCATTGTGCCGTGGATATCTAAAACTCACCAAGTGCATTCTCTCCCATCCTGTACCCACTCCTTGCAGGAGAGCAATGCCTCATCTCTGAGCATATCTAAGAAGAGGAAGAACCCAGAATAGCTGCACACACATATTTACACAGAGATACCCTCTAACGGAGTCTGTGACGATGCCTCTGGGATTCACCAAATCAGTCTCAAAGAGCACCCGGCGCAGGGTGCCGTCCAGCTTGGCGACTTCTATTCGATCCAGGTGGGAATCCGTCCAGAAGATGTTGCGGCCAAGATGGTCAAGGGCGATGCCTTCTGGACTTCCAAGATCTAGAACCAAACACACAGCTCCTCTGGTTTTTCTCCTAAGCAGGGGAGATGATGCCTCAGTGCTATTTCCCAATCCTTGTATTTTGAGAAACCAAATGCGAATGTGAAAAGCTTGTCGTTTTTGGTTCAGTGCCTGTAGCTCAAGTGGCTAAGGCACCAGCACATACACCAGAGTGGTAGGTTCGAATCCAGCCCAGGCCCACCAAACAATAATGACAACTACAACCAAAAAATAGCCAGGCATGTGGCAGGCACCTGTAGTCCCAGCTACTCGGGAGGCTGAGGCAAAAGAATTGCTTAAGCCCAGGAGTTGGAGGTTGCTGTGAGCTGTGATGCTAAAGCACTGTACTCAGGGCAACAGCTTGAGGCTCTGTCTCAAAAAGAAAAAAAGAAAAGAAAAGAAAAGCTTGTTGTTTTTAAGATAAGCAACCTTCAAAGTGGCAAATTAAAAATGCCCCTCATGGGCAGCACCTGTGGCTCAAAGGAGTAGGGCGCCAGCTCCACACACCAGAAGTGGTCGGTTCAAACCCAGCCCTGGCCCCAGAATGCCCCTCGTTCACTCTGCCAACACTCCCTGTGAACTGTGTTGGAAACCAGGACAACAGGCCCCCGCCTCCAAGGAGCCCATAGTCAATCCCAATCCAGCCTGAGTCCCATATTCTGTGGGAACTAGAGGAGGGACACTGGATCCAGCCCAGGGACACCAGGGAAGGACTCCTGGGGGTGGTGACGCCTCTCGAGGCTGGACCCAAAGGACCAACGGCAGTTTGTCAGGCAAGGACCCTGGGTAAGGGTTTTCCATGTGGCAGGACCAGCACACTGGTATAAAGGAAGACATAAGTATGGCTTGAAGAGAACTGCATGTAATTTTTATATGGCTGGAGGCCATGACGGTGAGGGAGAGGCCAGGGATGAAGTTAGGATGCCACATTAATGACCCCAGACCTCATCACACAGGAGACGGGAGGCAGAGAAAGACCTTAAGATGAAGACCTTTCACCCATTATTCATTAATTACGGGGGGAAGGTCCTTTCAGGGAAACAATATTTTTAAGAAATCATAGTTGTTGGCTCGGCGCCTGTGGCTCAAGTGGCTAAAGCACCAGCCACACACACCTAAGGTGGCGGGTTTGAATCCAGCCCAGGCCTGCCAAAGACAACAATGATGGCTGCAACCAAAAAAAAAAAAAAAATAGCCAGGCGCTGTGCTGGGTGCCTGTGGTCCCAGCTACTTGGGAGGCGGAGGCAGGAGACTCGCTTGAGCCCAGGAGTTGGAGGTTGCTGTGAGCTGTGATGCCATAGCACTCCACCCAGGGGGATAGCTTGAGGCTCTCTCAAAAAAAAAAAAAAAAGAAAAGAAATCATAGTTGTTATTACTTTTATACAAGTATAAGGGGTATAGAGAATAGGTGTTAGCGATTACAAATAAAACCTCCACAAGTCTTTACTGGATTACAGCAACTAGTTTTCAAACCACGGGTTGCCACTGGGTGCCGCAAATCTTCAATGTGAACCTTTAGTATCCACTTATCTAGTTCAAGATTGCAATGGTTTTCTGACTATACTTTTTTTTGGGGTGGGGACAAAACGACAAGGTCTCTCTCTGCTGCCTAGACTAGAGTGCAGAGGCATCATCATAGCTCACAGCAACCTCAAACTCCTGGGCTCCAGCAATCCCCCCGCCTCAGCCTCCCAAGTAGCTGGGACTTGTTGCTCACTATAACTCCCAGCTAATTTTTCTATTTCTAGCAGAGACAGGGTCTTACTCTTGCTCAGGCTAGTCTCAAAGTCTTGAGCTCAAGGGATCCTCAGCCTCCCAGAGTGCTGAGATTACTGGCCTCACCATGCCCAGGCTTGACTATAAATTTTCTTTTCAAATGACAACTTGCTTTATTGGTGTCACTTAGGGTCCTTTCTGCTGTACCAATTAGAGGACTGAAGGTCATTTAGTCTAGCTGAATTAAGCAGGAAGGGGAAGAAGTTACTCTACCTAAGGGATCTGTGGTATGAGGAACTCATCCCAATAGCATGTTCTTTCATCAATATAGAAGCAATTGAGACCCTCAGCCCCCTTTGTGTCAGCCTTCGCTGGACCCCTAACATGATCAGAGCTCCCAGGAAGAGGAGCCGCCGGAGGAAGTTTATGAAGAGTTAGAAACCTCACTCAAACAAGGTCTTCATTATCCAAACCCAAAGTAGAGATTTATAAAGTATTAAAATATTTCCCACATCCCTAGAGACAAAGGGACAGTGAGACTGACCTCCACGGGCCCCTTCTGGCTTTCAGACAGAACCAGAATAAACCATTTCCGGGTTAAATTTAGAAAAAGCACATCCTGTGTGAGAGACATGGGCTACTCTGTATACGCGGAGCAGAGAGGGCAAAGGCTGCCCAGGGAGCACATCCTGGAGGGAGCTGGGGTCCTGCTTGGGTCCTTCTCAACAGCCTTAGGCTAATCTCAAAGCCAAGAGCAACCACGCCCCCTTTTCCCCAACTAGGAAAATATTTCATTGTGTGCTCCATCTCCCAAGGAAAGGCTCTTTACTGTGCCTTCTGATGAAGAAGAATAGATAAACCCCGTACTGCTTACAACAAAAGATGATGCTTCTTAAAGATGCTCAGTTAGGACTTTAACTCAAGCAAAGAAAGTAACACCCAGAATTCAGACTCTTACGAAATAAGAAAGAAATCGATACCCACTGCCACTTTAACTCATGAGGGAAGCACCAACCCTACCACGCTAAGGAGTTAACTGGAAGCTTCTTTCTCTCTTCGAAAAAAAATTATTCCTGGTGCTGGTGAACTTTCTTCTACAAAGATCACATTTTGGTTCAATGCTGTTTTTACAGTACGCAGGCTTCTGCTCGGAAAGTTTCTCCCTGAGCCTAGAGCTTTCCTGGATGACTATCAGCTCCCAAAGCAACAGGAAACAGCGAACGATGACCTACTCCCCTCTTCCACGGGGTTTTGAAATCGAATTGTAGATAATAGTAACAACATTTTTAACAGAGAGAGATAAGATGCAAAAAGCCATTTGCAAACTTCTGTTTATTAAACCAAAGCATGAAAACTAGC
>NW_003852511.1:4844389-4854708 GCF_000181295.1 Otolemur garnettii
ACACGTACTTAGGAAAATAGTCTTGATTTGTTGAATGCAGGCATTAATTAATGCATAGAGCATTTGGCTTAAATTGGCATTCTTCAGTTGAGGAATTGAGGTCAAAAGCTGAAGGGCAGGCTGTGCCAAAGCTTTGCACACTCGATCATAGTAACGCAACAAAGAAGCTGAGAAACGTCGGTGAAAGTCAGCCTGATTTGCTGTCCTGCTCTGGCATCTGAGCAAGAGTGGTGGGGGCGAGGGAGGGAAGAAGAGAAAGCACCCCTCACCCCCGATGTTACAGGCTGTAATGGCAGCCCACTAACTCAACAACGGTCTTGAGAATAGGCTCAACTCTCAGGGTCAATATCTGCCAATATGCTCGCAATGCTCCTAACTATCTGATTCATCAGCATGGGAAACTCCTAATGGAGCACACCATGGGACAGATACTCCCAGAATCAATTCTAGGCTCAGCAGCCAGAGGCAGAAATGTATATTAACACTGGATGGCTGAGACCTGCCTGGGCAATGAAACACAACCCTATCTCTACTAAATATTAAAAACTTCAGTGGGCAAGGTGGCAGGTCCCTGCAGTCCCAGCTACTCAGGAGGCTGAGGCAGGAGGATTGCTTGAGTTCAAGGATTGCAGTGAGCCATGATCATGCCTCTGTCAGGGTGACAGAGTGAAACCGTGTCTCAAAAACCAAAAACAAAAAAACTGGATGGTGGGTTTGGTCTTTGTTGGCCACAGAAATTGACTTTATAAGCTTTCAGAGAGAGGCATGGGCACTTGTCCTGCTTCCACTTTATTCTCCCCAACAAATCTCACTAAGGTGTTTGTGATTTAATGGAGGAGCTGGAAAGTCTGGCTCATTGAGGCAGAGGACCCCACCCCTCTCAAGCCACCCTACCCTGCAAACTCCGCCTTCTGCCAAGAGCCACTTGGGCTGCCAGAAGCAAAACCCAAAAGGAAAAATGATATTTGCTTGCCTACCTTGTTGGACGATGGTGGCTGGCTCTCCACCATGGAGACTGGCTCTTCCAATGGAAGGCTCACTGATGTCTGTCCAGTAAACCATCTTGTCCACACAGTCATAGGCCAGTCCAATGATGACTTTCGCCTGGAAGTCAAGACCGGTGGTGAGAATGATCCAGCCACAAACATCAGAGGAACTATTGTTAGTGAGAATCTTTTCACACATGGACCGGCACTCAGATATCTTTTTTAATGAGTGACTTCAAGTCTTTTGTCCATTTAAAATTTTTTATTATTGTATTGTGAGAATTATTCATATATGTCCGATAAATCTTGTAATATACACATGCATATATATGCATGTACATATGTGTAGGAATGTATGTATATTTTTTTCTGAAATAGTCAAAACCATCTTGAAAAGGAACATATTTGGAGGACCCAAATGCCCTGCCTGATTTTAAGATTTACTATAAAATCAAGACAGCATGGAATTTGATGTGAGGTTAGATGAACAGATCAATGGAACAGAACAAAGAATCCAGACACAAACCCTATTAGAAGCAGAGCATTATTTTATTTTTTAACAAAGCCACCGGCTCAGCGCCTGTGGCTCAAGTAGCTAAGGCACCAGCCACATACACCTAAGGTGGTGGGTTCAAATCCAGCCCAGGCCTGCCAAATAACAATCATGGCTACAACCAATAAATAGCCAGGCATTGTGGCGGGTGCCTGTGGTCCCAGCTACTTGGGAGGCGGAGGCAGGAGACTCGCTTGAGCCCAGGAGTTGGAGGTTGCTGTGAGCTGTGATGCCACAGCACTCTTCCCAGGGGGACAGCTTGAGGCTCTGTCTCAAAAAAAAAAAAAAGCAAAGCCACCAAGGTGCCAATGGGGAAATAGAGTGTTTTCAACAAATGGTGCTGAAATATCTGGATAAACATGTAGGGAAAAAAAGAATCCCAATCCAACCTTACACTAAAGGCAAAAATTAAAAGCTTCTAGAAGAGGGTGGCACCTCTGGCTCAAAGGAGTAGGGCATCGGCCTCATATGCCAGAAGTGGCCGGTTCAAACCCAGCCCCAGCCAAAAACTGCAAAAAAAAAAAAAAGCTTCTAGAAGAAATCATAAGAAAATATCTTCACACTCTTCCAAGTAAACACACCTGCCAGGCCAAGTTTTTATAACAAATAATGGTGATTCTGCAAAGAATTCCAGATCATAAAATTGGGATGTTAACATTTATTACTATACTATAAATACATTATAGTCTTGTATTTATATAATAAATCAAATTTGCATTTAAATTTATATTATAATTATAAATATATCATGTTATTATATATATAGCTATTAACTAATCCGGTGTCTCGGGAAATGCCGAGACAGCCCTGAGCACCTGTCGTCTCAAACAGACATAATCAAATGCTAAGGCCCCAACTATGGGGACCTCCTTCATAGCAACCTATGCCCAGCAGCTTCTCCGGCCTTCCATCTTACTAAGGAAATACCTTTTCCTTCCATAAACACAGAATCCTTTACCATATGCCAATTCCTACAAAAACAAAACAGAAAAAGGACCAGAGGAAGCAAAGTCGAGTAATGTTTTTACGTCTGACTCGAGTTTAACAAAAATCAACTGTGCTATACTTGTGTGTGTGTGTTTTTCTTTTTGGTTTTGTGCTTTTGGTTTTTATCTATTCTTCTCCACTAATTCATGTCATAAGTACCTTATCAGATGCCTGTTAGGTATGACAAACTGGTGATACTGAGACAAGACTCCATCCTAGAAAGAACACAAGTAACTTAAATTATCCAACCAACTGCTTCCAACAAGTCATCTGCCCACAGGCTGCTCTGGCAAAGCCTAGTTCTGATTTCTTACAAATTAACATGTAAGTATTTATGCACATGTAAAATTTAGCCATTGGGAAAAACTGGGGAAAAGGTATCCAGGACCTCCTACAGCTCTATGATTATTCCAAAACAAAAAGTTCAAAGCAAAACTAAACATGAGCACAAACATTTCCCTCAATCAGACACCATGGAGTTCATCTCTTTAGCTGTCACCCATGAGAGGTTCTGGGAAAAAGCAGACGGCCTGTCTGAGGCTGGGTTCCGTGGGCACTTGGCTGTAGACACGGGAGGAGGCATTATGAGGCCGGGCAAAGGCTCAGGAGGGCAGGCAATGTGGAAGTGGAGAACCGGGATGATCTTCCACTGGAAAGATCTGGATTGTCAGCATGTATTTCCCTCTCAGAAGGTCAGGTAAAAAAGGACAGTGACTCTCACTTCACACGACACATACAAGTTGACTCCAATGAACCAAAGACCTAAATGTACAACTATAAAACTCCCAGAAGAAAATACAGAGAGAAAGCCTTAGGACATTGGACCGGCCAGAATTTTCTTGGGTATGATACTGACAGCACAGGCAACAAAAGAAAAAAATTCAACTACAAAAAAATTAAAAACTCCCGTGCCTCCCAGGACACAACCAATGGTGAAAAGGCAACCCACAGAATGGGAGAAAATATTTGTAAATTAAACATCATCTTCTATGGGGTTAACATCCAGAATATATAAAGAATCCCTGCAACTCGACAATTTCTGATCAAAAAGTGGGCAAAGGATTTGGACAGACGTTTCTCCAAAGGAGAAATACAAATGGCCAGTAAGCACCTGAGAAGATGCTCAATGTTACTGATCGATTAGGGAGGTGCCGATCAAACCCACAATGAAATACCCTCTCACACTCACTAAGATGGCTAAAAAGATTACAAAACAAAAACAAAAACAAAATAACAAGTGCGGGTGAAGATGTGGAGAAATTAAAACCCTTGTGCTCTGCCACTGGGAATGAAAAGGGTGCAACCACTGTGGGAAACAGCATGGTGGCTCCTCAGAAAATGACACACGATCCAGCAATTCCACTGTGCTCTATGAATATCCAAAAGAAGTGAAAGCAAAGACCTCAACAGATTATTTGTACACCAGCGTTCTTAGTAGCATGATTTGGAATAGCCAGAAAGGAGAAGCAACCCAGATGTCCACTGATGAATGAATGGAAGTACAGTACATCCAATCAGCAGAATGTTCATCTCTGAAAGGCAAGTCGGACACAGGCTACAAGATGAGCAAACCTTGACGACATTATGCTGAGTGAAATAAGCCACAAAAGGATAAATGCTGTAGAATTCTACTTATGTGAGGTACTTAGAGGAGTCACTTATACACAGTAGAATGGTGGTTGCCAGGGCTAGGGTGGGGATGGGGGGGAGAGTAAGGAAGGAGCAGACGGAGGTGACAGGAGGTGACAGCTAAGAACGCTGTGAACGTACAGGAACACCACTGAAAGGAGGGGGAAAAATACTGAGTTCCTTTTTTTTTTTGCAAGTTTTTGTTTGTTTGTTTGTTTGGCCGGGGCTGGGTTTGAACCCGCCATATCTGCATATAGGGCCGGCACCCTACTCCTTTGAGCCAGAGGCACCGCCCAAAAAATGACTGAGTTCTTATCCTGCTGTTTCAGCACCTTCCCTTCCATCTATCCCAGCTAAATTCCTGCCTTTTATCCCCTCCGGTGACATTCAGCCTCTCCCCTTGGTCTTGGGGAAGAATGAATTTCACGGGGATGTAAGCCATGCCTACCACGTGACAGCAGGTGCGGAGACACAGAGAAGACAAACGATGATTTGTGTCTCCAGCAAGGTGAGAGAGAACACGATGATCGCTCCTGCATTTGGCAAGGCTTTTTTTTTTTTTAAGTGCTTCTCCTATGTCAAGAACATTTTAGGTCAATAAGCAGCTCTGTGAAGGCTCAGCGCCTGTAGGTCAGTGAGTAGGGCACCAGCCGCATACACCAAGCCCGGCCCGGCCCGGCCCTGCTAGACAACAATGGCAACTGCAACCAAAAAATAGCCGGCACTGTGGCAGGCACCTGTGGTCCTAGCTACTTGGGTGGCTGAGGCAAGAGAACCACTTAAGCCCAAGAGTTTGAGGTTGCTGTGAGCTGTGACGCCACAGCACTCTACCAAGGGCGACATAGTGAGACTCTGTCAAAAAAAAAAAAAAAAACCACCCTCGTGAAACCAACACCCCTAGACACTAGACAGTTTCCATCTCCTGGTGCTGGTATCACTGACAGGCAGATCCATACATCAGACACAGAACACAGAGCTGGATGTTAACACGACAGGCAGTGCTGAGGGCCGTGGGGAAAGACACAGCAGGATGAGGGGGCAGAGGGAGCCGAGGCTGTGCGCTGGATCGGAGCTCAGCACAGGTGAGGTTTCTGCAGAAATCTGCATGAAGGGAGGCAGTGAAGTGTGAGTGCCTTAGGGTGAGAGAACCCCTCAGGGGAAAGCCCAAGTGCAAAGGCCCCGAGTGGAAATGCACTTGGCATGTCCAGGGAGGGCCGAACCCGGTGAGTGAGGCGAGAGTGGGAGGGACTGGGCAGGACAGGCATCCAGATCCCACAAGGCTCTGAGGACCACAGGAAGGAGTGGCGTTTATTCTGGGTGAAAAACTCAGTTGAGGATTTTGTGCAGGGAAAAAGATGTGACTGATCAAAACTATCTTGCAGGAGGCTTTCAAAAAGTGTTTTATTTTGGATATTTTTGGCTGATGTTCCTTCTCTGGTTTAAAAAAAGAGTGGATACGGCAGCATGTGGCATCTGAGATGTGGAGATCAGTGCAGGACAGGACATGGGGAAAGCGGGAGACACAGTGGGGCAGAGAAAGGAGGAAGAGAGGAACAGCCGGGAGCTGGGCCTGCGGCAGACAGCGTGGACCAGAATGTCTACCAGGAACTTCCAAGCCGGTTCTGCACCCCACTGAGGAATGATGGGGCTTTCTGGGAACTTTGATTTACAAGAGCCAATGGGCCCGGCTCCCTGCCCTCCTGCCCCCCTCACAGGACGCTCCCCACCCCTCCCACTGCTCTGGCAGCTCTGACCCAACCCTGCAGCCGAAGCTCCCAGGTCTCAAGTCTGGTTTCTTGGCAGAGGTCAGGATCTCAGATAAAATACGAGAATGGCATTTCAGTGGGATCCAAAAGTCCCCAACTCACAAAGCGCATCTCTGAAGCCTCTGAGTCAAAGTTTGTTACTGTCTCAGGGCAGATATGAGGATCTCGAGCTGAGGAGCTGCTGGACGGTCTGAAAGTCACTGTGAATTTAGCAGAAATGGAAAGGTGGAACCCAGCAGCTGCATGTGGGCAAGTTACCAAGCTTACGTGAAGCCCTCGGCCACGGCCGCTGGAAGGCCCTCTCACACCTGCCCCGTCTCACCGGGAGCCTCATGGACAGCACAGAAGTGCAGTGGTCCCATCCAGAGACGGTCACCTAGGGCTGCATAGAATGAGTAACGCTGGTTCTAGGGGACCAGGGTCCTGCTCTATGTTCTGGTTTCTCCGGGTCACTGAAGCAGGCGCCGTCCCCAGGCAAGGTCAGTGGCACTCACCGGGATGTGCAGGAATGCCTTGGCTCCCGTCTTCCTCATGCTGCTTCCCTCCAGGGGCAGGCGCTCAATCTTCCCAGTCTGGGCAAAGAGTAAGTGGGTCCCCGGGGGCAGGGGGATCACGGCGGTAGGCACTGAGGGTCTCTGGTGAATCGGGGGAGTCACTGTACTGAGACCTGGGTGGCAGGAGAGGTCAGTGAGTGAGGCCTGTGTGCACCAGGAACACAGGTACACACGTGTACACACACTTACACACTGGCACCCACATCCCACCTGCCAGGTCACGTCACCTTCACGGCACCACAAGCTGCACAGCCACACAATGACTGTTTATATCTGAACTTACCAGAAGCAGAAAGCCATCAATCAGCCAAAGGGCATTTATGGGGGAGATAAACCAGGCCTGCGTCTAGCATTAAAGGTCAAGTGAAAAAACAGCTTGGCTATTTTTAATCGAAACGACTTGGCTATTCATGCTCTGCTTTGGACACAGGGGCCAGACCGTGACCCAAACAGCAGCAGCGGCGGTGGCAAAGAACAGCGTGACAGCAGCAACCGTGGCACCCTGCCCAGGGGGCTGGAGGAACCTATCATAACAAGCTTGCCCTATGCCCCAGGCCTCACCCCAGAGCCAAGGGACAGGACAGTCTCAGTGACCCATAACTCCACATGCCCCGTTTGGGCTTTCAGAAACAAAACGATGGTCATGGCGGGAGAGCTGGGTGCGACCCCAGCCCCACTGCTCACTCTGTCCATGTGGGCCACGCACCTGCCTGGCCATCCTCTCCTGCTCTCCGAAGAGATAAACCAGCTTGTCACCAAGGTCATTTTCAGGCATCTCTCTTGCCTGTCTTTTCTACTCCACCCACTCGGCGATGTAAATGACTCTGACTGACCTCTTCTGTATCTGAATTCATCCGATTCTCAGCTGGATCAAACCTATACCAGCCTCTCGTGCTCAAGGGTGATATTTCTAACACCAAACCCTCTTTACCCGGGTGCCTGCTCAAAACCCTTCCAAACCCTTCCTCAGCTCCTGCTGCCCTCCGTGACCCACATCCAGGCTCCTCACCAGCCTCACACCGGGCACTGACCCCTGCAGTGTCCTTCCTACCCCTGCCCGCTCCAGCCTCACCCCATGCTGCTTATCCTTGGTCCTGCTTAAAAATGCATCTCAGCTGGTGTTGCTTCTGGGACATGTGTCCCCATTAGCCCGCCACCCCACCCAGCCAGGCCCCTCCTCAGCACCTGGGTGCCCATCCCCCTCTCCTAAAGCTCATCTCCCCACCCTGCTCCCACCTGCTCACCCCTCCTCTGAGGGCCTTGGGGCCTGGCACTGGCTTTTCTCCAGGTGTCCCCAGCACCCACCATAGCCCCGGGCACTCAGTTAATGTGGCCGAGTGAATTAATGAAGTTTGCAAACCATTGTTTTACTGTTTCTTAGTAGCTTAGTAGGAAATACCCAGTAGGTGACTCACCTATGATTTTTAGCTAAACTGAGAACGGAGGTTCAAGGATGTGTTATATAAGCTTTTGGTAACTTGTGACAATGCCCAATTTCTACCTTTGTGACAGAAGCAGAATTTTTGAAATGGGAAACACACTCGGGTTTTTCTTGCTCATCTCTCAGGCTGAAGCTGAGGAAGCTGAGTCTGGGGCCGGTGTCTGTCCAAAGTCACACAGCAGGCAGGGCCAGACACAGGACCTGGGCACAGCACCTTCCCACTGCCCCCAGCGGTGGCTGTAGAACCAGCTTGTGCAGAAACCCTTTAAGGCTGTCTGCTCCTTGGATTTGAAAATTGACCCATGTACCTGAAGGCTCAGGGCATGACTAAAGGAGGCAAAGAGGAGGGCAGGTCCTACCGACAGGCCTCCCTCTGCCCAGGTCAGCTAGGGGGGCCCAGAACACACAGGCCCCCACTGCTACCATTACAGCATCAGCACAGCAGGCCTCGGGCATTTACATGGAACTTGTGTGTGCATGGAACACACGTGTACACAGACAAGGAGGAGAGGGTAAGTGACGGAGAGTATGGGGAGGCATGTCGGGAAGTGGGGGGCGGGGAAGAGAAGTGAAGAGGGGTGCAGAAGGGAGGGAGTCGGTGTGGAGGAGTTCAAGATTGAGGGCAGGCAGGCTGAGCAGAGCTCAGCTGTTCCAGCCTGAAGCCCTTCCCCCTCCACTTACATGGGGGCCGCATCCCGGGTCTGGTCCTGGTGCCCTCCACCTCGCGGCCATCGCGATCCACGCACCAGCAGTAGCCGGTGCTGCCGTGGCACTGGGTGGGCACATAGTGTCCGTGCTCGTCACACTCGGGGACAAACAGTCCCCGCGGCCTGGGCCGCTGTAGGTCCGCACCCCCTGCTGCCCCAAGAATGTGTTCTCGCTCCAGCTGGCACCGGGTTTTCTCCACCTCTGTCAGAGAAACAAGCAAAGAGAGAGGATGTGGTGTGCCGCCCCTTGGGGTTCACGAAGGCTGCCTGTCCCTCACTGAGTTTTGTTCCACCCATTTTTCAAAATTTAAAACATCACCATTACTGGACGGGTTTAATTGTCAATTAGACTACATTTAAATGTTTTCCTTTCACTCCTAAGTATTTTTTTTTTTGAGACAGAGTCTCACTATGTTGCCCTTGGTAGAGTGCCGTGGTATCACAGCTCACAGCAACCTCCAACTCTTGAGCTTAAGTGATTCTCTTGCCTCAGCCTCCCAAGTAGCTGAGACTACAGCCACCCGCCACAACACCTGACTATTTTCTGTTGCACTTATCATTGTTGTTTAGCTGGCCCAGGCCAGGTTTGAACCCGCCACCCTCGGTGCATGAGGCTGCCGCTGTAACCACTGTGTTTTGGGCACTGAGCCCTAAGTACTTTTTTTTTTAATTTTTAAAAATTGAAACCAAAAGATTGAAGCAAACTGATACAACATGAAATAAACCATTTTAAGGTAAACAATTCAAGGGCATTTAGGACATTCCTAACGCCGTGTGACCACCAGTTCCATTTAATTCCAACACATTTTCATCACTCAAAAAGGAACCCCCCCCATGTGCATTGAGCAGTTGCCCCTCCCTGACCCCGTCTCCTCCTCATCCCAGCCCCTATTCTGTCTCTGTGTATCCATGTCTGTATATCCTGTTCTGGATTTTCACATAAATAGAACCACACACGTGGCCTTTTGCATCTGGCTACCTTCTTAGCAGAATGCTTGCAAAGCTCATCCAAACGACAGCACGTATCAGAACTGCCTTCCTTTCCGTAGCTGAATAGTAAGAACCGATCACATTTTACTTATTCATTCTTTCATTGATGGACATCACTGTTTTGTTTGTTTGTTTGTTTGTTTGAGACAGAGCCTCAAGCTGGGTAGAGTGCTGTGGCATCACAGCTCACAGCAACCTTCAACTCCTTGGCTTAAGCGATTCTCTTGCCTCAGCCTCCCAAGTAGCTGGGACTACAGGCACCTGCCACAACGCCTGACCAGTTTTTTCTATTTTTAGTAGGGATGGAGTCTCACTCTTGCTCAGGCTGGTCTCGATCCTCCTGCCTTGGCCTCCCAAGAGTGCTAGGATTATGCTGTGAGCCACCACACCCAGCCTCAAGCTCCTTTTTTTTAATAGTAGTCAAGCAGTGGGAATTGAGAAGGAACAAAGAAACTCTACCTGGTTGTGATTAATTAGTCTTAAACACCACTGCACTGGGACCAGCTCAAGCTCCTGGATGACCCACATTGATGTGAGCTACAGATTTTGGGGACCAGATATGATTAAGTACATTTACCAGCACTTGTGTGTTTCCCTCTAATTATGTCCTACTGCTTGGCCTGAAACTTGGCCTCTTACTATGTAACACAGATTCCCAAACAGGGACCCTCCACATCCTGGGATATTGCATCCATGAGTTTAATCA
>NW_003852511.1:4854951-4861024 GCF_000181295.1 Otolemur garnettii
ACAGCTTGAGGCTCTGTCTCAAAAAAAAAAAATATTGAGGATCAAAATATGGGGGCAAAAATGAACAATCGCATCCGTACTGAACATGTACAGGCTTTGTTCCTTGCCATTATTCCCTAGAGAACAGAGTGGTAACTAGTTAGATAGAATTTGCATTGTATTAGGCATTATAATTAATTAGAGATGATCTATAAAGTATATGGGAGGATGTACACAGGTTATATGCAAACACTATGCATTTTATATCAGGGACTTGAGCATCTGCGGATTTTGGTATCCTGAGGGGTGAGGGTAGGTCTTGGAACCAGTGCCCTGAGGATACCGAGGGACAGCTGTACGTCTGCATCTGTGGATTGCTCATAAGAAGCTACAGCCGAGAAAAACAATCCCTAAGTACACAGAACTGTAGGTGGTTACACACAAGCCACCACGTGGGCCAGATAGCATGGTCACCACTATAGCATCGACCACCCAAAGCAGTGTCCAGACACATGCAGGAAGCACCCACCCCCAGGCCACTGACAGCTGTGAGATCTGTACTTCATCCACATCACGCCGCCCTTTTTGAGACCCCCACACAGCCTGAGGGGCGCAAAAATCAGCTGAGGCACTGACTTCCTTCAGGACCCTCAGAGTTGGGCCTACTGCCCTCTGTGAGCTGCCAGGGCACTCTGGTGAGCCCACACTGTGGGTCCTGTCTCACTACCTCAAAGGAATTTGTCTCCCTGAGTAGACTCTAAGCTCTGAGGGGACAGTGACTGACTCTCCTTAACCTTCAGTCAAGAGGCACCTGCTGGGCTAGAGTTTGGACGTTGGTGGGAACAGCCCCAGGACCTGCCCACAGGAGCACACAGTCTAGAGGGGAGGGGGCAAGCCAACTCACAACTACAATCCAGGGAGTGAGTGTCCTGACAGAGGGGCCCAGGACACAGCAGCTACACAGAAGAGATCTTCTTCCGCAGGGCACGGAGAGCAAAGGCAGGGCTACAGGCTTTCTCTGATCACTAAAGGATTGTGTTGAATAACCTTAGGGTTGGCCAACTTTTCCTGTTAAGGGGCAGAGAGTAAATCTTTTCTGATATGTGAGCCACAGAGTCTCCATCACATCTACCCAACTGCAGTGTGAAAGCAACCATGTTTAATACATAAATGAAGTGTGGCGGTTCCAATAAAACTTTATCTATAAAAACAAACGATGGGCCATATCTGGCCTATGGGGACTATAGCTGCGAACCCTACACTTGGGGCATTACCAGTTATGTTAGCAGGAAATTATACATATGGGTGTTAATTAACATAAATTACAATATATTAATAATATATTATCAAGCAGAATATACTATTGTTTATTTCTCAGCATTTCATGTCTGAAAATGTTTTTGATTCTCTGTTCTTCCATCTCTGGTGTGACCTTGAGCATGTCAACTATGCTGATTAAGCCGTTCAGACTGTGACTGCAGGACAGAAATGGAAGTCCTGGCTAATCTCGCTCTGTTGTTTGGAGGAATTCGTGGGATATGACAGCACAATGCACCCAGAGGGGACTTAAGCTCTGCACTCACATGTTCATTTGTGACTGTACCTATACAACACAGTGACACTCAGGGGGAGTGTTGCCAATTAATGTTTCAAGTACCTTTTGTCTGTGTTGCCAATTCTCAAGCCAGCCTGCTCACTGTGGCTGATTAGAAGCAGTTACTGTGCCAGAAAAGTGTTTGTTGAACCTGGCAAGGGAAGACTGTGTATGCTTTTCTTTTCTCCCAGAGGCAAATAGGAAAAACAAAACAAAACATTTGATGTAGGAAGCGCCAAACAAAGATATGAAATAAGCCATCTGGCCAGAATAAATGTTGGGTTTGTTCACTCTTGGATGTAAAACTTGTTTACTTCCTCAAAATCTTAAGGGATTTCAAGGTCCCATATAACACATACATTTCCACATTCACACATATATTTCATTTAATTCTCATCACAATCTTGTGTGATAGGTCACTGTGGTTTTTACACCAAAAAAGGCTCAGAGAGGTTAAGGGACTTCTCTAAGCCACAGCACAAGTGGCTCAGCTTGAATGAGAAGCCGGGTCCCCTCCTGACCTGGCATCTGAAGTCCCCACCCCCAGGGCCCAGGACGCACCCCCCCACCCCCGCCACGGGACATGTATGTCAGGGATAATAAACACACACGACCTTGACACCGCCCCTGAAATCACCAGTGAACCCTGACACCCACGTTCCTGCCATTAGCATCTATACACCGTGGTGCTTTTCCAGTTTGATAACAGAGCTGGCGTTCTGTGAACTGTCAACCAAAGGAAACTTCTAAAGGAATAGATAGAGATTGCTCCATTTTATGTGGCTGACAAGAAAGAGTTCTTGTGTCAACATGGCATGTAGCCAACATATAAAATCTCAAGTGATCTGGAATTTACAGTGGAACTTTTAAGCGCTGTATCTTGAACTTCCAAAAAGGAGGGGGAAACCTCAACTGTACTCAGGAAATGGAATTTCAAGTGTGTTTATGGAAAACTGTGCTCCCTGGGGGTTCCTGGGATGGTTCCTCAGCCTGGCCATCAGCGTGGGAGCCCCCTGCTGAGGCCCTCAGGCCTCCATGGGGGACTCTCCATTACCGGCCTAGAGGATGGGGGGAGGGATTGAGGGCAAGAAAGACACATGTCTCCAGCTTGTTTCTGGTTGAGAAAATGATAACTCCTCTGGTTTCATCTGCTGGGGAAGGAAACATTGAAACTGATACTTATCTGAGGAAGGGCAGGAAGTCTGCAGCAACTGTGCCAGAGTCAGGGACAAAGACAGTGAGCAGAAGATGGAACGGAGAAGGAGGGAAGAAGCAAGCTCGTTCCTGATCCTTGGATTTGCCTTCCATTCCCTTTCCTGGTTACTTTTCTTCCTCTGTGTTCAGTTTGCTCAAATCAATGACTCTGGTAACCTCCCATATACTTGGTGGGGGGAAGGTGCCCAAGAAATGCTGAGCGCCTCCTGGAAGAGAGGACACTCCCTGGGAGAAACTACAGCCACTGAGAATGGACCTTGAGGCTCGGCGCCTGTGGCTCAAGCGGCTAAGGCGCCAGCCACATACACGTAAGGTGGCGGGTTTGAATCCAGCCTGGGCCCGCCAAACAACAATCATGGCTGCAACCAAAAAATAGCCAGGCGTTGTGGTGGGCGCCTGTGGTCCCAGCTACTTGGGAGGCAGAGGCAGGAGACTCGCTTGAGCCCAGGAGTTGGAGGTTGCTGTGAGCTGTGATGCCACAGCACCCTACCCAGGGGGACAGCTTGAGGCTCTGTCTCAAAAAAAAGGAGACTTTCCTTCTTCGTAGCCTCATCCCATTGGCTACCAAATGGACGTTTGTTAGTCCAAGACTGCCAGCTTGCCAAGAACGGGAATTTATGAGTAAAGGGGCCAATGTCAACCCGACGTGGTCGTTATGGTCCTTGGGGTTTACAGGACATCACCACTGGTAATAACAATCCCGGTACACATCTTTACTTAGGAACACTCTTCATGCTCCTTCTCAACATTCACCCCTAATCCCCACAGGAGTGGAGAGGAGGGAGAACGCCCAGGGGACCGGCAATTAGAAAAGGGCCTGAAACAGTCAGGAAAAGAACACGCTCCCTGGTCTGTGGGCTGGCTCTCTTATCACCATGGAAACCGCATCACTGGGTCTTCCTCATATACCTGTCTCCTGGGTGGCTCCCGCCCCCTCCTGCCCACAGGCCCTGAGTCAGTACTCACTGTTACAAGCATTTACTGGAAGGTGCTCTGAGCCCGAGCCCTGCCAGCACTGGGAATTAAAGCTCAGCAGGGGAGTCCTCAGAGTTCACAGGCCAATGGGAGAAATGAGTCTCTTAGTCAGGGGCCGGCAGTGGTCTGACAAGCTGTCCCGGGGGCAGAGAGGAAGAGCACCCGACCTGCACAGGTCAAGGGCACGGGTGACATCAAGAGCAATAAATGTGCAGTGTCCCTAATGTCCCACAGCTATTGGGTGCAGTGGCTGACCTGACTTGAGACCACAGGTTCTCAGGATATGAGTGGAGATGGGAGAGGAAGCCGACACACCCAGGGTATTGGTGAGGGTGGCTGACCTGATGCTCCCCGGGCTTCAGGTTGAAAAGGACTTCAAGAAAAAGAAGGGATGGGGTGCTGCAAGGCTCAATGATGACGCTGCTGATTTGGAAACAAATGTGACAGCCGCAAGGGAGGGAGGTTTGGATCCCCCACACCCTGGCCTCCCCCTCCCAGCCCCCCAGCATCCCCTCCTCACTGCCGCTGTCTCCCGTCCGCCCTACGCATCCTGCAAGGCCAGCTCAGTATCCTCCTCCTCACACTGTCCCCAGCTTTCCTAGCTCACCGGGCTCTCCACTCCCAGCGCTCCTGCTCACTTACAGACTCACCCCTAGTTTCAGGTGTCCCCTTTTCCCACTCAGTCACAGTGCAGACGCCTCTGGGGCAGAGGCATTACTGGCCATGTGCCAAACACAGCAGCAGGCACAGAGGAGATGCTGAGGAAATACTTGGGACTTGGTCACAGCTACACTGCTAATTAGCTAGATGCCTTGGACAAGTCTGGGCTCTCTAAACTCCCATCTATTTCAATGCGGCTGACCATGATATATACCAGCCAGAGCCACAGAAAACCCAGGGCTGTGGCGTGCTGGACACCAAATGATGAAAGTGTTTTAGGCAGAAGGGTAAAATCAACTGTGCCACACGCTACCAAAAAATGAGGCCTGAGGTCTAACAAAGCGAGAGTTGCTGCTGCCTTTTTTTTTTTTTTTGAGACAGAGTCTCACTTTGTCGCCTTCAGTAGAGTGCTGTGGCGTCACAGCTCACAGCAACGTCAAACTCTTCAGCTCAAGCCATTCTCTTGCCTCAGCCTCCCTAGTTGCTGGGACTACAGGCTCCCCCCACAGAACCCGGCTATTTTTTGTTTGTTTGTTTAGCAGGCTCAGGCCAGGTTTGAACCTATCATCCCCACTGATTGTGGCTGGTGCCCCAACCACTGAGCTACGGGGGCTCAGCCATGTTGCTGCCTTTTACAAGAATAATTTGGATGCAGCGTTAGGGGCAAAAGCCTCACTGTAATCGTTTGGGAGAGAAGGGGAAACTCTGGGAGGAATTCAACTGCCTGGTTTTAGAACCTGGTCCCAGACAGATTAGATGACAAAGCCCATGGATGACGTTTACAAAGAAACAAGGCGACAAGGCAGCTACGTCAGTATTAGCTATTATTGCTATTTTATCCCTTCCAATAGGTAGAAATTTCATATTTTTTAACTACCATTTGATTGTGTAAATTTCTATTCACATTACTTTGAGGAGGTATCTTCAGTGGAGACACATCAGAAAGGAAGAGTAGTAAGAAACCTAACTTACTCTACTTCTAAAATGAATAAAAATTCAGAAACAACCCATTTCTGTATAGAGCATAGTAGCTAATTGCACAGTTAGCCGGGCATTGTGGCAGCTGCCTGTGTCCCAGCTGCTAGGGAAGCTGAGGCAAGAGAATCACCTAAGCCCAGGAGTTGGAGGTTGCTGTGAGCCTGTACAGCTATAGTTGGCGCCTGTAGTCCCAGCTAGTGTACCCCAGGGCAACTGAGTGAGACTCTATTTAAAAAAAAAAATACAGTTACATTGTGTGAATCAAAAAGGAACCAGAAATGAAAACAGACATCTATCAGGAACTAAGGTCCCCTCTCCTTGTCCTGTGTCTACTTGGTTTTTTTTTTTTTTTGCAGTTTTTAGCTGGGGCCAGGTTTGAACCCACGACCTCCGGTATATGGGGCCAGTGCCCTACTCCTTTGAGCCATAGGCACCGCCCCTGTCTACTTTGTTTTTCTCTAGGAAGACTGACTTTCCTCTGCTTTCCACCCACATAACAAATAAAGCCATCCCTCACATACCAAATTACAATCATTTTAGTTATTTGTTTGCAAATTGAAATACCTGTAAACATTTTACCAAAAGAACAGAAGACGAAGGTTTGTGAACCAAGCTACCCTTCTACGCGTTCAGGAAAAGTAAAATTCACACAAAAATGAGAATAGAACAGTG
>NW_003852511.1:4864021-4870793 GCF_000181295.1 Otolemur garnettii
CACCTGGCTAGTTTTTCTATTTTTAGTACAGATGGGGGTCTCACCCTTGCTCAGGCTGGGTCTCAAATTTCTGAGCTTAAGCAATACACTGGCCTTGGCCTCCCAGAGTGGTAGGATTACAGGTGTGAGCCACCACACCTGGCCAAGAAACCTTTTTTAAAACTAAGAAATTATTCAGGCCTCATGTTTCTTATTTGTGCAACAAAAAGGATGAACTATAGACTTCCTAGAGCCCCTGACAGTTCTGCCTAGGAAATTCTAGTTCTCTCACGTTATGTTTATTTGAAACATAGTGTAACCGGTACCATAAACAGCGGAAGCCTAAGGAACAGAAGGTGTACGTTACATTGTTTCTCAGACTTCTTTCCTTGAAGTTGTACCATGCCATGTGACTCTTCGTTTTCTTCCTCTCTGAGATATGTTGTCTGGATCTAGACCCAGAGTCCTGGGAAATGTAACTGGTGCCGAGTGTAAAGAGAAATAATCCAGCACCCACAGGCTTGGGACCTGCCCTTAAGGACCACATTTTACATGCTTCTCTATGATCCTCTAATAAACTCTCCTCTGTTACAAAAATACAGCCAGTTACTTTCCCTAGGATGTTGTCCAGGCCAGGTCAGTGGCTGTGGCAGCCGGCCCCCAAGATGGCCCCTGTTCTCCCCACCTCCCGGTCTCACACCCTTGGGCAGTCGCCCCTCACACTGCAACAGGGTTGGCCGGAGACAGACCAGCAGCAGGAATGAGAATTTACCATTGCAAGGTTAGGTTACAGAAGACTAGGGCCTTTGTCCTGGCACTTCTCTGTCTCTCCCTCTCATTATCTGCTCTGAAGGGACCCAGCTGCCGAGTCCTGAATCTGCTTAGTCAGCCCTGTGGGGAGGCCCCATTGAGAGGAGCTGAGTCTTCCAGGGAGGACCCGTGTCTGTCAGAGAAGACCACGGCCCCAGCTCATGCCTTGCCAGCAACCCCATGAGGGATCCTGAATCAGGACCCCCAGGTGAGCTCCTCCTAAATTCCTGACCTATAGATACTGTGATGTAATAGACGTCTATTGTTTTAAGTGGCTAACTATGGGAGTAATTTGTTATGGACCAATAGAGAACTAACATGGTAGCTTTCAAGCTTCTAACCATGACCCACAAAAGAAAAGAAATACAATTTCCTCAACAACCCGTACACACACGCACAGTTACACACACACAGAGGTATAAATATCCATGCACACACACAAGCACATGTTCACAAAACAAATATTGTCTCACACCCTGATAAAGTTTCTATTTTTAGCAAAAATGAGGTCTCCCTCTTGCTCAGGCTGTGTTAACTCCTGAGCCCAAGGGCTCCTCCCACCTCAGCTTCCCAGAGTGCTGGGATTATAGGTATGAGCCACTGCACCAGGCCTGCAATGTTTCCTAAAGTATTTTCAATTTAGAACATGATGAAAACTGCTGCATTCATATTCTGGCTGAAGAAATAAAACATCAGAAATATATATGTAGCCTCTGAGCGATGGTCTGAAGTTTTGTGTCTCCCTACCTCTCCAAATTCATAGCCTGAAATTCTCACCCCCAGGGTGATGACATTAGGAAGTGGGGCCTTTGGGAGGTGATTGATTCAGGGGTCTGCAAACTTTTTAAACAAGGGGCCAGTTCACTGTCCCTCAGACCGTTGGAGGGCCGGACTACGGGCCCCGGGACCAGTCAGCTGCTAAGCAGGACAGGCAGTGGCGGCAACAACACCCAGTGGGCCGATTAAATGTCCTAGGCGGGCCGCATGTGGCCCAGGGGCCCTAGTCTGGATTAGATCATTGGTTCCCTCGTGAATGGGATTAATGCCCTCCTAAATGACTCCCTGGCCCTCTACACCACATGAGGACAATGCAAAAAGCTGTCCGGCTTTCCAGGAACCAAGAAACGGACCCTCATCAGACACTCAATTTGCCAGCACCTTGATCTTGGATTTCCCGGCCTTTAGAACTGTAGGAAATGAATTTCTATTGTTTATAAGCAACCCACTCTATAGCATTTTGTTACAGGAGCCCCAAAACAGACTATGACACCCGGTGTACCCTCCTCAATTCCAATTCCCTTCTACTCACCATGGGGACAAACCTCTCCCCTGAAGCCTCTGCGTCTCATTCCTCTGTATACATTTTACAGTTTTCTTATGTTCGTATGTGCACATCAGGTTGATTTTCACATAGCTTTATATTTTATATATGGGTCATACCGTATATATCCTTTTATTAATATAATCTCTTTTGCTAAACATGACATTGTTGAGACTTATCCACTAACTCTGGCTCATTCATGTCAACTGCTTTCTGTTATGTATCACACGTATCGAGTTACTGACTGTCCCCTGTGCACAGTTATTTGGATTCCCCCCCCCCACAGAGCTTCCTCAGGGAACGTTCTGATCCATTTCTTGTGCACATTCTCTCTCAGATATATAACTAGATGTTAATTTCCTTAAGGGAACAAGATCAAATGCATAAACAATCCTGGCAAACAGCTCTTAATGGTTTTATCCTTGTAGCACCCTTCCATCCCAGCCTACAGGTCTGGATTTAGTTCTGTTTAGTCAACACAGCCTGAAAAAGGGGGCCAAGAGTCAGGCTAAAACAACAAAAAACAAAAAAATGAACCATCTGCTTCTCTTTGAAGTGGAGATGGGAAGCCAGCCTAAGGAAATGATGAATGTTAGTCATTTGCTAGAATTTCTTAAATTAACACAACTACTCCTCTGCTAGTGAGGTCTACAGGCAGCGTTGCCGTCTTTACCCATCATTTCATGAACAATTAATTTCCCTGCCTGGGTCTATCTAAGCCAGGGGCCAGCAAGCTTTGTCTGTCAAAGGCCTGACAGTGGGCTATTTTTAGGCTTTGTGGGCCTTCCGATCTCTGTCACAACTATGGACCTCTGCCTTTAGAGCACAAAAGCAGCCACAGACTATACATCAGCTAACAAGCATGGCTGTGTTCCAATAAAACTTTATTTATAAAAAGAGAGAGTGGGCCATATTTCCTAACATCTGTTATGAGCATAAGTAGGCAATTTAGACCAGCAATAAGTAGTATTATACATCAAAATATAAACTTTAATCTGATATTTTCAGATTGACAACTATCGTAAAAACAAGTTCTAGTGAGAGTGTGGACAAACGAAAAAACAAGTTCTAGTGAGAGCGTGGACAAACGAAAACTTTCAAATGCGGCTGGTAGGGATGGAAATTGGTGAATTCATTTATTTTTTCAACAGCTATGGACAGCTGTGAGCCCCACCGTGGACCACATGCTCCAGAGGATACTGAAAACACAAGGATAAAGTGCACGTGGCACCTGGTCCTCATGCGCTCTCAGGCTCGTGAAGGAGGTGGACATTTAAACAGTTATTAAAAAGTGGTAAGACGGCTTGGTGCCTGCGGCTCAAGTGGCTAAGGCGCCAGCCACATACACCTAAGGTGGCAGGTTCGAATCCAGCCCACGGGCCCGACAAACAACAAAGAAAGCTGCAACCAAAAAATGGCTGGGCGTTGTGGTGGGCGCCTGTGGTCCCAGCTGCTTGGGAGGCTGAGGCAGGAGACTCGCTTGAGCCCAGGAGTTCGAGGTTGCTGTGAGCTGTGATGTCATGGCACTCTACCCAGGGGGATAAGTTTGAGGCTCTGTCTCCCCCCCCAAAAAAAAAACTGGTGAGATTTTTGGCTCAGTGCCTGTAGCTCAGTGGCTAGGGCACCACCAACATACACTGGGGCTGGCAGGGTTGAACCCAGCCTGGGCCTGCTAAACCGACAAGTACAACAAGAACAACAAATAGCCAGGTGTTGTGGGGGGCACCTGTAGTCCCAGCTATTTGGGAGGCTGAGGCAAGAGAATCGCTTAAGCTTAAGAGTTTGAGGTTGCTATGAGCTGTGACGCCACAGCACTCTGCCGCGGGTGACATAATGAGACTCTATCTCTAATAATAATAGTAATAATAATAAATTCCCCCTTTTTCTTACTGAAAACATTTGTAGTGGTACGACTATATCTAACCCACAACATCTATAATAATTAAAATAACACCACCATCTAACAGCAGTGTGAGGCGTCAGAGATACTCTTGGTCTCGTGTCAGGCTACCTCGTGGTTCAGAGTCTTTGCTCAGTATTTATGAACTGGGCGACCCTGACCAGCCTTTCTCTTTCGGTTTCAACATCCTCTGTGCAAATATAAATGGTAAAGGGACTTCCCTGGAAGAGGCGATAATGAGCACTGAAGTCGGGAAGTAATACTTGGGGAGCACCAGACACACAGTAGGCTCTGCACAGATGGCAGCCAGTTTCACCCACTCTCCCCACAGCCTTTAGGGGCCTCCCAAGTTCCCAGACGCATTCCAGGGGCTGGCGTGACCCCATCATGAACCTCAGGCTCCAGTGAGATGCCACTTAAGTTTCCGGTCAGCACCAACTCTGTAAGCTGGTGGGTCAGGTCCAGTGTGACAGGCGCCACAGACTGTTTTGTGGAGTCCTCAGTCCTCATCTTCCTCAGCTGAGGCTTTTCACCCCTGTCCTCCCACCTCCACCCCAGCTCCTTTCCCTGGGACTCTTAGAAACCAGTGCTGATTAATTTTGTGTTGACTTAACTGGGCCAAAAGTTGCCCAAATATTTGGTTAAACAATATTCTGGGAGTTTCTGTGAAGATAGTTTTGAATGAGATTAACATTTAAATCAACAGACCAAGTAAAGCAGATTGTCCACCCTAATGTGGACTAGGCCATGGACATTGGCTAGGCCATGTCCAACCAGTGGAAGGCCCGAACAGCATAAAAAGGCCAACCTGCTCCCCCAAGTAAAAGAAAGAATTCTTCCTGCCTGATGGCCTTTGAACTAGTGCATTATATATATATATATATTTTTTCCTGTTTTTAGAATATAACTGAACTGTAACATCTGCTCTTCCTGGGTCTGGAGGTTGCTGGCATTTGAACTACAACTAGACCATCAGCTCACCTGCTTTTGAGGCTGTCAAGCTTGGAGTGTAACTAAACCATGAGCTTTCTCAGGTCTCCTGCTTGCTGACTACAGATGTGGGGGCTTATCATGTGAGTCAATGTCTTATAATAAATGTCTTTCTTTCTGTGGGTGCCAAGAAAATGTATACACATTTTCAGAACGGAAAAGATTGTATTAAAGTTTTAATACTCAAGTCACATTTGACTTCTGCAATTACAAGAGATGCTCACCATGACTGGTATTTGTCTGCCATTTTCAGTGTATACTGAATATTACAATTTTACTATTGTTTTTTCCTTTCTTAAAATGGGTATATATGGGGCGGAGCCCGTAGCTCAGTGGGTACGGCCCAGGCTAGCTAAAACAATAATGAGAACTGCAACAACAACAAACAGCCGGGCATTGTTGTGGGCACCTGTACTTCCAGCTACTCAGGAGGTTGAGGCAAGAGAATCGCTTCAGCCTAAGAATTTGAGGTTGCTGCAAGCTGTGATGCCATAGCACTCTACCCAGGGCAACAGACACTGTCTCAAAAAAAAAAAACAATGCGTATCTATGTTTCCGTCACTCTCTGTGCATATACATATATATGTATTTACCCTGTTGGTTCTGCTTCTCTTGAGAATGCTGACAAATATATACCAGTTTCTTTTTGGAGACAGAGAATCACTTTGTCACCCTTGGTAGAATGCCGAGGCATCACAGCTCACAGCTCACAGCAACCTCAAACTCTTGGGCTCAAGCAAATCTCTTGCTTCAGCCTCCCAAGTAGCTGGGACTACAGTCACACACCACAACACATGGCTATTTTTAGAGACGAGGTCTCGCTCTGGCTCAGGCTGGTCATGAACCTGTGAGCTCAGGCAATCCACCCACCTCAGCCTCCCAGAGTGCTAGGATTACAGGTGTGAGCCACCGTGCCCAGCCCTAGATACCAGTTCTTATTCTGCACTGGCTGCTCAAGGTATGAAGAGGGTTGGATTCCAGGCTGCCAGTACTATAATGGTCCATGCACAGGGTGCCCCCTGGAGTCATGCACCGCACACCTGCACACCTTCAGGGCTCTACACTGCAGTCCGTGCTCTGCTCTCCCACAATGCTTAGAACCATCTGTGGAGCCCCCACTTCCCCACCTCACCTTCTCTCCCAGGGCCACATACTCAGAATTCAAGGATGGGTTATCAACTCCAAACATCTCACCACCTCACCTCCAGGCACGCAGTGGAAGCCGTCTCCCTGGTAACCAGGTTTGCACTGGCAGGTGAAGGAGCCCGGAGTGTTGTAGCAGAGGGCATCAGGGTGACATCGGCCTGTCTGGCACTCATCCACATCTGCAAAACAGCACCGGGCCCAGGAACAAGGAGATTATCTCTGCTGGAATTTGTAGTTTACACCATAATTTAAGGCACCTGCTCAAATCCCTGGGAACAGCAATTCAAAACTCATTAGACATTTATTATCAAGACAATAACTCCCCAGTCTCTATCCTTGCCCTTGCAAATGTGTTTCACTCTGACGATATCTTCATAAAAAATATTTTCAGCCAGCTTACAAAAAGGAAAAAGAGAATTCATTTGCATTATAAAATGATCCTTTTTGTTACACAAGAGAGCTTCAAAAATGTTTGCGTGTTTATAGACCCATTATTAACTACTTGACAGAAAAACCTCAGAGAGTGGGCGGCGCCTGTGGCTCACGGGGTAGGGCACTGACCCCACATACAGAGAGTAGCAGGTTCGAACTCAGCCCCAGTCAGCTAAAATAGCAGTGGCAACTGC
>NW_003852511.1:4871345-4873660 GCF_000181295.1 Otolemur garnettii
CCCCCACCAAATACATAGTTCCAACTCCTGGAAAGATATAAAAAGCAGCCCATTTACCCAATGGAGCTGAGGGACTGATTCTCAGTATCATGGGGGGTGAGTGGGAGATTAGCACATGTTAAATGCCAGGCAGGGAACTGTTTGGGGACACACAGAGGGAGAGTCAGAGCGACCACACACCTTGGCAGGCTTGGCCATCCCCGGAGAAGCCCGGCAAGCAGGAGCAGGTGTAGGAGGAGCCCCCCGTGTAGACACACTGGGCCCGCTGGGGGATGTCGCAGTCATGCAGGCCGGTTGTACAGTAGTTGATGGGGCGCTGATCCACGACAGCTTTAGAACAAAAGGTTGATGCTCAGTGTTTGGAAGGATGGCCCTTGAACAGGCCTTATGTCCTTGCAAGCTCACTTGGCACCAAGGGTTTATTTAGTAGAGGAACCCAGCCTGGACCCCAGACCTCCAGGCGTCTCTTCCAGCTTCACCCCTGCTCCCCACTGGGTGGCGCTGCTGCTTCCATCCATTTCCCTCCCACCCGGCTTCTGCCTCTGGCTGGTCTTGGCTGACAGCACCACGGTAGGTCATTCAGCCTGGCTTTCAACCTTAGTCTCACCCCAGCTCTGTCTGAGGCCACTTTCCTTACCAGATCTCCATAACAAGTCCCCAGGACCCACCTTCCCAGTCATCTGCAGATGCCACGCTTCCCATGGCAACTCTGTTCCTGGACCCCTTGAAGTGAAGGATCTGACTCTTGGCCCACTCCAGGCAGACAGAATATTGACTACAAACACCAGAATCAAAGTCACCCACTTCCCACAAAGGAAGGAGAAATAATCATTTCTAAGGCAGTGAGAGAGGCATGGTCAAGAGACGGGCATCATCATAGCTCACCACAACCTCAAACTCTTGGGCTCCAGTGATCCTCCTGCCTCAGCCTCCAGAGTAGCTGGGACTACAGGAGCCCACCATGCTCAGCTAATTTGTCTATTTTTCAGAGAGACAGGTTTCAATCCCCTCCTGCCATGGCCTCCCAGAGTGCTAGGATGGCAGGTGTGTGGCACAGTGCCCAGCCAATAGAACATTTTTAAGCTCATGCTTTCACACCAACTAAAAAGAAAGCATTTCCTCTCTGTGCCTGTGGCACCCTCAATAGCTCTCGTAGTGTTTCTCCAATTCCCACACAAATGGGGTGATTTTATTCACTCAAAGGGGCCCCAGGGCCAGGAGGGTCAGTGATCCATCACGACAAAGGAAGGTGCTGCTCCCACAGCCTACCGTGGACCCACCATGCAGGAGGGGGCACCAGCACGCACAGCTCTGTCCTCCCCAAGACTCCTGTCCGTGCAGAGCGCCCACTTCCCAGCAACTCTGGCTCTGCCCTTTCAACTAAGGGGGTGCTGCACCATGAGTGGAGGGGGAAGTTTAGGGAAAGAGAGACAGGCTTAAAACAAGAATCAAGGCACCTGCAGCACAGTGGTTACGGCGCCTGCCATATACATGGAGGCTGGCGGGTTCGAACCCAGCCCAGGCCAGCTAAACAGCAATGACAACTGCAACAAAAAAAAAAATAGCCGGGCATTGTAGCGGGCACCTGTAGTCCCAGCTACTGGGAGGCTGAGCAAGAGAATGGCCTAAGCTCAAGAGTTGGAGGTTGCTATGAGCTGTGACACCACGGCATTCTTCTGAGAGGGACATAGTGAGACTCTGTCTCAAAAAAAATAAAAAATAAAAAATAAGACTCAAAAAGAGTCTTAGTTGGAGTTTCACTCTTCTGGTTCGTTCCTTTCTAAAGAGATCCCTGGGAAAGAACTGTGTCCTGACATGAAATTGTCAGACCAGGGGCAGCCTGGGTATGCCGCAGCCCACCTGGCTGCACTCCCTGAGAGACACACGCGGGCAGGCTGGGCTGGGAAAGGGGGCAACAGAGGAGAAGGAAGGAGAGGCTGAGAGGGAAAGGAGTCACTTAAAAGAAGAAAAGGGCACAGCAGAAAGAGCTCTCTGCAGAGGAGTGTCACAGTCTCCATTTACTCTAAGTTCCAAAACTAAGATCGCAAATGAACACTTCCAGTAATTTCTCCTAACAGAGTGACTGGCAACAGAAGGAGAATAGGAAGACCAGGGAGGCGAGGCCAAGGCAGCTGTGTGCACTGCAGCCTTTTGCCTGAGCCTGGCCTGTCCTTGCCTCAACAGAAGGGCCAGTGCACAGCATTGCACACTGCACAGATTCCTGAGCAAGGGGTAAATGGGACCTCCAGTCCACCATGCCCCAACAGAAGGGTCTCAACAGCAGGGCCAGTGCACAGCATTGCACACTGCACAGA
>NW_003852511.1:4874011-4875773 GCF_000181295.1 Otolemur garnettii
CCTGAGCAAGGGGTAAATGGGACCTCCAGTCCACCATGCCCCAACAGAAGGGTCTCAACAGAAGGGCCAGTGCACAGCATTGCACACTGCACAGATGCCTGAGCAAGGGGTAAATGGGACCTCCAGTCCACCATGCCCCATATGCCAGGCCAGCATCACAGGGTTGTGTCCACTCAGAGGGGTGTCTAAGTCTTCGTGTTAAGATCACTTACAGGTAAGCTGAGGCCCATCCTTCCTTCAAGGAAACATGTTTTGTGTATTTCTTTCTTTCTTCCTTTTTTTTTCTTTTGAGGTAGAGGCTCAAGCTGTTGCCCTATGTAGAGTGCCATAGCATCACAGCTCACAGCAACCTCCAACTCCTGGGCTCAAGCGATTCTCCTGCCTCAGCCTCCCAAGTAGCTGGGATTACAGGTGCCCACCACAACACCCGGCTATTTTTTGGTTCTAGTTGTCATCGTTGTTTGGTGGGCCCAGATTCGAACCCGCCAGCTCTGGTGTATGCGGCTGGTGCCTTAGCGGCTTGAGCTACAGGTGCTGAGCCATGTTTTGTGTATTTCAATTAACTGTAGAAATTTTTCCCAGTGAAAAAGAGAAAGTCATGGATTTACAGAAAGAAGTCAGGCTGAATACCCAGAAAATAATGTTCTCTATCAAGAAAAAAAAAAAGTAACTTTCGCAGAGCTGAAATCTCCACTCTGCAAAGGGAAGTGGCCTCCCTGAGCTTGCAGATGTTTGGGTCACACTCAAAGTATGAGAACTGCCTGTTCCCTCCCACCCTCAAAACACCACTTCACCCTGGGACCTCTGCAGCCTCACCCAACCTTTGGGACAGAGCAAAGAGAAAACATTCTGGAAGTTAGTGGACAGTGAGAAAGAGGGAAGAAGGAGTCTGTTTTAAATCGGGAAGACGTGTTGAGCTCAGATGGCCCACTCGGCACGTTGCCCTCCAGACCTAAAAACATGCGGGTCCCGGTCATTTAAGAATCTTCAACTTCAATTCTTGAAGCCATACGATTTTCCATAGAACTTCTACCTTTTGATCCAGGATTCTCACTGCTGCGTATGTACCCAAAGGAAAAAACGTCATTTTATAAAAAGGACACAAAAGTTTACAGCAGCACACTTCACAATCACAAAGACGTGAAAACAGCCCATGTGCCCACCCATACATGAATGGGTTGATAAAATGTGGCGTGGGCAGACCACGGAGTACTACTCAGCCGCAAAGAGAAATGACGATCTAGGATCTTATGTGACAACCTGAACACCAGGTTCAGGAACGGGACACCAGGCTTCTAAGTGAAACTTCACCAGCATGGAGAAACAAACACATGTACTCAATATCAGGTTGGAGCCGATCGATCCACACTGAAGTGAACATACAGAAATGGATCTCAATGAAAAGCAAGCTGGCAGAGGAGGGAGAAGGGGTGGGCGAATTCATGGCTACTGGGTACGGGGAATACTGGGAGGGCACGCTCATAACCCTTGACTCAATTTGTGCAGAAAACAAAGTACGCAAACAAAACACATATATCCCCTAACATTCTAAAATCAACAACAAAACAACAAAAATTTCTTGGAACCAGTAGGTCAAAGTGCAACAGTTGGAACAATTTACACAATCTGGCCGTCTGTGGTTGACACATCTCCACCATCAGTGACCCAGCACACAATTAGCCTAATTCACAGCAGCGACTTGCTCCCTTCAGTAAAGCCGAAAAGTGACGCCACTACTTGTGGTTCACAAAACTAAAATTCA
>NW_003852511.1:4875819-4879127 GCF_000181295.1 Otolemur garnettii
AGCACACAATTAGCCTAATTCACAGCAGCGACTTGCTCCCTTCAGTAAAGCCGAAAAGTGACGCCACTACTTGTGGTTCACAAAACTAAAATTCACACACAGAAGGGCCCCAAGTGGAATTTTAGATGTAACCAGGTACAATTCAACCAATCAAAGATAGGAAATGACACCAAGGTTAAGGTGACCAGATTTTAACATTGGTAAAGTGGGACACAGTTGGGGGGGGGTGCTGACAACAAGGCAAACTTTGATAAACAGTTCTCGATAATCAGTTCTCAACAATTATTTGTTATTATTAAAGTTTAACATTATAAAATTAACAAAAATAATATAAAACGCATATCCTGGTGAAATAGCCACATGGCAGCCGAAAACTGTATATTCCCTTCCTGTTCTCCTGCGTTCCCTAGCTTGTCATGCATTCTTTCCAAAAATTGGGACTTTTTTAAAAAGCATGGGATGCAGGACAAATTGTTAAAAATCAGGACCGTCCTGCCAAAAGCAGGACGTCTGGTCACCTTAGCCAAGGTGCCTATAAGGTAGTGAATCCCAAGACCGCTAATTACTAGAGAAACGAGTCTGAGAGCTTTACTAGCTACTGAAAATATAATAAAAATGAAAGGAAGCAAAGGTAGTGTAAAAGCTTGCAACAGGGGAGGTGACGGGGTTACCAGTGTGACAATTTGTATTTGTGACTCTCCCGGGAGTGGGAGGACAGGGCTAAGTGTGATTCATCTACCTAAATGATCCTTCCCAACAGCAGAACCCATCACCTTCCACTGGGACCTGGGATGACACCTTTTACCCAGGAGCTACATACACCACACTGGAAAGTCACCTGCAGGACTTACCCACACACGTTCCAGCTTCTGAAAACCGGTAGCCCTCCACGCACTCGCAGCGGAAGGTTCCGGGGTGATTGCTGCAGACCGCATGGCTCCCGCACACCGAGGGCTGCTCGGAACACTCGTCAATATCTGCACCAAGGGTTGAGAAACGCAGACTGTTAAAAACCTCCCCAAACAGCCCTGAGTATGGGAAAATAGCAAGCGTTATCCCCGGAGAACGGGTTGGTTTTGTAGCAGATCTTCTATATTCGAAAAGCTGTGTGAAATAAAGCCTTTTTTTCTGGCCTAAGTTTAGAGAGCGAGCCCAGGCCTTTATGCCAAGTGAGGGGGTGGGTGCCTCTCAGAGCTGGGTGCTGAGTCCAGGGCCCCTGCACGGAAGTCACTCACATCAGATTAGCAAATGCATTCCAGTGCACACAGAGACAAGTGTCTGCACTCTGAATAAGGTTCCTAAACTTGAGAGCACATTGAAATATGCTTCTGTTACAGTACCTTCCTCCGATTTATAGTTATAACAAAAAGTAGAACTAGTTAAAGCCCAATTGCGAATTTTTGAACATTATTGACAGCTTTAAAGGAAAGCCATTAACTCATAAGGCTGTAAATGACCTAGTAGGGTGACCCTTTCACGTGATAATGTTACAGCCGAGGCTTATGCTTTGGGATTGGACCTTGCTAGGTTCAAATCCCATCTCCTTTAACTCATATGGCCTTGGGCCTGTAACCTAACTACTCAGCCAGTTTTCTCATTGGTCATGAGCATAATACTCATCCTGAGTGTTCTGAGAATTACAGAAAACAGATGCCGGCCAAAAAATCACCTAGCACGCTCAGAGTATGTAGCCATTATTATAATTACAGGCTCGGCACCTGTGGCTCAAGTGGCTAAGGCGCCAACCACATACACCTAAGGTGGCCGGTTCGAATCCAGCCTGAGCCTGCCAAAACAACAATGACGGCTGCAACTGAAAAATAGCCGGGCGTTGTGGTGGGTGCCTGTGGTCCCAGCTACTTGGGAGGCTGAGGCAGGAGACTCGCTTGAGCCCAGGAGTTGGAGGTTGCTGTGAGCTGTGATGCCACAGCTCTCTACCCAGGGGGGGAAAAATTATTATAATTACGAGGGATTCACCTGCCACCCCCAACCGTGGTAATACCTTGGGCTCATTCTAGGAATATGCCCCTCAGCATGCCACAGGGCCTTGGGCCAGTCTGTGTCTGCCATTGGGGTTAAGGTTGGTTGGCCCCCGACGAGAAACTGAGCTAAGCTATCACTACCCAGGTTACCTGTCCACTGATGGGAGAAATGAACCATAAGACTAGTTTCTCCCCACGCCAACCTCATATTCAGAGTGTAGACAGTTACTTCTGGCATTTCTACAACTGACCTGTGTCTGAGGAAGATTTCATAATGGCTGAAACCACAAGGCTCCCTTCCCCCTAATCAATCTCCTCCCAATGTTTCAATGTGACTTCCACACTTGGTAGACAAAGCCAGTCCTCCCTTCGTTGGTGAGGCAACACAGCAGCTGGCTAGCATTCTTGCCACATCAGCCCCACGGATTGTCCTACACACAGGCAAAACCCCAAACCAAACAGTATTCAACCTTCTGAGACTACGCTGAACTGTGTGCTGCTGTAAAGTGTTTAGAACGCACCATGTCAGACAACAGGACTGTGCCAGGCACAGCTGGAAGGCTCTGGAATAAACCCCCTCCTGAGCAGGCAGGCTCTTCCACAAGCTGGAGCTGGTGGGTGCGGGTAGAGACGGTGGGTGTTGGGGGACTCAGCAAGTGTGGCCGCCCCGGCTCCACCTACCAGCTGCTGCTCCAACAACATGGAAGGGAAGCGATGCTTCCTGTGTCCCCTGTCTCCATCCCACGCCCCTCAGAGGAGACTCGCAGCTGGACACACTGTACAAACTGCAGGCCCCTGTGACTTAGTTCCAACTGCCAAAGCACAAGCACACAGAACAGCGGTTTTCAATCAAGAAGACAGAGCAAAATCACCAGGAGAACTTTTCCAAGCTCTGTTCCTCCCTGAGAACATTTATGGAAGGGGAATCTCTTACGTTTTAAACAAGCGTCTATCTATGTGATCAGCTCTTCACACACATCCTACCTGGAGAACCACTGACGAAAAGGATCTCAGGGGCAGTGCCTGTGGCTCAAAAGGGTAGGGCGCCAGCCCCATATGCCGGAGGTGGCAGGTTCAAACTCAGCCCCAGCAAAAAAAAAATAAGGATCTCAGGCTGGGGGGAGTGGGGAGGGACTGTCCCCTGGCACCACCTCCACCCAGGTCTGCACAGGTGCGCCAACCCGTACAGCACTCTTTCTCTAGAGACAAGAGCCTAGCAATTTCCCAGCTCATAGTTCACAGTCCTTGCAGTTTGGAAATTCTTCCCTCCTAGCCATCATGAGACATCAGCCCCTTCCACTGGGACCTGGGATGACACCTTTTACC
>NW_003852511.1:4879439-4886668 GCF_000181295.1 Otolemur garnettii
AAAAAAAAAAAAAAAAAATCTTATTCAGTATCTAGCCCATCTCTTTTCCGGAAAGAGATTTCCTTTCTGGTAATCACTTCCTAACTCAGTAGGAAGATCCTGAATTATTCTTGTAATTGCTGCTTCCTTTGTGACTTTTCCCAGACCGGCTTCTTGTCACATACTTTCAGTGACCCTACGTTTCTCCAATTTTTCCCTTTTAGGAAGGTCAGGCTCTTTGAGGAGAGGCGTATCCTTGTGGATCTGTTAAATGTCGTCTACATAATCAACAATTACTGAATTCGAGATGAGCCAGAACTATTTCTACAGACTCCAAATTGAGAAACATGTGGGAGCCATCCCACCGTGCACCAGTGTGAGTCACAGAGCTCTGTGATTCAGCTGGAAACCTTCCCCACATTAACTTGGGGGTTCACTGTGAGTGCGATGTCTAACCCAAACCGGGCCTGCTGTGGGTGTCACGTATCATCACATCAACGCTACACACGCTGGACCCAAAGCCACAGCCTCATTCTCTTCTACGGCCCTTCCCAGGTCAAAATAATACATGAAGCGATTTGTTTAATGCAATTTCCCACTAAAAGCCCTGTGTCTAGATGCATTAACACTCGGAGGCACGTTCTACTGGCCCAGAACAATAAGCAGCCTGGCTGGGAATACACCCACATTCCACGGAGGTAACACGCCAGAACAACAACTCAGCACAGGACAAAAGCACGTCTGCATACGACCACCTGTCTCCCTGCACGAGGACATCCGAGGATTTTCCAGGATAGCACAGATTACACAAAGCAGGGCTAGAAGTGCCTTCTGAAGTGAAGCATTTCATTCCCACTGTCAGACACCGAGAGCAGAACCAGCCAGGAGGTCACGGCTCAGCAGCAGCGGGCTGGGCTATCTCTGCCCTTTATTCAGGTGGTGTAAGAAGGTAATGCGGGGTTGTGTCAAGGTCACAGAGGTGCAGGGGAATGAAGGAGCCCCACCCCTGCGTGCTGTCCACCATCACAGCCTGAGACGGTTCCGCCCATCTGTACACGTCATGTTGCTTCAAACTGGTCTGCACCAGCCCAGCCATTCAAGGCTGTGGGGCTCTTTGTGGAAAAATTACAAAACTGATAATTACAGGTGAGTGGGCACTATGTCCCCTCCCCAGTGATATATTACCCGCCAGGTGAATCCTACCATGTATATAACGTTATTGGCAAGCCAGCCAATCAATCACACAACCTATCTCTCTACACACGCGTCCCTGCTCTCCAGTATTTCAGGTATCCCCTCGCGTGAAAAATTTCCTTTGAAGCGAATACCACATGACCCCAAGAGCAGGATCTGCTAACTTGCATGTTAAATTGGCGCTCCAAATCCGCCACTCATCAGAGTTCCTGGATCCCAGACCTAAGGCATTGCTCCTGAATTCTGAGGCCAACGGACCTATTCTGCTGCTTAGAGTCGGTGCATCAGATGAGAAGAAAGAGAGGGGCAGTTACTGCACTGGCTGCTCCTGAGGGGAACGGTGTGTGAGTCTCCTCCCTGTTGTAAACGACTCAGGCCCGACACGCCCACCATTATTCATCTCACCCATGTTTCCTTGCCACACCCAGCTCTCCAGTTTACGGAAATCTGGATGCTTCTTCCTCCCAGCCTGCTTTCCCCAGGCCCCCCAAAGTCAGAATCGAAGGCTGTACCGTAGCAGGCCCGCCCGTCTCCTCGGAAGCCAATGGAGCACTCGCAGGTGAACTGTGTCCCAGGACCAGGGCGACAGGCTGCGTTGGTGTCACACCCATGAGAGCCAATGTAGCAAGGGTTCTGAAGGGCATCAGGAGAGCCGTCTGTGAAGGCAGAGACAGGCGACCACATGAGGCTTCAGGAACTCTTGCAGGTCTCCTCCTTCCACAGCAAGTAAACCTCAACAGGTGGCCAAGATGGTGGTCACTGGAGAGCAGAGAGGAATGGGAAAGCAGCCACACTGCCCTGGGGCAGGACCTGCAAGCTATGCTTCTCTGGCCCCCTCCTTGTTTTTATAAATAAAGTTTTATTTGCAACCAGCCACACCTATTCACCTACACGTGGTCTGTAGTTATTTTTGTGTGACCATGACAGAACTCATCCTCTGGCTGGCAAAACCTAAAATATTTACCTCTGTTCTCTCAAGAAAACATCTACTGACCCTAAATCCCTAGAGCCACAGTCATCAAAGGAGGGAGAATACCTACCTTCCTTCTGCCTCACAGAGTAAGGACAAATGGAGCAGCTAGAGAAGAGCCTTGGGTGTGGAGGAAGAACCAAAAGCAAATGAAAGAAAGGAAAGGCCCCCATTGTACAGCCCCCCTGGGGCGGCAAGCTTTGGATATGGTGAAGTCTGACATGGAGAGGTCACGAAAACTCCCTGGACAGTGGCTCCTTCCACACAGCTGGACGTGCCCACAGTCCAGAACCCAGTCCCAGCCTGAGGAGACACCAGCGAGAGTTTGCTTTAGGCTCAGCAGTTGACTTTATTTAATTCCCTCCGGCTCTAAGCAAAGAATTCCTTTCACAGCTGAGCATTAGAGTGTTAAAAAGCCCCACCAAGGCCAGCGGTGGCCTAAGGGCAGTGCAGCTATAAGGTATCCCCCAGGTCAGCAGCCTGTGCCCTACCTCAATGGGATCATGACAGGCCTTGGTTAAAAGAGCAGAGACAGGTAGGTTTGCCAAGAATCACAGACAACAAGACATATTTTTCTGTCAGAAGATAATTCAGCATAATTTTCTTCTCCTACAGACTGAGAGTACGAGACCAAAAATAATACATCAAAAAGTAGGGTGTTTTTGTTTTCATTTTTTTTGCAGTTTTTGGCCGAGGCTGGGTTTGAACCCACCACCTCTGGTATATAGGGCCAGCGCCCTGCTCCTTTGAGCCACAGGTGCCGCCCCCAAAGAGTAGGGTTTTTAAATGAGTGAGCGCAGAGGCAAGGGCAGGTGCACGCGGTGCGCCGTGTGAGCTGCGTGGCTTACCCCGCACAGGCCCGATGGAGTTGCTCAGAGCATAGCGTAGGATCCTCTCCTCCTGGTTGTACAGGACGAACACACTGTCCACCGAGAGCTGCTGGGTGCTGGGCAGCGCCGGCCGGGAGCTGTCGTGGACGCACTCCTGGAAGGTGATGGTCTGGCGCCACTGGTAAGTGTAGGTGTGCGAAGGGGCAGCCCCGCCTTGCTCAGGCTCGGTCACTGTGTACTCCCGGGTGGAAGAGGATGTGATCACTGGGGTGCAGGAGAGAAGGCAGGGAGACAAAGGAGAGATCTTATAGATGCAAGAAGCTGGATCAAGGGCATTAAACCCCCAGGGGCTTTCCCCGCCCGTGATGCTACTACATAACAGATCAGACGGAACAGCTTAAATAAGACAAGTGGTGCTGGGACTCATTCTACCACCTGGGTTTCCCACACCACATTGGTACTGTGCACCTCAGTAGTAGTTGTTACTTTTCTCAGCAAATGGTTCTCTCTGTGCTCCTAAGACTTCTAGAACTAGCAACTAAGGTCTGGTAGAAAGAGCACACATTTGGAAGGAGACACACCCGACTTCATGCCTTCCCCACTTGTAAGCTGTGACCATGGGCCAGTTACTACCATCTTTAGCCTCAGTTTGATCCAAAATGAATCGAGGTGAGATGACATGAGGGGATGTTTGTAAAACTTCTGGCATCAAGCAGACTAAGAGTACTGCACGTTAACTAAGTGACCATCAGTGTGCTCACGGCATCACATGGTTTATGCCAACAGGGTTCAGTGAAAGGCGGTTGCTCTATACCGCTCTAGCTCACACAGTTCTACCACACTGAAAAATAAGACTACCATTAAAGGGATTTCGGTAGCCAATTTTGGAAAAACTACTAAAGCACGGCGAAGCCAACCTCAGCAGAGGAGGGAGGAGACCATCTTCCCTACTCAGAGACAGCCAGCTGTTCTCCCATGTGACAAAACCTTCAACTTCCTATTTAAAAAAAAAAGTATAAAAGACTCTTTATATTTTTGTGCTCTGCTGCAGTTTGCTGCATAATAGAAGCATAAAAGCCAAAGGATAAATAAAAGAGCAGTGTAAGCTGTCTCCTGTCCAGCTCCCACGTGCTGGCCTGCCAGGAAGGCCATCTGGCCGCAGCCTGCAGGCCCGCTGCTCGCTCCTCCTCTTCACGGCTCTCAGACCCCAGAAGGAGCCACAGGGCCCTAGTAATTGGTACCATCTTCCTGGACTGCTGTTTACTGAGAGCCTTTACGAAGTTCCTACCATTTGACTCAGCACTTCTGTTATTTCTAGGAATAGAGTTTCAGAAAAGAACTAGAAATGTGGCCAAGATTTATGATAAAGATGGTCATTTCAGCTCATGATAAATGGGGGGGAAACTGGAAACAAGCTAAGCTTTAGGAAATAGGAGGAAGGTTGAAGGTAATAGCTGTTCAACAGAATCGTACAGATTACTTTTAAAAGTGTGTTCGGGGGTGGCACCTGTGGCTCAGTGAGTTTGGCGCTGGCCCCATATACCGAGGGTGGCAGGTTCAAACCTGGCCCTGGCCAGACTGCAACAAAAAAAAATAGCCAGGCGTTGTGGTAGGTGCCTATTGTCCCAACTACTCGGGAAACTGAGGCAAGAGAATTGCCTAAGCCCAAGAGCTGGAGGTTGCTGTGAGCTGTGATGCCACAGCACTCTACCAAGGGCAATAAAGTGAGACTCTGCCTCTAAAAAAAAAAAAAAAGTGTGTTCGGGCCAGGCATGGTGGCTCACGCCTGTAAGCCTAGCACTCTGGGAGGCCGAGGCCGGTGGATTGCTTGAGTTCACAAGTTCAAGACCAGCCTCAGCAAAAAGGAAGATCCCCATCTCTACTAAAAAATAGAAAAACTGAGGCAAGAGGATCTTTTGAGCCCAAGTTGGAGGTTGCTATGAGCTATGATGCCACGGCACTCTACCCAAGGCAATAGCTAGAGACACTGTCTCAAAAAGAAAAAAGGTGTGTTCAGCGGCTATTTAATAAAAGGTAATGTATTCGTAGTTCCATGTTCACAAAAAGCCGATGATATAACAATAGGGCATCAGTGCAATTTTATTTACATAAAAACTATACATCTGACTGTAGATTATATAATAGTGTAGTATCAGTGTGAAGTTCACTGATTTTGATAGCTGCACTGCGGCCGGGAGAGGCTATTCTAGTTCCCAGGAAACACATACCTAAGTGTTTAGGGGATAAACGATCACAATGTATAACTTACTCTCAAATGGTAAGGGAAAGAATTATACATCTCCATATATACATATAAAGAGAAAGAGGGAAAATGATAAGAGTAAAATGTCAGCTGGTGAGGCGTGCCCAGGTTACAAACGAGACAGGTTCTGTGGGTTTGTCCTTAAGTTGAATTTGTATGTAAGTTGGAACGGGTGCGTTTACCCATTACCTATAACAGCCTCCATTCATAAGTACGAGTGTCAGCCAGACGTTTGTAACTCAGCAGCTGCCTGTAATTTTTGGTGCTATTTTCAACTTTTCTGTAAGTAGGAAATTATTAAAAACCAGGTACCAAATGGAGAACAAATGTAATTTTTAAAACTGCATGCTTATATATGTTCTTATAAAATTGTATTATTTTATCTTGAAATTACATGCTGGGATATTTGATATACATAGATGCTGGGGGGAAGGGGAAAAGGAAGTATGTTTAAATTGGATAATAATTATATCCAGCATCTAAGTTATGCTTTTTTTTGGCATTAAATTCTCTACACGTGTGTCCCCCCATGGGGGACACGCATGTAATCACTAGGGCCCCGTGTCATCTGCTGGTCCAAAGCCCCAGAGGCGGCGGCTCACCCGAGCTGGAGTAGTGGTACAGCTCCGTGTAGGGCTCGATGTGCACGGATGCGCCGAACGGGATCTGGGGCACGCGGCCTTCCAGCTCCGTGTCGATGGTCAGGTGCCCATGCTCGTCGATGCCGCTAAACTGCTGCTTAATGACCAGCTTGCCTGGGTGCCCCACGAAGGTCACCTCGGCCTGGCGGGTGAACTCTCCCCCTGTAAAGCAAGATGGGCCTGTCACTTTGCGGTCTGGCCAGCTCACCCTCCTGCCCTGCAGGAGGCTCACGGGGCACAGCCAGGAAGAGCAGGGCAGCCCAAGTGCCCCTCTGCGGTGCTTGAGTTGGTTGGTAGGAGACGGGGCTGCCTGGACAACCGTGTGGCCGAATTGAGCCATGCACCGAGGGGAGAAGCTGCTCTGAGGCCACAAACCAGGATCTGAGACTGGTTGGCCCAAGGGCTGTGCTGGAAATAGCAGAAGACTGGGGTTTGACTCCTACCATGCTGAGTGAACTTGAACAAGGAGCCTACCCACTGTCAGCCTCCAGTTCCTGATGATAAAAAAAAAAAGGGATGCAATGTACCTCGTGGAAACCAGATTAAAGTATGTTTAAAAAGTGTTCTGCAACTTATCACGTGCTCCGTGATGCCAGGTTGGTGACCATTACTGACAGCTAAGTCCTGGGGAAGATGAGTGAACCACCATCAGTACCAGAAACCACCCTAGGATCCTGTGCCCCGGTGTTGGCAGGAAAGGCAATTCCCGAATTTTCCAGCTTCTCCCCTTTTCCACAAAGGCTGACTTCCCTGACAGCAGGGGCTGGCACCCTATGGCCCCAGGGCTAACTCTAGATGCCTGTTTTTGCAATGAGCTTGAGCCAAGAAAAGCCTTTACATTTTTAAATGGTTTTAAAAAATTAAATGGGCAATTTAAATCACTGCCCATTAATACAGTTTTATTAGGACACAGTCTGGCTCATGTGTTTGCATACTGTCTTGGGTTGCTTTTCAGTCTAGAAGGACAGCGTTGAGTAGCTGCAACAGAAACTTTACCTAAAATATTTAGATAAAGCTTAAAATATTTACTATCTGGGTCTTTGCAGGAAGAGTTAGACAATTCCTGCTTTATAGTTACCTAAGTCCCAGGCAGATATTCAACTGATTACACAGGTCCAGGGGAAATTCAGAAGGATCATTGTAGTAACAAAGATTGGCAGTTGCAGGGAATTTGTGAAGACACCATCTCCTTCAGCCCAGCTGAAGTTGATGTATATTACAAAGTATCCCCAATACAAATGAACCCAGGTACAAAGCAACATCAATGAGAAAAGCTGTGCAGGGAAGAAAGAGGGTCTGTGGGTCCCACTATAGCTCAACTATGTCTGCAAAGAAAAGGGCCTCAGGTTTGC
>NW_003852511.1:4886881-4888480 GCF_000181295.1 Otolemur garnettii
TACAGCTTTGAACAGGTTTCCAGGGTAAGGCCCAGGCAGAGGTCCCTTCCGGCAGTGTTTCTGCTCATAAAGCCTGGCCTGAGGCTCCAGGTTGGTTCTGACCAGCCTGGTCTCAGGGAAGGCAGGTCTAGGAAGTCGAGTTATAGGTAGCAGCTTTGCACCTATGCCCTGGTAACACAGGGCCGAGGGCCTGGACGTGATCAGCAGTGAAGGACGTAGACTCCTCCACCCAGCTGTTCCCAGGAATAAGCCTCCTGCCCACCCAGGTGAGGTCACCACTCCCCTGAGGAAATGTTCCCCACACTGGTCTGCCCACACATCTGCTAAAGACTGAGCCTTCCACACTAGCCAAGAGACTCCAGGGACGTTCAAGTTTCGATGGCTGGTGAGGATTATGTTTATCGGGCTCGATGTACCAGTGAGAAATGACAGGTTTTTTTTCTCTCAGCAGATAACTCAGGAAATGTCAGCTGTCACCTTCACATTGGTTTGGAATTTGGAGGCAGGCTTGCTAAACGGCATGAGGCCAGGCAGGCCCACAGGGCTGGCTGTGAGGATGCATGACCTCAGACCACTTGTTCTGTAGAGACTTGTGAATCTCCACCGTGAAACCGCTCCTGACCACAACACGGGCAGCCTTGGTTAACGTACGTAATGAAAATCTCGTATGCTAATTTTACCTCGTCATTTCTCATTTGCAGGGCAGAACTACAGGGTGCTCTGTCTATAGACCAGAAGGGGCCACAGAGTGCTTGTCAGTAAGTTGGCTGCAGACACAGGGTTCCCCTCCATTCATTCCCGACCTCCGCCAGGCACCTGTGTGTGGCCCATTGATTGTGAAGTTGGATATAAATTACCAGTGATGCTGAAGCCGTTCTTGAATCCATCCTGCTCCACTGCAAACATCCACCCAATGATGCCTCCAATAGGGGCTAGAGGGAGCAGAGAATGCCCAAGGGCCTCGGGAATGGTGCTGATGGCTGTGTAGGAGCGGCCGTGGTTCATCACCACATAAGAGTGGAGGTCGGTGTTCTCAAAGGCCACGGGAACCTGGCTGGTCCCCACGAAGATCCGTCCTTTCACCTTGCCATTGACTCGCTGTGGGGAACCTGAGCAGGAAACAGGTAAAAAAGGTAGAGATCACTTCCAAGCTAGCTTTTCCCAAAAGAATCTGTCTGGTAGGACTGACCTATTCAGGAAGAAAGCCAAGAGACAAACCAACACTGGGGGAAGTGGCTCTGGGTAAAGCAGAAGTAGTTGTTCTGAAAAATACTCAGACTGAGCGCCATGAGCCTTCAAAATCCCAGCACCCCTGCCCTCTCCTGGGTGCCTGACGATGGAGAGCAGGACAGCAGGCTCCCCAGGAGCCCCCATGTAACTGAGGAACTGCAGGAGCACATGAAGAAGTAATTTCCGCTGTGGACCAGTATCCTGGGTGGTCTACAGCTAAGGTAACCATGCACACAGAACTGATCGCTTCGGTGAGTAAAAGGGACTGAACTGATTATTTCTCTGGGACAGCTGAGCTAAACTGAATAGCGCTGGGAACCTGCACATTGGTTGCCTGAATAAACCTCTTGGGCTCAAGTACAGTCTCAC
>NW_003852511.1:4890510-4891443 GCF_000181295.1 Otolemur garnettii
GAGAATCGCCTAAGCCCAGGAGCTGGAGGTTGCTGTGAGCTGTGACACCATAGCACTCTAGTGAGGGTGACAGAGTAAGACTCTGTTTCTAAAAAAAGAACAAAAAAAAAATTTCAGGTGAAACAAAAGTGACCTTAGACTGTTCCCAATTTATGTGGCATTAAATTCTATCAGTTATAGATAGCACGTATCTTATTTTTCTACCTAGATTGTAAATTACTAGGGACAGGACTTTCAAAACCAGTTCCCATATTCTTGGCAGAGTTTTCTTTGCATAATAAACGCTTGATAAGTTTTGTTTAATAACCCTAAACAAATGGGCTTGCTACGGAGGTGTCATCTATGTTCCAATGACCTCCTGCTGTGTTTAATATGCCCAAACTGCTCAGCAGCTCTCTGACTAGCCACTGCGTTTTCAACATGCAGAGTAATTTCGTGCACAGAGCAGGTCATTACACTGGGGAATGCTGTGGAGTCAGCAGGCTAATAGCAAAAACATGCATCCTAAGAACAATTACAGAAACAAGGAAGCAATAAGCCAACTTGAGGAAACCAAACAAATTTTTCCACCAAGCTTTGAGCTACAAACATTTTTTTTAAGTACTAAAAATCCAACAAATATTTAAAACCACAAAACTATTACAGGGCGTATAGAGAACATCAAAATATGTAGCTGAAGAGTTTGTCATATCTGAGCTTCCTGCCAAACACAGAACTCTCAGCGTTTCAAACTCTGATATCTGGGGTGGAAAAAGCTGATGGGGTTGCTCTTTAAGAGTAAGCTTTTACTGTGGACTCTGGAAGCTTCTCCCACGGGGAGGGAGGTTATACAAGCCAAGCCTAAAACACAGAAGCAGAGACACACTATCAGCTGGGGTGATGGGATTTAGAAGAAAATAGAAAACACTTCGAAGAAGTTGAAAACATCTTCCA
>NW_003852511.1:4892531-4893159 GCF_000181295.1 Otolemur garnettii
CTGCAACATAAATTTCATTCCTTTATAAATTACCCAATTCCAGGTATTCTGTTACATGCAACTGACAAAGCATCTGAAGGGACATTCAATAGAGCACAGTTTTTTGTTTTAATTCTGGTTTGTGGCCCCAGCTTCCCAGAAGTCACACTCAGTCCCAGGGCCCCCAGGACTTGCACAGAAAGATTCTTCTGACCACCTGAGAGCAAGCTGGTCCTTGGGAGGGCAGAGTTCAGAACTGACATTGCCTGGAGCTGAGTCCATTTTGCAGTTAGCGCCACACGGGTTGGCGCCCAAGGTTTAACTGTGCCCCCCCTGACGCTCCACCATAAATGTGCCAGGATTCCAGAGGCACCAGGAGGGAGAAACACAAGAGGACGGATGACTGGAATGAACTTAACCCACCGTGTGTATTAATTCTGGCCTGAGCCAGCTTCTCACGGCCCTGCCAGGATTTAACAACCATTGAGATAAAAATGTCTTATGACATTATTATCATTATTATTGTGTTGTGAACAACAGCACATACAATTGGACTCTAAGAAAAAAGGAATGAAGAAGTGTGAAAGAACGGAGGAAAATAAAGACATGAACAATTCCTGGTCCAGGCAGGAATTTTTTTCAATGCTGC
>NW_003852511.1:4893290-4894254 GCF_000181295.1 Otolemur garnettii
TCATTGGGGGAAAGCACCAAAATAAAAAAACTCCACCCCTTCTCCTCCCCCCAGGTAGAGCATTTAAAGGAAATTACCTTCTGCGACACACTGCCTGCCGTTGCCCGTGTAGCCGGCAACGCAGCTGCAACAGAAGCCCGTGGCGAAGTCCCTGCACTCCGCGTGCACCGAGCACTGGTGCCTGTTGTTGGCACACGTCTGGCGGGAATCCGTGTTGTAGCTGAACACTGTTCCAGGAAAAAAAAGGCACACTTGTGAGCACTGACACAGCTCTGACCTGGGGCCTTTCTCTTCCCTGCAGGGACTCAAATCTGCCTGGGCAATTCCAGGGACCAGCCTCATGAGCAGAAGATTAAAATCCACAACGGGGAGCTCCTTCAATAGTCTAGCAATGTGGTTCTATCACTCAGACCACTGAGGCAAACAGGTGTAAGGGAGCTGAGAAATCACCAGGAAATTACTAAAAACTGCTATAACCCTGTGTCCTGGATCTGTGTTAGGTTACAGCCATCCAGTATCGATGTCAGGACGGTCTCCATCTAATGCAGTCGGAAGGATCGGCTTCACATTTGGGGGGACCTTGCAATTTTTTCACTATTTTTTTATTATGGTAAAAAATATATATAATTACAATTTGCCATTTTAACCACCTTACCATATATATTTAAAATATATGTCTATGTGTATACACACACACAGTAGAACCTCTGTAAATTGACCACCCAGGGGACTATAACAAACTGGTTAGGCTTGTTGTACTGATATGAATGTGTGGTGCATGTCCAGTCTATGACAATTAGGTCAAGGTAAGGAGGTGGTCAAAGTAGGGAGATGGTCAGCTATGGGGTTCTACTGTGTGTATATATATATTGTGTGTGTATGTATTTTTTTTGAGACATAGTCTCACTATGTTGGCCAGGCTGGTCTTGAACTCCTAGGCTCAAGAGTTCTTTCCACCTTAGCC
>NW_003852511.1:4894913-4902337 GCF_000181295.1 Otolemur garnettii
GGGGGCTGGAGGGTTCAAACCCAGCTGGGCCTGCTAAACAACAATGACAACTACAACAACAACAACAAAAATAGCCAGGCACTGTGGCGAGCACCTGTAGTCCCAGCTACTGGGGAGGCTGAGGCATGAGAATTGCTAAAGCCCAAGAGTTTGAGGTTGCTGTGAGCTGTGACGGCACCGCACTCTACCAACGGCGACATAGTAAGACTGTCTCAAAAAAAAAAAACTTTCCTCCTGCTTCTTCCCCAGAGAATAATTCAGAAGCAGTTTATACCCTGCTGATCAGAAATAATACTTTAGTCACAGCTGGCAAAAGCTTTTGACCCAGGAAACTTAAAGAATTACTCCCTATTTTAAATTCTACCTCCCAAGTTCATTTCCTTAGAATCATGAGCTGGCTCACTAAATTTAATAATCCAGAGCAAATTAATTTGGAATTAAGTTCAAAAGCACAAGAGGTGTAAACTTTTAGAGAGGAAAATGATCCTGTTTATAATTGACTATTATGAGTGAAGATAAAAGTAAAGTTTGAGGGCAGCGCCTGTGGCTCAAAGGAGTAGGGCACTGGCCCCATATATCGGAGGTGGCAGATTCAAACCCAGCCCCAGCCAAAAACCACAAAAAAAAAAAAAAAAAAAAAAAAAAGTAAAGTTTGAGCCTAGGTAGATTCTACTAGCCCTATACACGTGAAAGGAAATTTCAAGCATGTATAAATATGGCGTTTGGAGCCAAGAACACTCAGGCCCCAAGCTGAACACAGGACACTCCCGGCTGCTTAAGCTCCAGCTGCAGGCAGGTCCTGTGGGGCCACCATGGCCTGCCTGTGTGGAGATGACTGTTCAGATAACACCCGGAATTCCCTGGGGGCTGCAGAAGACTGACCTTTCTAATAAATGCAAGGAAACAACTGAGTAGAAAGACAGAAAAACATCTGTGTTAGACACATTCGGGGCTCACATCTAGGTTTCTTCAGTATCAAGTTGTTGGGACTAGGGAATGGTCTCACTTCAATGTCAGACCATTGCAAACATGAGAATTTCAGAACTACCTAGAAAGGGTGGAGACAGGATAAGACTCGCAACTCAACATCTGCAAGTAAGCACACCCAACCCTTCTGGGGGAGACTCTGAAACCAGAATGCCATAAGGCAGGAGGCGTCGGCGTCATCCTTGGAATCCAGGGTGTCCCATCCCGCCACCATCTCCGTGCCTTAGAAGCAGGCAAGCACACTGCCAGTAAGCGCTCCGTTTGCCTATGGTTTAGGACTCAATCAGAGCAAAAATGTTTATAACTATTGCTATGGGATAAATCAGAACAAATAAGAGGCTGAGCACTATGGCTGGAGCTTATAATCCCAGCTACTTGGAAGGCTGATGTGGGAGGATCCCTTGAGGCCTTAAGAGATTGTGTCTCTTCAAAAAATATTTAAAAATAAGAGAATAATGTGGAACAGACTACTTTTCTGAGAGTCATATGATAACTCTTTAGTAGATGCAGTAAAGAGTCACAGTAAACATTTAAAGGCTGGGGCTAACCCTTCGCAGGAACCATAATGGATTCTATGTCAATCTAAAGAGAAGAAAAAAACGAGTAAACGAGTACAGTTTAGTTTGAGCGTCTCTTCTAAGACAAACAAAGGCCCTCTGGGGTTCAAATTATTTTCAGAATGTAGCAAAAATATTGATACAGAGTTCCCCAATTCAAGGCTGGACAGGAGACCCCAATTTTCCTAGGTCTGGGCAATTTCAGGAAGAGAATGTGCTGACTTTTCCCTTGACTGCATTCATTCATCAATAACACTCATTAACATTGAAAAGCTGTTTCCATGTACTAAGTCTTGCTTTTTAGTCCTTCTGTCCAGAACCTCTGGTGCTCTTTACTCCTCTCATATTCCTTTCTGTCCAATAAATCCTATCTTATCACTAATCTGTGGTATGTGGGTTCATTCTTAGAATCCTCGAGACTGATGACTTACTGAAGAAAGACATTCCAGTAACAATATGATATATAATATGGTAGACTAGAAGATATTATGCTGTAAAACTATTTTTAAAAGTGATATCTACTTATTTCATTTTTTTGTTTTGAGGCAGAGCCTCAAGCTGTCCCCCTGGGCAGAGTGCCATGGCATCACGCTCACAGCAACCTCCAACTCCTGGGCTCAAGCAAATCTCCTGCCTCTGCCTCCCAAGTAGCTGGGACCACAGGCGCCCGCCACAACACCCGGCTATTTTTTGGTTGCAGCCATCGTTGTTTGGCAGGCCCGGGCTGGATTTGTTCAAATTTTTGTTTTTGTTTTTTTGAGACAGAGCCTCAAGCTATCCCCCTGGGTAGAGTGCCATGGCATCACGCTCACAGCAACCTCCAACTCCTGGGCTCAAGCGAGTCTCCTGCCTCAGCCTCCCAAGTAGCTGGGACCACAGGCACTAGCCACAACGCCTGACCATTTTTTGGTTGCAGCCGTCATTGTTGTTTGGCGGGCCCAGGCTGGGGATTCCAACCCGCCTCCTTAGGTGTATGTGGCTGGCGCCTTAGCCACTTGAGCCACAGGCACCGAGCCTTATTTCATATTTTTCAATCTTCGTGCACCAACTTTGAAACTGACAGGACCAGGAAGGAAAAATAATCAACCATTCTAATTCCAAAAGCATGAGGAAATAAACATGTCAGTGATAAGCTGCATAAATAGCCAAAAGAACTTCTAATGAGTTTTTTCAGGTGGGTTGATTCCATTTCTGATCTGAGAAGTCACAAGTAAGAAAATCTGACTTCCAAAATAATTCTAAAGCACATTTCTCCTCAGACAGAATGGGGCCAGGTGTGGTGGCTCACACCTGTAATCCTACCGTTCTGGGAAGCCAACTCAGATGGATCACCTTGAGCTCAGGAGTTCTAGACCAGCCTGAGCGAGAGCAAGACCCTGTCTCTACTAAAAGTAGAAAGATTAGCCATGTGTTGTGGTGGGCACCTACAGTCCCAGCTGTCTGGGAGGCTGAGGCAGAAGGATCGCTTGAGCTCCAAAGCTGTGACACCACAGCACTCTACCCAGGGCGACAGAGTGAGTCTCTGGCTCAAAAAAAAAAAAAACCAGCATGGAATGCAAGAAACCCGAAAGAAGAGAAACTCAGCCGTCTCCATAACCACAGTCCTAATCACGAAAAGATGACTGGACTTCTTTGAAGCCATCAGGCACAGGACACTGATGCCCTACCACGCTGAGGGCGTCAGCCCCTACTTCCTCAAGCTCTTATCCTTACAGACCACCCCACGGTGTCCCCAGCCGCCCCCCAGCAGTAGCGATACTCCCGTCTGCAGTGTTAACGGTCTTACCAACTCCCGTTTCCTCAACTTCATCCACATCTATGACCTGGGGGTGCTGCTGGGCAAACTTCTCCACTGGCAACTGCAAAGTCCTGGACCGCTCAGTGGGAGGTCCGAAGGGTCTCTCAGTAGCCGTCCAGTGTGGGGAGAGGACACTGGGGACGTCGTATGTGTTGGCCTCTCCCCTTCCAGGATTTCCATAGGGGGAGGGTGTGGTGGCCACGTCCTCCAGGCCCAGATGCGTTGTCACCAAGTCATAATCCTCATCCTCATCGTCATACGCTGCTCCATCATCAAGTCCCAGGTTCACATCTGCAGGCACCACGCCACTGGCCGTGGCTGGACTTCCAATCTCAAACACCCAGATGCCCTGTTGTCCAGAGTTGCTGCTCCTATGGGGAAGGACAGACAGAATCCTTGGGGAAAGGCCAGCAACCCCCTAACAGCCCCCACTAACCAAGCAGGGGTCCCAGGGATTCCTGCTAATCTGAAACTCATCGCCTGTGCCCTCCTGCAGCAAGGGCTGGACAGCAGGAAAGCAGTCGCTGAGACAGTGCAGGGCTGTTTGTGAGGCTGTGTCCACAGGGGCAGAGCACTCACAGAGGCCCACCCTCAGCCACTCCTGATGTGCACTCCAGGGACACAGTCACGACTTACGCTAATTGCTGGTTACCTGCCCTGTGAACTGAGGTAGCTCATATGACTGAAGGTCGCTTTAAGACTTAAGCCATTCTGGCTCGGCGCCTATAGCTCAACCGGCTAAGGCGCCAGCCACATACACCTAAGGTGGCGGGTTCGAATCCCCAGCCCGGACCCACCAAACAACAATGACGGCTGCAACCAAAAAATAGCCGGGCGTTGTGGCGGGTGCCTGTGGTCCCAGCTACTTGGGAGGCAGAGGCAGGAGACTCGCTTGAGCCCAGGAGTTGGAGGTTGCTGTGAGCTGTAATGCCATGGCACTCTGCCCAGGGGGACAGCTTGAGGCTCTGTCTCAAAAAAAAGACTTAAGTCATTCAAGCTGGAAAATGTTCTTCTTAGCAAAGTATCTCAAGAATGGAAGAAAAAGTATCCAATGTACACACCCCTATTATGAAACTAATTTATACCTTTTATATGTAAGCTATAACCTAATAACAGCCTAAGAATACAGGAAGAGGGGAGGGAGAGGGGAAGGGGGAATGGGTGGAGGGAGAGGGATTGGAGGGATCACTTCTGAGGTTTATCTTACAAGGGTACAAGTGAATCTTTCTAAGAGCAGAATGTGAACGTTTTAAAATAATAACTAAGAAAATGACATGAAGGCTATGTTGACCAGTTTGATGGAAGTGTTTCGGATTGTGTGTGAAAACCCCACACTGTACCCCAGAAGTGCATTAATGTAAAAAGTAACAATCAAAAAAAAAAAAAAAAAAAAGACTTAAGTCATTCATTTTCTCCATTTCTCTTTCCACAGCATGGATATAATAGATATATCCGTGATATAATAGAAAATATACGTTTGGCCTTTGTCTCTGGATCCTGAGCTCCTAAAACCCTTGGAATTCCTGGAGTGATAAGAGTGTCTTTTTGTATGCTGATGAGTTGACTGGTGGCTGAGACCTCCCAGATAGTGTCAGCAGGGGGGCTGGTGGCCAGTGAGACCCAGGCAGGATTAAAGGGTTGCAACAGTTCAGCTGTCCTCCTCCCCTGCCTGGTCCCCACCTCCAGGGAGGGGAGCTGGGTGAGAGGTTGGTGAGAGGTTGAGTTAATGGCCAACGACCAGTGATTTAATCAATCAAGCCTTTCTAATGAAGCCTCCATAAAAATGCCTAAATGACAGATTTTAAGAGCTTCTGTGTTTGTGAACACATCAAGGTGCTAGACGGGTGGGACGTCTGGGGAGGACGTGGAGGCTCTGCCCTGCTTCCCTGAACCTTGCCTCAGGCGTCTGTTTCATTCCGTGGGTCCTGAGTTGTACCCTTTCTAATGAACTTACAGCAAGTGAAGCACTTTCCTGAGTTCTGTGAGCCATTCTAGCAAATTATCAGGCCTGAGGAGGGGTCTGTAAACCCCTGATTTGGAGCTGGTCAGCAGGACAGAGGTGTTCACAGGACTTGGAGCTAGCATCTGAAGTGGGGGCCAGTCTTGTGGAACTGCCCCCTTCCCCTGGGGCATCTGCATTAACTCCAGGGCCAGAAGTGAAATGAATTCTTGGGAGAAAAAGGTGGTGAGAGGGGGACCAAATCCCACATATTTGATGTCAGAAGTGCTGTGGGTGACAATAGTGGGGAGTGCTGTGGGTGACAGCTACTTGGGAGGCTGAGGCAGGAGACTCGCTTGAGCCCAGGAGTTGGAGGTTGCTATGAGCTGTGATGTCACGGCACTCTACCCAGGGGAACAGCTTGAGGCTCTGTCTCAAAAAAAAAGAGTATATTCCCTTAAACTCATCAGAAAAATAGTATTTCATAATACAGAAATGATATACAAAACTTAAATCCATAGGAAGATTTTTAGGTATGCTCTATAATACCCATCACGTTATGATCCTTAATAAAAGAATCTACTGAAGAAAAAAGAAAACATACTTGGCCAAATTTTCAATCGATTCCCTGTCATTAGCAAATATATTATAAGCTCCGTCGCTGCTCCACAGGAGTCCCACTAAACCCTGACTGAATGCAACCACAGCAGGGACTTGGTTCTCGTCCTTCTTGGAGAAGGTCGTGTAGAACTGCAGACCATCTTCAGGATAAAGGAAAATGGCGTAGGAGCTGGAATCAGAGGAGGCCAGAACAGCTTGGAAGGTGTTTCTCTGTGAAGACGAGTTAAAATTCAGTTACAAAGGAAAATAGCTACAGATCTTAAATACATCTATCATTCCCAGACGATGCATAAGAAGTATAGTATGGCAAAGAGATGACAATATTCTCACCTTATTCTAAAAGAAAAAGTCCTTCTGTAGCAAGGGTCAATATTCCAAGATAGGTCCACTAAATATCCCCGAGGCTGGGGCAACATGAAATTTCTGATTAATTAATAAGTGCCTCCTACATAAAACTGACTCTAAGATTAACCAAAAATTATACAGATGGTACCTCAGGATGGTGGCCTGAACCTCATGCAATGAGGGAAATTCCTGCCCACAGGCTCTGTTTCCACAGCCATTAAATATATTCGGCCACATTCATCATCTAACAAATATTTATTGAGGCCAAGCACTAAGCATTAGAAAACACAAGGTTTGGGAGAAAACAAACCTGGATGCTAATTTCTGCTCGACGTCTGACTGGTTATGTGCCCACGAGAGGGATATTAACACCCTCTGTAAGCCAGCAGTTCTCAACCTGTGGGTCGCAACCCACAGGAGCTGTATTAAAGCGTCACGGCATTAGGAAGGTGGAGAACCACTGCACCTAAGCCTTAGAGTTTGCATCTATAAAATGGAGATCAAACCACCTCATTCAGAGAAATGTGAGGAAGAACACATGAGTAACACTCGCAGGGCCAGGCACAGAGAGGGTGTTCCTTAAGCACCAGTGCCTTTCCTCCACGCCAGACGGTGCTCTGAGCTCTGTGCATATGAAGAACAAAGATACCTGGTCCCTTGGGTGGCACCTGTGGCTCAAGGAGTAGGGGGCCGGCCCCATATACTGGAGGTGGTAGGTTCAAACCCAGCCCCAGCCAAAAAAAAAACCTGCAACAAAATACATGGTCCCAACACTTGGGAATTTATAGTCTAGATGGGAACACTGACCTATGAACAGAATGTTGCAAAACCAGGGGGTGGAGTCCGTCAAAGAGGTGTGTGCAAAGCACTGTGGGGGCCGGAGGTGGAAGTGTCCGATGCTGGGAGCAGCGGGAGTGGAGGCGGCTGTGGCCAGTCAAGGCTCACAGATGGGCCAGATCTGAATGAACAGGCAGGAGGAGTCTGCACCTGTAGGGGGTCAGGTGCGGACGTCCCAAGTAGAGAGGACAGCCTGCGCAAGATACTGCAGGTGGGAAAATCCCGGCATGATCAGGAAATTGCGTGTCATTCTATACAGCGCCACCAAGGATGTGTGGAGGTGAGCAGGGTAGGCCCGAGAGGCAGGCAGAGGCTCAGTACCAAGAGGCTGGGGGCTGGG
>NW_003852511.1:4902780-4906312 GCF_000181295.1 Otolemur garnettii
GCTTGAGGCTCTGTCTCAAAATAAATAAATAAATAAACAATATGTAAGCAGCTTTCTCTCCTGCGGACTTTTCAGAGTGAGTCTCTGAAAGAGGGAGGGAGGCAGAGGCCTAGCATTTCCCCAACTGATTCGGCCAACAGCAGTGGTCTTTTCCTCGGAGACTATCTCCTAGGACTGATGTTCTGTGGTCCCCACTTTGGGAACTACCAGCCTGGAATATCTCCCATTTATATGGATGCTTTGGGACTTTTCTCTCTACCCGTTATCCCACAAAGATTAGGTAATGGCAGAAAGAAATTAGTTTTCCAAGGAAAAATTGTGACCTGCCCTAAAAAGTCACTTCAGGTCTAGTCATGGCCTCTCCATCCACTCCAATCCTCCTTTCTTCAAGGGCAAGTGCAAGGTCTACAGCCTGGTCGTTAAAGTCTTTCTTTAGACTCCCACCCCTAGGAGTCTAAACCACTCACTGTGGTCCAAATGGTTCTTGTCTCCTCAACTAGAGTCAAGGCCTTGTCTTTGTATCTTCACATTCATTATTTCATATCAGTAACTTCTCCATTGAGGTAGGAACTATCCTTCCACCACCTGCCGCCTGAAGTAAGTACAGCCCAGGGATGCATTTATCAATTCTGTTTATGCTTGCTGCCACGTGGCAGTCTTCCCAGGAATTGGCTTTCCTTATATCTAATCATCATTGAAAACATAGATTTATAAAGCCTTGCAGATAAGCTTTTGTGAGTTTCGGGCCTGCAATAACCATCCTGCTAGATTTTGCTTTGTATTTTCTACCTTTATCAATAGAACAGGTATGATGTATATCAGAGCAGCACAAACCACAGGACTGAAGATTATTAGCCCTTGTACCCCCGGGAATGCTTACCTTGCCTTCCTGGGCAGGGTCCCTGATGGGCCCTTGGTAGGGCGCCATGGACTCCCAAGTGACAACCACCACACTACCGGGCTGGAAAGAGACCTCTGGGAACCCTCTCTGGACACACTCTGCTGCCAGCTGAGTGACAGATGGAGATAAGTCTTCCCGGTAATAAACCTGCCCGAAACCGTCCATTGTGTCCAAGTCTGCCAGGAAAGGTGCAATTGCACCAAAGGTTGGTGGGAAGAGTCCAGGATGGGATTCTTTGGCCGGGGGTTCACTCGTGGCAATGATACCATTTGTGGTAACCTGTACAAAAACCAAGGGTGGTTAAAAAGAATCCAGAAATGATTTCTTTCTGTGTAGCGCCCACTCCCAGAACACTATCGCAGAACACAACAGAATCTGGCAAAGACACAAGCCTGAATCGAAAACCGCAGCATTGTTTTTCCAGGTAAGATAGGCGGATAGAAGAAGTCCAGAAGTCATTATTAAAGCCTTAATGAGTTTGCTTAGCAAGCTGAGTAATCATTCCAGGACTGCGCTGAGTACAGAAATGGGCACAGTCCAGCCCTTGCCTTCAAGGAATCCAAAATCCACAAGGATAAGGGGAAAGACAGACACACACAGGCAATGACACAGTAGAGTTTCCAGATGTAAATCTGATGAGACACTATGGCATCATTAATTATTTTGAATAGTTTAACATGTTAGGATAATGGCTAACGTTTATTGTATGTTTATCAAGTTCCAGGGAACATCCAGTCCTCAGAAAAGTCCCGTAAGACTAGATACAACTTAGATCCATATTTTTCTGATGGGGAAATCGGGTAGATTAATCAACATTTCCAACATCGTCAGGTAATAAGTGGCAGTACTGGGCTGTGAACCCACGACTCCAAAATTGGTCCTTTTAATCACTACGTCACAGCCTTCTCGAAATCAGTTATAACCACCTCTGATAAGATGTCACTGTTCATTCTTGAATAAACCCAGTGTTGGAGAGAATGAGAAAGGGCCACCAAAAAGCTGTGGGCAACAGTCCTGGGGTGTTGGGGGCACATGGCCTGACACCTGACACACTCTCTCCAGTGGGAGAACAATCCAGCAGTCAATTTACTCAGAGAATCTGTGAGTTAAAGAGGAAACTCCCTAATCAAACAGGTGAGATTTTGCAAATGGCACCTTATTTTTCTCTTTAGGGGCTGCAGATTGGAAGCTAATCTAAAACAGCGACTCTCGGCTCAGCGCCTGTGGCTCAAGTGGCTAAGGCACCAGCCACATACAACTAAGGTGGCGGGTTCAAATCCAGCCTGGGCCCACCAAACAACAATGACAGCTGCAACCAAAAATAGCCGGGCATTGTGGCGGGCACCTGTGGTCCCAGCTACTTGGGAGGCAAAGGCAGGAGACTCGCTTGATCCCAGGAGTTGGAGGTTGCTGTGAGCTGTGACGCCATAGTGCTCTACCCAAGGGGATAGCTTGAGGCACTGTCTCAAAAAAATAAATAAATGAATGAATAAATAAAATAAAATAAAACAGCGACTCTCAGTTACTCCAGAGTTGATCAGAAGGCTGGTGGATTGTCCAGCTCACTTCTCTCCCCTTCCTCCTCCTCCCAGAGCCTGATCCTTAGTCTCTTCATACCTCAGGCGCGAAAAAGAGGAATTTAATGCCAAACACTTGCACCTGAAAAAACCTGCTAAAAAGGTTCGACATGTGGAGGTGATTTGGGCCCAGGAAAACAACTAGAGCTCTGGGAGTTAAACGTGGACTCACTACAACCCTCTCTTTTTACCAGATGTCATGGGCCATTACCTCTTTAGGTGACACATTTTCCATATAACCTGGCACCAGCAAGACTGTCTAGAATATAATGACAGGAGGCAGAGAAGGGAGTCGGGCAAGAAGCATTACCCAGCTGGCCTCTCGCAGTTGAGACATCCCCAGCACACGTGTCCCAGGGCGCGGGCGTGTGGGAGCGAGGGAAACAGCTCACTTTCTCAAGCTGCCAGAAGCTGGCAGTGACCAGATGCTAAAAGTGATCGCACGGAGGCCACATACAGACAACTTCGTTTTAGAGAGCTGTTGTCCAGTGAAATCTCCAGCAGCCCAACAATTTTAAAAACACTTCAGGTGTCTTTATTACTTAGAATCTGAGCACAGGAATGTTTCCATTTTTTACCAGGAATGCTTCAGGAATCAGGGTTTTAGACCCGTAGAAGAGACTGAGAATGTTTTGGGCAGAGATCAAACAGCCCTCATTGGTAGTATTATTATTGGAAAATTACTTTTCAGCCAGTTTCACTGCACATTCAATCCAATCCCCCATGACAATGAAGAGAGATGACTTCAAAGGTCAATGTAATTTGCAGAAAAGCCAGAAGTTGCACTAGATTCCTAGCTCTAAGCCTCTCCCCTGGAAACTATTTTTTGCAGAGATACTAATTAATAGCAAACTTGATGAAAAATAGTCCTCCATGTATGGGTGTGAGTTTCATCTTGTGAAGTCTGCCAAGCTCGTAACCCTCCTATCCGCCTTGCTCCTTTTCTCCATTCTTTTTTTGAGACAGAGTCTTATGCTGTCACCCTGGGTAGAGTGCCGTGGCATCACAGCTCACAGCAACCTCCAACTCCTGGACTCAAGCAAGTCTCCTGCCT
>NW_003852511.1:4906332-4907381 GCF_000181295.1 Otolemur garnettii
ACTTTAGGTGTATGTGGCTGGCGCCTTAGCCACTTGAGCCACAGGCGTGGAGCCCCTTTTCTCCATCTTTTTGAAGGTACCATAAGAATTCAACAGAGGAAGGGCAGGCACCACAAAGGGAGAGGCCAGAGGCACTCTGGAGACGGGAGGCACAAACCCAGGCAGTGTCCCCTGCCAAGCTGCCCAGGCCAGCACCACCACCATTTTCCCAGTTGCCGAAGCCAGGAAACTCGGAGGTCCATTGATTCCTTCCTGTTTTTTTCAACTCCCACATCCTACCTCTAAAGTACAACCGATCCTTAAATAACACAGTATCCTTCTAGCGTTGCCCCCTTATTGATGAGAAAAGAATCAGTTCTGTCAGTCACCAGAGTCAGCGTCCATGTGGAGTTGGCAGTCCCTTCCCCTGGGTTTTTACCAGGTCCTCTGGATTCCTCCCGCATCCTGTGCCTATGAAATGGCCTGTCTACACAGTCACAGTGCGCGTGTGAGTGTCAGTGAGCTCTCTACAGTGGAGAAGTGCCTGGAGCAGGGTGGGTGCCCACTTGGCACCCCGAGCTGCCAAGGGCGACTCCAGCTACCCATGACTCTGAACTGGAATAAGTGAGTTGGGAAATGGATGGATGAATGAATACAAATGATTGTAAAACAAAAATGTGTCCAGTGCACAACAATCACACAAATGCACAACAATGAGTGACGTGGCAAACTGCTCAGCAATAACCTTGGTTACCTATTGGTTTTGACCCTCCTGGAGGTCAGAGGTGCTCCTGACAATTTTTGCTTTGTAGACCTTCATTTCTTGGTTGAACCCACCATCACCATGACTGCTGTCACTTACTGACCAAAAATTGGGTAAATATCTTACTTGTTTCTACTATTCTTTTATTCTTTCTTTTTTCTTTTTTTTTTGAGACAGTCTCAGTATGTCACCCTAGGTAGAGTCACAGTGTCACAGCTCACAGCAACCTCCAACTCTTGAGCTTAAGCGATTCTCTTGCCTGAGCCTCCCAAGTAGCTGGGACTACAGGCGTCCACCACAACCCCGG
>NW_003852511.1:4907516-4909292 GCF_000181295.1 Otolemur garnettii
TTCGAACCTGCCGGCCTCAGTGTATGTGGCCGGCGCCCTAAGCACTGAGCTATGAGCGCTGAGCCTCTTCTCTATTTTTTAATGTTTGAAAATGTTCATAATAAAAGTTTGGTTTTTTAAAAATAGTGAATGAACATGATTGAGCAAAAGTTCAGCAAAGAAGGGTGAATGGCCCTGATAGATAAGCCAGCACCAACGTTGTCAGGCAGGAGCAGGCCCCATGGTTCACTGTCTTTGATTTTGTCTGGTTTCGTTTTTCCAGCTTGATAGACAAATTTCAGGCATACCAGATAACTATTTGAGATAGATACATGTTGTGAAATGAATGCCACGATCAAGTTGGGTAGCAAAGTTATCACAGACACATAGGCCAGTGAGAGCCTACACATTTACCATCAGTAATACATGTATTTAACAAGGGCACCAAGAACACACCGGGGGAAGGAATAGTCTCTTCAATAAACGGTTTTGGAAAAGCTGCATATTCACATACAAAAGAATAAAAATAGACACCTCTTTTATAGCACTCACAAAAATTAACTGCACGTGGATTAAAGACTGTAACACCCCAATGTATAAAACTCCTGGTGGAAAACATTAGGAAAATAAAGTTTCTTGATGTTGGTCTTGGCAATGATGCTCTGGATTTGACACAAAAAGCACAAGCAACAACAAAAAACAGTAAGTAGGATGGGCGGCACCTGTGGCTCAAAGGAGTAGGGCACCAGCCCCATATGCTGGAGGTGGTGGGTTCAAACCCAGCCCCAGCCAAAAACTGCAAAAAAAAGTATGACACCATCATTGTCTTTGGTGTCTCTGTGTGTGTGCGTGTGTGAAAATATGCTTTTATTTTATTTTATTTTATTTTGTTGCCCTTTGGCAGAACGAAATGGCATCACAGCTCACAGCAACCTCAAACTCTTGGGCTCAAGGAATTCTCTGCCTCAGCCTCCCAAGTATCTGGGACTATAGGTGCCTGCCACAACGCCCAGCTATTTTTGGAGACAAGCTCTTGCTCTGGCTCAGGCTGATCTCAAACCTGTGAGCTCAGGCAATCCACCCACCTCGACCTCTTAGAGTGCTAGATTACAGGCATGAGCCACCGTGTCTGGCCTGAAAAATTTGCTTTTTAAAAAAGAATTGTTGGATTCTGCGCCTGTGGCTCAGGCGGCTAAGGCGCCAGCCACATACACCTGAGCTGATGGGTTCGAATCCAGCCCGGGCTGGACTGGGAGAAAACAATGACCGCTGCAACCAAAAAGTGGCTGGGCGTTGTGGCAGGCACCTGTGGTCCCTGCTACTTGGGAGGCAGAGGCAGGAGAATCACTTGAGCCCAGGAGTTGGAGGTTGCTGTGAGCTGTGATGCCACAGCACTCTGCCTAGGGCGACAGTTTAAGGCTCTGTCTCAAAAAAAAAAAACAAAAAAAATTACTGAAACATAGTGACTGTGTATATTTGTGAGGTACATACGATATTCTGATACATGCATAGTGTGGAAAGATCAAATCAGGATAATTAGGGTATCCATCACCTTAAACATGAATCATTTCTTTGTGTCGGGAACATTTCAAATCTTCTCTTCTAGCTATTTTGAAATATACAATATGTTGCAGTCTCCCTACAGTACTATGGAACACTAGAACTTATTCCTTCTATTTTACTGTGTATTTGTACCCATTAACTAACCTCTCTTCATCCCCTACCCCACCCTTCCCAGCCGCTGGTAACCATCATTCTACTCTTCACCTCCATCCATCATCATCTCTAAACCTCTTC
>NW_003852511.1:4909623-4912040 GCF_000181295.1 Otolemur garnettii
CAACATTACTTTGTGTTCATTACATTTTGCTAGTTAAGAAATGATGTAGATGATGGGACCAGGCTTTAGTTTTGCTATGAATGTTGGTGAGTTGGTGATCCTCTCCTCTTGAAAAGCCTCCTTGGAAAATCCTCAATCCCTCAATCCCTGTCCTAGGCAAAGTCTCCTTTTCCCTGTGAAGCCTTCCTGACCTCTCAACCAGAGTTCCTTTCCGTCTGTCCTCTCTGACTTCGCAATCAGTAACTTAGAGATTTTTTTTTTTATTTTTTGCAGTTTTTGGCCGGGGATGGGTTTGAACCCACCACCTCCAGCATATGGGGCTGTCATCCTACTCATTTGAGCTATAGGCGCCACTCTTTTTTTTTTTTAGGGGGTGGGGGTTGTGGCCAGGGCTGGGTGTGAACCCACCACCTCTGGCATATGGGACCGGCACCCTACTCCTTGAGCCACAGGCACCGCCTGATTTTTTTGTTTTTTTGAGATAGAGTCTCACAGTGTTGCCCTGGGTAGAGTGCAGTGGCATCATAGCTCACAACAACCTCAAACTCTTGGGCTTAAGTGATTCTCTTGCCTCAGCCTCCCAAGTAGCTGGGACTACAGGCGCCTGTGATAACACCTGGCTATATTTTGTTGTTGTAATTGTCATTATTGTTTGGCAGGCCCCGGCTGGGTTTGAACCCGCCACCTCCAGTGCATGTGGCTGGCACCCTAGCTGCTGAGTTATAGGTGCCAAGTCTGTAGACTGACTTTCTGCAAAAAAAAAAAAAAGGGCTGCTTGCTAAGGGTGACTGGTGTCATCTTGGCCCCAACTGGGAGGATGGAATGTACAGTCAGCTTATACTCTTCTGCCCTTTACACACAACCATGCCTAATTTAAGTATCATATAGAAAATAACTTTATAGATTAAAATCCTCACATATCTTGATTCTAGTGTTTGCAAACACAATACCCAGCCATTTTTTGGTTGTAGCTGTCATTGTTGTTTGGCAGTCCCGGGCTGGATTCAAAGCTGCCAGCTCTGGTGTATATGGCTAGCACCTTAGCCGCTCAAGCTATAGGCACCGAGACTATTTTTTTTTTTTTAAATTGCAGTTGTCATTATTGTTTAGCTTGCCCAGGCAAGGTTTGAACCCACCGGCTTTGGTGTATGTGGCTGGTGCCGTAACCACTGTGCTACTGTGCTACGGCACCAAGCCAGTATCTTAGAAATCTGATTCCCAAAGGCACCAGCATGTCCCTTGCTATCTATAGATCTCACTGCAAAACGCTTTGTTGATTGAATGCATTCCAGAGAAAGCCCACCCTAAATTATTGAGTGAGCTGCTAATAATAATGTTATATTATTGTCTCCAGGTAACTCAAGCTAAGCAGATACTGCCTAGGTGAATAAACACTTCCTTATTGCATAACAGCTATTTCCAGCCTGTGGAGCAATGTAAATATCGCCCTGAAATCTTGCTTACAAATCCGTTCACATGGGGAAGAAGCCCCCTTAGGAAGTTAAACTTCAGGTCCCTGTGGTTCTAGTACAACTTAATATCCCTTTGCTGAAGGCGTCTATCCACTCACCCGAAGGAACCCAGCACACAATAGGGCTTTTCATCCAGCTGCCATAGGGCAGAACATGCCAATTATATCACAAAAAAAAACCCAGGGTGAAAATGCCAAGAACCACATGGTTAACAGCTGGAACCACTTTCTTACAATTGTCTAAACCCAGCCTACAAGAAAGGGGGTGGACACGGCCACTAACTTACAATGGGCGTGTTTCCCATTTTAAAAAGCACCTCTGTCCCATTTGTATCTTTAACGCGAACTTCTAAACGGCATGAACCACTGGAGAAAATATCTAAAGGCAGATACTTAACATCTAGGTTAGATTTCCCAGGTCCAAAAGTACGCTGAAAAAGTGAACCAGCCTGCGGCCAGGAAGCAGCAGTCCTCAGGGCAGAAAGCGGCCTGCCGGGGTGGGGACAAGAGGCTTTCAAAACATGTGTGGTTCCAGAATACGTGAGGTAGGCACAAATAAGAAACAAACGGGGTAGTTGTAGGAAGAAGCCCAAGTGCGGGTTAGGGTTAGGGTTAGACCCACGCCTGTGGTTCATCCTATAAGGGTACATGTGACTCCCTCTAAATGTAGCATATAAATGTCTTAACACAATAACTGAGAAAACGCCATGAAGGCTATGTTAACCAGTTTGATGAAAATATTTTAAATTGTATATAAATACAGCACACTGTACCCCACGACTGCATTAATGTACACAGCTATCATTTAATTAAAAAAAAGAAAGAAAGAAATGCACATAGCTGTAAGGAGAATACAATGAAACTTGCAAAAGCAAACTCCAGGGGTGGGAAGCAGTGGGAACTTGGTATAAAATAATTTAGAAGGAAGAATGGAAAAGCAACACTG
>NW_003852511.1:4912060-4913760 GCF_000181295.1 Otolemur garnettii
CCAGCTCAGGTGTATGTGGCTGGCGCCTTAGCCACTTGAGCCACAGGTGCCAAGCCGCACCTCCAGATTTTTTTGTTTTTTTGAGACAGAGTCTCACTATGTCGTCCTGGGTAGAGTGCGGTGGTGTCATAGCTCACAACAACCTCAAACTCTTGGGCTTAAGTGATTCTCTTGCCTCAGCCTCCCAGGTAGCTGGGACTACAGGCGCCTGGCACAATACCCAGCCATTTTTTGGTTGTAGCTGTCGTTGTTTGGCAGTCCCGGGCTGGATTCAAAGTTGCCAGCTCTGGTGTATGTGGCTAGCACCCTGGCCACTTAAGCTACAGGCACTGAGCCTATTTTTTTTTTTTTAATTGCAGTTGTCATTGTTGTTTAGCTTGCCCAGGCCAGGTTTGAACCCACCAGCTTTGTTGTATGTGGCTGGTGCTGTAACCACTGTGCCACTGTGCTACTGTGCTACGGGCACCAAGCCAGTATCTTAGAAATCTGATTCCCAAAGGCACCAGCATGTCCCTTGCTATCTATAGATCTCACTGCAAAACCCTTTGTTGATTGAATACATTCCAGAGAAAGCCCATCCTGAATTATTGAGTGAGCTGCTAATAATAATGCTATATTATTGTCTCCAGGTAACTCAAGCTAAGCAGATACTGCCTAGGTGAATAAACACTTCCTTATTGCAAAACAGCTATTTCCAGCCTGTGGAGCAATGTCAATATCGCCCTGAAATCTTGCTTACAAATCCGTTCACATGGGGAAGAAGTCCCCTTAGCAAGTTAAACTTCAGCTCCCTGTGGTTCTAGTACAACTTAATATCCCTTTGCCAAAGGCGTCTATCCACTCACCCGAAGGAACCCAGCACACAATAGGGCTTTTCATCCAGTTGCCATAGGGCAGAACATGCCAATTATATCACAAAAAAAACCCAGGGTGAAAATGCCAAGAACCACATGGTTAACAGCTGGAACCACTTTCTTACAATTGTCTAAACTCAGCCTACAAGAAAGGGGGTGGACACGGCCACTAACTTACAATGGGCGTGTTTCCCATTTTAAAAAGCACCTCTGTCCCATTTGTATCTTTAATGTGAACTTCTAAATGGCATGAACCACTGGAGAAAATATCTAAAGACAGATACTTCACATCTACGTTAGATTTCCCAGGTCTAAAAGTACGCTGAAAAAGTGAACCAGCCTGCGGCCAGGGAGCAGCAGTCCTCAGGGCAGAAAGCGGCCTGCCGGGGTGGGGACAAGAGGCTTTCAAAACATGTGTGGTTCCAGAATAGTGAGGTAGGCACAAATAAGAAACAAACGGGGTAGTTGTAGAAAGGCAAATAGCTGGTAGGTCATGGAAGAAGCCCAAGTGTGGGTTAGGGTTAGGGTTAGACCCATGCCTGTGGTTCATTCTATAAGGGTACATGTGACTCTCTCTAAATGTAGCATATAAATGTCTTAACACAATAACTAAGAAAATGCCATGAAGGCTATGTTAACCAGTTTGATGAAAATATTTCAAATTGTATATAAATACAGCACACTGTACCCCACGACTGCATTAATGTACACAGCTATCATTTAATTAAAAGAAAGAAAGAAAGAAATGCAAATAGCTGTAAGGAGAATACAATGAAACTTGCAAAAGCAAACTCCAGGGGTGGGAAGCAGTGGGAACTTGGTATAAAATAATTTAGAAGGAAGAAT
>NW_003852511.1:4913918-4917814 GCF_000181295.1 Otolemur garnettii
ATAGCTGTAAGGAGAATACAATGAAACTTGCAAAAGCAAACTCCAGGGGTGGGAAGCAGTGGGAACTTGGTATAAAATAATTTAGAAGGAAGAATGGAAAAGCAACACTGACTGGAGGGCTAATTTTGAGGTCCTGTTACTAAGGCTGTTTGCATTTTTTAAATTTTCACATGAGAGGCATTTAATATCACCACCCTCTCTTTTCTTATATATGAAACAGACAAAGAATTAATTTAGCTTAATAACACATAGCCAGGCTCGGCACCCGCAGCACAATGGTTATGGCGCCAACCACATACACCAAGACTGGTGGGTTCGAACCAGACCAGACTAGCTAAAACAACAATGACAACTGCAATTTAAAAATATATATATATAGCCAGGCATTGTGGCGGGTGCCTATAGTCCTAGCTACTTGGGAGGCGGAGGCAAGAGAATCACATAGGCCCAAGAGTTGGAAGTTCCTGTGCGCTGTGATGCACAGCACCCTGACGCCATGGCACTCTACCCAGGGCAACATAGTGACACTCTTGTCTCAAAAATAACACATAGCCAGCAAGTGACAGAACCAAGATTGGTACCCACATCTGCTGGGGTCCATAACCAGCACTCCTGTTACACCTGGCTGTCTAGTTCAGAGAAATTAGGAGAAAAGTTTCTTGGGATGACTTTACAGTTAGTGACTGGGCAGCTTGAAAAAGGTGGAAAACTAAAAAGGCCTAAGAAAAGAAAAACTTGAAAACAAAATTTAGCAAACAGTCCAAGTCTAGGACCCTTTTAGGTAGAGACTGATTCATTTCAGCCTTGAGCCCGGAGGCGCACCTGGGGCCTAATCCATTTGCATGGTGTTTCACAGTAGCAGAGCATTTTCTGTCTAGTCATCTCATTAAACTTGGTAAAAATTAATATAATTTTCATTCTTCATTTGAGAAAAAAAATTGAGTTTTTCAGTTCATATAATCTGCTTAAAATCATACACTGAAGGTGCCAGAGCAAAACTCCAAGTCCGAATTGCAAACGTTTTCCATTAACCCCACAGAGCCAGAGAAAGGACTCTGGCTTTAATTAGAAATTGAAACAAAAGGATTAGCCAGCAGAGGTTAGGGACCATCTAAGGATTCTAGTTAAGAGCCAAGTCAGCGTGTTCAACTCAATCCAGTTAATGTCTAATAAGAGACACCAGATCAGTTACCAGTCTTTTCTGCAGTAAATTTCTACCTGAGATTATCTCCCAACATTTAAAAATGGTTGGGGATGGGCGGGGTGAGGTGGCTCACCTGTAATCCCAGCATTCAGGTGGATTGCCTGAGCTCACAGGTTCAAGACCAGCCTGAGCTACAGCAAGACCTCGTCTCTAAAAATAGCCAGGTGTTGTGGCGGGCACCTGTAGTCCCAGTACTTGGGAGGCTGAGGCAGGAGTTGCAGGTTGCTGTGAGCTGTGACACTACAGCACTCTACCAAGGGTGACAAAGTGAAACTCTTGTCTCAAAAAATAAATAAATAAAAATGGGCTTAGCACCGTAGCACAGTGGTTACAGCGCCAGCCACATACAGTGTGGCTGGTGGGTTCAAACCTGACCTGGGCCAGCTAAACAGTAATGACAACTGCAAGAAAAAATAGTGGGCACCTGTAGTGGGCATCTCAGCTACTTGGGAGGCTGAGACAAGAGAACCGCTTAAGCCCAAGAGTTTGAGGTTGCTGTGAGTTGCGAAGCCATGGCACTGTATTAAGGGCAACATAGTGAGATTCTTTTCTCAAAAAAAAGAAAAAAAAAAAATCTGCATTTTTTTCAAGAAATTTTCAAGATACAGTTCAATATTTTCAAGATACAGTTCAATTACCAATTTACAGGAAATACAGGGGTAGAATAACAAACTAAACTCCATTATAGAGAAACAGATGCAGAAGGCGGGATTCTATAGGGCAACACAGACAGTGATTCTTAAATAAGTCAATGAATCAAAAGGGGGAGATGTGGCCAAATGTAATGCTTGGTCCTTTTTTGGAACACACCAACCTTATAGCTATAAAGGGAAGCTTTGGGAATATTGAAGAAATTTGATGTGGACTAGGCATAATTTGAAAATAGGGAGCTACTATTAATTTTGTTATTTGTGATAACAATATAGTGGTTATGTAGGAAAATGTTCCTTCTTTTGGATTGCATATAAAATAGTGACAAAATATCATAAAGATCATAATTTACTTTGGATATGTCAGCAAAGGGAAATTGATGAACTACTACACACATACAAAAAATGTTAGCAACTGCTGTTATATTTATGTACTGAGTCTATGTGTGGTCATGATACTTTCTCAAATTTTGTGTGTGTTTGAACATTTTTATAAATAAAAAAAAGAAAAAATTTACCTGAAGGCAAAACCATTAAGAAATTTGCTCTTGGCGCAGCGCTTGTGGCTCAAGTGGCTAAGGTGCCAGCTACATACACCTAAGGTGGCGGGTTTGAATCCAGCCCAGGATGCCAAACAACAATGACGGCTGCAACAAAAAAAAATAGCTGGGCGTTGTGGCAGGCACCTGTGGTCCCAGCTACTTGGGAGGCTGAGACAGGAGACTCGCTTGAGCCCAGGAGTTGGAGGTTGCTGTGAGCTGTGATGCCACCGCACTCTACCCAGGGGGACAGCTTGAGGCTCTGTCTCAAAAAAAAAAAAAAAGAAAAGAAAAGAAATTTGCTCTTAAGGGCCTGAGAACCAACTTTCCTCATAAGCAATGCAGGAATGAGTTCCGGAAGAAGCAGGGACCACGTCTGATGTCACTGGTCACTATGACCCCAACACTTCTGGCTGAGAAGTCTGCACAGAACAGGAGCTAATAAGACATTATGGAAGGAAAGAAGGAAGGAAGGCAGGGAGGGAGTGAGAAGAGAGAGAAAGTGGTACCAATGTGGCTTGATGTAAAGAGAACTAGATGTCAGAAGAGCTGAGTTCAAGTTCCAACTCTGACACTTGTCAGCTGAGTGAATTTTAACCAGCCCCTTAGCTATGTATGTCAGTTACCTTCTCTGTAATACCAGACTCCTCATATCTCGTGGGCCACCGCACAGGGCTGATACGAGTCTCAAATGTGATAGCATTTGAACATGACTGCCTGTTTCAACCTCTTGTCTGTATCTTGTCTGAATATATTAAACTATAACAACAAATTCATTTCTCCATTTAATATGCAATAAAAATCGTGTTCCAGAAATTCTTCTATTGATCTCCATACCCAATCAGAGCTTCCAATCACAAGATAACCAACGTTAGGGAAGGAAGATGATAAAATTCCAGTCAAAGGAAGAACATGGTTTTCATTGTTCTGCACAACCTCACCACAGTTTTGAAGAACTCTCACCCAGGGAGTTCAAAGTGCACTGGGCAAGGCAGCAGAACTCATGCAAAAAGTCCAGTGGCTTAGCTAGCTGATTAGACCCAGGAGTGAGTCCAAAGAATGGCTGGTTTCATTGGTGGGACTATGCTGATTTCCTATCAAAATCAGAGATTCTGGCTGGGTGTGGCAGCTCACGCCTATAATCCTAGCACTGGGGAGGCTGAGACGGGTGGATTGCCTGAGCTCACAGGTTCAACACCAGCCTGAGCCACAGTGAGACCTTGTCTCTAAAAATAGCCCGGCGTTGTGGTAGGCGCCTGTAATCCCAGCTACTTGGGAGACTGAGGCAAGAGAACCGCTTAAGCCCAGGAGTTTGAGGTTGCTGTGAGCTGTGATGCCACAGCACTTTACTAAGGGTGACAAAGTGAGACTCTTTCTCAAAAAAAAAAAAAAAAAATCAGAGGTTCTTCCATGTCAAGAATTAGACCTGGGCAGTGCCTGTGGCTCAAAGGAGTAGGGCGCCGGCCCCATATACCAGAGGTGGCAGGTTCAAAACCAGCCCTG
>NW_003852511.1:4918983-4920812 GCF_000181295.1 Otolemur garnettii
GACTTTACGTCCTTCATGTTCACATGGATGGAGCTGGAAAATGTTCTTTTTAGCAAAGCATCACAGGAATGGAAGAAAAAAATATCCAATGTACACACCCCTATTATGAAACTAATTTATACCTTTTATATGAAAGCTATAACCTAATAACAGCCTACGAAAACAGGGAGGGGGAATGGGTGGAGAAAGGGGGATTCGAGGGTTCACTTCTGAGGTTTATCTTACAAGGGTACAAGTGAATCTTCCTAAGAGTAGAATGTGAACGTTTTAAAACAATAACTAAGAAAATGACATGAAGGCTATGTTAACCAGTTTGATGGAAGTGTTTCAGATTGTGTGTGAAAACCCCACACTGTACCCCAGAAGTGCATTAATGTACATAGTTACCATTCACTTTAAAAAAAATTAATATTAAAAAAAAAGAATTAGACCTATCTCACAGGGGTCTGTGTGGCCCACAGGCGTTAGTCTGGCAAGTGATACACAGCCTCGCCCTACATGGACTATTTCCCCAGCAACGCCCTTCTCCTGCCTTTGAACATCTGTCAAATCGAGGCCAAGGCATGAGCGCCTGGATAGCATTAGATCACCAGCTCGCCAACATTTTTGTCTCAGGGCCACTTCATACTCTTAAAAACTAATGAGATTCCCCAAGAGCTTGTCTTTATGTGCGTTATCTTAATCAGCCCTTATCATCTGAGAAATTAAAACTGAGAAACATTGAAATATTTATAATATTTAAATGCTGAGTTCATTGCGTGTTAACATAAACATTATTCTCTATGAAAATAACTATATTTTCCAACCTAAAAAATAGTGAAGGAAAGAATCATCATTGTTTTACATTTTTGCAAATCAGCTTGATGTCCGGCTTAATGGAAGACAGCTGGGTTCTCGTGTCTACTTGTACATTCCATCTGCTGCAACCCACTACACTCATGTGAGAACACGGGTATACAGAAAGTGAATAACATCTTAGCATTATAAGGAAAAGAGCTTGACCTTGTAAATTCCTTGCAAAAGGCTTCAGGACACCCTGAGACTCCTGGACATCACTTTGAGAACTGCTCCATCAGAGTGTCACCAACGGTAGGTATTATTTTCTAGGCCCTAACTCCAACTCTCCGCTTTTTCTTACTACCCTATGTCCCCTTGTAAACCTGTGTCTCCCGGCTTCCATCTTCCTCCCCAGCCTGACTGCTCGCTTCCGGGCTTACCGGCTACAGGAGCAGCTCCATATCCCGGTCCCCTTGTTGGTCCCCAAACCCGAGTGAAACCCAGGCTAATCCCTTCTCACTCAAGCCAGCCCTCCAACCTCCCCATCACTGTCTGCCTTCTCCATCATGTCCCACCTGTGGCTAGTCTAGCCTGTTGCTGTGGACCCATCATGTCTCCCCTCTTCCCTCCTCCTCCCCCATTCTGTAGACTCTGGACCAACCAGCAGCTTCCAAACTCTCCTGGTCCATCTGTCCATGCCATCTTGCTAACACCTCGCAGACTGACTTACTAAAGATGAGCATGCCTGTGACCAGCTACAGATAGTTTAACCCACCAACCACAAACCTTCCAGCTATTTTTTATGACCCTATACATAGTATATTGCGGCTGGGCACTTATAGCTCAATAGTTAGAGCACCGGCCCCCTGGACCAGGGCTGGCAGGTTCGAACCTGGCCTGGGCTTGCTAAATAACAACAACAAAAAAACATAGTAGGCTCGGCACCTGTGGCTCAAGTGGCGAAGGCGCCAGCCACATAAACCTAAGGTGGCGGGTTCAAATCCAGCCCGGGTCCGCCAAACAACAATGACGGCTGCAACCAAAAAGTAGCC
>NW_003852511.1:4921880-4927426 GCF_000181295.1 Otolemur garnettii
TCATAGCACTCTACTGAGGGCAATAAAGTGATACTCTGTCTCTAAAAAAAGTAATTAATTAAATCCAAATCGACCTGAACACTTTGACAGGGTTTCATGGGAGGGGTTGTTTTTTGTTTTATTTTATTTATTTATTGTTGTAAAGGAGGGCAGAGGTGGGTCTCACTCTGCTTCTGTGTTGCTCAAGGTGGTTTCAAACTCCTGGCTTCAAGTGATCCTCCCTCCTCAGCCTCCCAAAGTGCTGGGATTACAGGTGTGAGCCCCTACAAGCAGCCTGGCAGGGATCCTTTTGTAGGAATGGACTTCCCATGTCTTTAGAATGTGGTGTGGTTAGTCAAAGTAAAGGAGGGTCTCAAACTTAATAAAGACATTCTTTTTTTGGCCAGGGCTGGGTTTGAACCTGCCACCTTTGGCATATGGGGCCAGCACCCTACCCTTTGAGCCACAGGCACAGCCCCAATAAAGAGAATCTTAACCTGAGGTCCAACGACTCCCATAGAGATTCCTGAACGGAATCCAGTGGGTCTGTTAACATAGATGAGAAAAAGAAATTTCATTTTTATTTTCAATAACCGCTAACAGGTACTTAGCATTTTCCTCAATAATGAACGTAGGTAACAAAGCACAGTACCCAGGGCACTTTATTTTTTTATTTTTTTTTTTTTTGCAGATTTTGGCCTGGGCTGGGTTTAAACCCGCCACCTCCCGGCATATGGGGCCAGCGCCCTACTCCTTTGAGCCACAGGCACCGCCCACCGGTGGCACTTTTAGTTAGTGACCGTCACTAGTAGAAGTCACAGATACTTCCATATTGCGTTGTAGTTGCTGCAGGTGTCTAAATATTGTTTATAGTCCCCGTGAACTTCAGGTTCAATGGTTACCTGATCTGCCACGGCATTCACTGCTACCCCTTCTTATTTAATATAGTTAAAAGTAAGCACGAATCCTATGCCATAGAACGTGAATTGTAAAGTATTTTCATCTGTATTTCAACACAGCTGGTTTCCTTGGTAACCTCTCAGGTTTTATTTTACGCATTTGAAAGCATTATACTGAAAAGGGGTCTACAGGCTTCACCGGACTCTGCGAAATTGCCAGGGCAGCCAACCAACAGGGCCACGGCTTTGTGGATGGGGACTTTAGGGCTCATTATTTTTAAGCAATGCCGACAAACTCCACGTGGGTGTTGTCCAAGGCTCGGTCTGCCCGGGCCAGACCGGGAGCACGGCCGGCCGTTTCCCTGGCAGGACAGGCCCCGGCCGCTCTGGGTGTCGCCCCCCACTTCTGGAATGCGCCTGAGCTTTATGCGAGATCCACATGGTGCGGGGCTGGGGACCGCAGCGACACCAAAGGCCTTCACCGAGCTGACAGCGCCCCCAGGCCCGGCCACTGCTAGGGAGGGTCCCCAGGGTCATCTGGTCGGCTGCTCCGGGGGCCCCGGTGGTGACAACGTGCGGCCACAGGAAACTGGATCCCCGGGCGCCTGCAGTCCCAGCCCTGAACTCTGGACTCTGAAACGAGCCCAACTAGAAAGCAGAATCATTGCCAAGCATATCCGGAATCCACGCACACGAATGCAGGGGGCTGTCTAGAGGCGCCGGGTTTGGCCGCTATCCCCGGCCCCGGCACCCGCACAAGTCCCGGGGCACGAGCGCCCAACTCGGGCTGTTCCCCTACCGGGACCCCGCGCGAACCCGCCCGCCTTCCCCGGGCGGCCCGGTCCTTCCCCAAAGGCGCAGGACAATGGAGCGACGCGGACCCACCGCCCGGCGGCCAGGGAGCCCGCAGCCGCCGGGCAGGAGACTCCACCCGGTCCGGGTCCGGCAGGCGCGGCGGGGCGCAGCGGAGCCCCGCACCCTTCAGGGCGGCACTGCCCAGCCCGCGAGCCCCGCGCACGGCAGTGACTGGCCGGTGGGGAGATCCGGCGGGCAGGCAGGGCCAGATACTGGGCGGCCGCTGGCCTCGGTCCCCGCCCGGGACTCCCGCGACGCCCGCCCCGCGGTCGCCGTCCCTCCTGGCCCGGACCACTCACATAGACCGAGTGGATGTCGGATCTGTCGTAGAAGCGCAGCGCCTGGCTCAGCTTCAGGGCAGGGGAGACGCGGTCGTCTCCGGCCTCCAGCTGCAGGTCCCCGTGTTCGAGGCCAAAGGGGAAGAGGTCCTGGCGGCTCAGGCAGCCCCCGGGCCCGGCCAGCAGCAGGGGCAGCAGCAGCGCCCGCGTCCACACGGCTCCGCGCCGGCTGCCCGCGGCCAGCATGGTCCCGAACCGCTGTCCGGCAAACCGAGCACCTCACAAACCGAGCGGTCCCAGCAAACAGAGCGGCCCGCGCCAGAGGCTGAGGAGGCGGAGGTGTAACCGGACGCCCTGCAGCAGCCCCTCTCGCCTCCCGCCTCCCCCACGTCCCCACCCCGGGAAATAGGGGAGGGGATCAGGGGAGGTGGGCAGGGCCCCGCCCCGTCCACCCGGCGCGCGGCGGAGGCGGCCCAATGGCCGCGAGGGGGAGGGCGAGGGGCGACACCGAGTGCTCCGGGTTCCCGCGGTTCCCGGTTCCCGAAACCGCCCGGTTCCCATCGAGCGGCCCCTGCGTGGGTGGGAGCGAAGCGCGGGAGTCTGCACTGTTGTCCTCCCATCAGGGTTAAGTCGTGGAGAGCAGGCGACGTGCAAACGCTCTGCCCGCGAACAGGGCCCACCCCAGGGCGGCTCGGCGACGCCCGGGACGGGAAGGCGGGTGGGAGCTGGAAATCAGCAAGGGGACTGTGGCGGGAGCGCGTTCATTTACTATCCGTCCCTTTATTCCACGGTTTGAGCACCTGAGCCTTGTGCCCTTGATGTAGAGGTTCCGTAAGAACTCGGGTCCCAGCCTCCGAGTCCCATGAGTTCAAAAACACAATCCAGGTTAGGTTGGATGGGGACCCCAAGTGATAAAAGACATCAGGGCTGGGATAACCGGCCAGGGAAAGCTCTGTGAGAGCCGGTAGGAGTCAACCCGGTCTTCCAGAAGGCAGGGGGTTCACCAGGCAGGCGTCCCGGAGCAGGGGCGTCCCGGGAGCTGGAGGGCTTGAGTGGTAGGATTCGAGTCCCCATCCCTCGGCCAAGAATTTGGGAAGGAGACTGTTGGAGGGAGAGCCTTGAATAACAAATGTAGGTATTTGAACTCACTCTAGTACTCGACAGAGAACTACTGAAAGTTCTTAACAAAAGGAGATAAGGGATTTAAGTGATATCCTCAAAACGGCTGATCATCGATTTGGCAGAAAGTAGAAACAGGTCGTTAGAGGACCATTGAAAGGGGAGGAAAAGAGGGTCGTGAGAGGTGGAAACCAGGAAGAAGTGAAGCTAAGAGACGTCAAAATGAAAGAAGGAACAAGACCCCATTGTAAGTTTGAAGCTGCGGAGAGGGAATGAAGTTAAAATTGGGTTGGAGGATTCGCACCTGGAGGACTGGAAAAGAAATGCGGCCTGTTGACCTCAGGGAAGAGGACCTGGGACAGCCAGAAATGGATGTTTTGAAGTCAGAGCAGTCAACTTGGAGGGGTCCAACCCACTTTCCCCTCAGCAGCTAAAATTAAGGACCTCGAACATAGTTTGGAATAATTCTCCCTGGAAACAGCTAATTCTGTATAACATTTAGGGGTCGTAAGTCCTGAACTAGCAGAAAACATAAAGAAAAAGGAAATGAAACCAGCCTTCTGAGCATAAAGTGTTTTATCTGCTCAGGACACCTTTTCTTTCAAATTCATTAGATATCTGTCAGAGATAACATTTATCCAGGCTTGCTGGGTCCCCAGTGTTGTAAAGGTATTAATTCGCTTTGCACTCACAGTAACCCTAGGAGACGGAGACCGTCCCTATTTTACAGAGTAGCAGCATAGAGACACAGAAATCCTGCTACACACACAACTGGGGGTCTGCACGGGACCCAAAGTGGTCCAGCAATGGGGACCCCACTTTAATCACTAAGTGGTTCTGTTTGCTTCATTTTCCCCTTGTTAAAGAGTGACTAATGCTGCCTGTTGTCAAATCCGGTGGCTTTTCCTTTGGCTCTCTCCCAGCTGCCTGTCCTCTGAACTGCCGCCCCCCACCCTCTTCCTGACTCTACCCCAGGCCTTCCATAGGCAGCTGCTGCGTGGTCCATCCATCTCAGGGCTTGTGGGCCTGTTCACATGGCTGCCACGAGCTCCACAAGGGGCTCTTCTCCTCCACGTTCACCTCCACACAGCGCAGGCTCCATGACTCCCCTGTCCCCAGGGGATGAGGGAAAGCCTGAGCTCAGATTGTCCTTGTTCAAAACTCCCTCCCCGCCCTGCCCAGTGTCCACATCAGAGCTGCCTCCCAAACTGCTGTCTGTGCCTGGAATGCTTCTCCTTCTCTCACACATTCTCTCCCTTTTTGGTACTCAGATGGCTTCTGCAACTCCTATTGGTCCATGGAATTTCCCTCGGCCAATCAGGGAGGAGAGCAGTCCTCTGCACAGCACAGCCCCCAGAGCCAGCCAGGCTCCGGCTTGGGCTTCACGTTGGCCACATAAGCCTCAGTATCTTGGTCTTTGTATGGAATCTTCATACTTAAATACAAAGGATTGTCGTGAGGATTAGCTAGGACCGTCCATGAAATGCTTCTAGCTGGGCACGAGGTACTCGCTTAATAGTAAACTTTCATTATCATCTAAAGATACGGTGTTCATTATTGTTACATCAACATTTACTGAATCAGACACTGGACTAGGAATTCACAATCCAGGACCATTAAGGCACAAGCCCTTTTGTGAGAAGCTGACAGTTCACTGGGAACACAGTAACACAGTGTGTGATGCTTTAACAGATATACAAACACCTAGAAGAGAAACCACTTGTTGAATGCCTGCTTCGGCCAGATGCTTCTGGAGCATGGAATTTAACACTAATAACAATGGCACAAGCTAGTGGGCCCATAGAAGACCTTGAGTCTTGCAGAGGTTAAGCAACTTGGCCAATTTCACACAGGTAGTGGAGGAGCAAGGATTTGAATCCCAGTTGGACACCAAAGCTACTATTTTTTCTGCCACACCATCCTGCCTTTCTGCCTGAGTTCCCACCTGCAAGAGTCATTTTCTCCATTGTTTGTATGTAACAACCATGCTCTATTTGTGCATGCTTGTATCCCCTTGGTTCCTAAGTACGTCTGGCCTGAGACAGCCTAGTGTATACTGTAAACTGCCTGTCGCTCACTATTTATAACTTTGCATTTGCGTCACATTGCCCAGTCCTTGTGGAACGTGACATTGATGCTGTGTCTCTAGGAGAACAATGTGGACTGTGTCCCTGGAGCTCTCTTTAAATTGTAGTTCTGAATACATTTGGAGTGCAATCGCAACCTTCACACAAAATACTTAATCTCGTGGCATGCTCTGGATGTAAGTGTATATAAAAATTTGTAAGTGCATATAAAAATTGAGTCTATTTCTCTAGTTTTATGTATTTTTTCCCAGACATAAGGTCTTTGGGGCAAGGGCCATGTGTTTTGTTTGATTTCCTGAAGTCACAGACCCCAGTTCAATGCTATGTGC
>NW_003852511.1:4928745-4929673 GCF_000181295.1 Otolemur garnettii
GGGTCCAGGCTGGATTCAAACTCACCATCTTAGGTGTATGTGGCTGGCGCCTTAGCCACTTCAGCCACAGGCGCTGAGCGGAAGGCATCAGTTCTAATCTCACTCTCCTGTGAGCTCTGGCCACTGACCACATATATAGGTGGACGGTCTCTCTATTTCCGGATGTTATGTAGAGTTAAATGCATTAGTATTACAGTTCCTGGGGAATTAACCTAATTCATGAATATTTTAAACAATCTAAGCTCGATTGTGATCTCAGGGAAAGATGACATAAATGAACATACCCTGACAACAGATGAGAATTAAGCGGGACGTGGTGCTCGGTCTATTGTATTGTCTAAAGAGATTTGGATAAAATGTACTTTGGAGAAGCACAGCCGTGTCCATCTGTGTGTTTGATTCTACATCTTGTTTTCCTCTGGACTGATTCGTTATCATCAAACCTCCATCTAGCACAAGCTGCTGGAGATCCACTTGTCTTTTATGATGTTGTTTTAATGTTTAATCTTAATTGATGTAATTTACAGACTTACATAAAAGTTGCAAGAATAATACAAAGAAAATTCCCACACATTTTTCACCCAGATTTCCTCCAATCTTAACATTTTGCCACATTTGCTTTATTTTCCTATATTACTCTGTCTCTCTCTCTTTTTCTTTCTTTACACATACAGATATATATATTTTATCTGGATCATTTGAGGGTACATTGCAAACATGATGTTCTTTTACATATGAATACTTTAATATACGCTTCTTTCAAACTGGAATATTCTTGGGCAACGCCTGTGGCTCACTGAATAGGGTGCTGGCCCCATATGCCAAGGGTGGTGGGGTCAAATCCGGTCCCAGCCAAACTGCAACAAAAAAACAGCTGGGCACTGTGGCAGGTGCCTGTAGTCCCAGTTACTCGGGAGGCTGAGGCAAG
>NW_003852511.1:4930152-4931193 GCF_000181295.1 Otolemur garnettii
CACGCTCAGTAGAGTGCTGTGCTGTCATAGCTCACAGCAACCTCAAACTCTAGGGCGCAAGCAATTCTCTTGCCTCAGACTCCCGAGTAGCTGGGACTATAGACACCCACCACAATGCCCGGCTATTTTTAGAGACAGGATCTTGCTTTTGCTCAGGCTGGTCTCGAACCGGTGACTTCAGGCAATCCACCTGCCTCGGCCTCCTAGAGTGCTGGGATTACAGGCCTGAGCCACCGTGCCTGGCCTAGTCTTCTTTAACTAAAAGGAGTTCCTCAGTTATTCTTTATCTTTCAAGACCTTCGTGGGTTTTTTAAGAGATTTTGTGCCAGGCATGTTGCCCAGCCTAGGGCACAGTGAGCTATTCACAGGCACAATTGTAGATCCCTATAGCTTCAGGCTCCCAGGCTCAAGAGATCCTCCTATCTCAGTGTTCTGAGTAGCTGGGACTACAGGCATGTGACCACGGTGCCCAGCCCTTGACAATTTTTTTAAGAGGATAGACCAGTTATTTTATAGACTGTCCCTAAATTTGGGTTTGTCTGATATTTCCTTTATAATTAGATCAGAGTTTTATGTGAATTTTGGCAGGAGCACCACAGAGGTGACACTGCGTCCCTTGTGGCACAGCATACCAGGAGGCACATGATGTCAATTTGTCCTAACTTTGTTCACCTGGTACATTCATATCCAGATTTATCCACCGCAAAGTTCCTGTGTTTTCTTTTTCTTTTTTTTGAGACCGAGTCTCACTTTGTCACCTTTGGTAGAGTGCCCTGGCATCTTAGCTCACAGCAACCTCAAATTCCTGGGCTCAAGCGATCCTCTTCCCTCAGCCTCCCAAGTAGCTGGAACCACAGGCTCCTGTCACAATGCCCAGCTACTTTTTAGAGATGGGGGTTTCACTCTGGCTCAGGCTGGTCTTGAACTCTCAAGCTCAAGCGATCCACCCACCTGGACCTCCCAGAGTGCTAGGATTACAGGCCTGAGCTACTGTGCCCAGGCAGTTCCTCTGTTTTTCTTTGTAATTAGTAAGTATGTTGG
>NW_003852511.1:4931575-4932999 GCF_000181295.1 Otolemur garnettii
TTCCCTGGAGCCCTGTGGGTTTCATTGCTGCTGTTAAAAAATATGAGAGATGTAGATTTTATCAGATCCATAAACAAAAAATTTCAAACAGCAGGCATAAATAGCAGCTCCGGGGACCTTCTTCAAGTGTTCTCTTCAGACGCTAACTCAGTTCAGTTGGCCTCGTTCTTAGAAGCCTCCTCAAAATTCACCACAAGAGGCCGGGCCTGTGGCTGAAAGGAGCAGGGCACCAGCCTCATATGCCGGAGGTGGCAGGTTCAAATCCAGCTCCAGCCAAAGGAAAAAAAAAAATTCACCACGAGATCTGGAACTTCACCATCATCATCTCATCTAGTAGCAAGTGGTGCTTTTCCGTCCCCAGACAGTTCAGGCAGAGCTGCCAGCGTGTCCCCTTAAACTAGGCAGACTGTGCACCCAGCAGACACTGCACAGTGACCCACAGCAACCCCCTCTCCAGAGCCATCCTGGCTGTGGTCCCAAGCCCTTCCCTCTTCTTAGCTTTTCCTTTCTTTCCAACCTACTTTACATGGTTCCTCTGTTCTTGTTCTTTTTCTTCCCTTTTCTCTCTTTTCTCTCACTTTCTCTCTCTCTCTTTTGCTCCCTCACACAAGATGGTGGGCCTGGGGGATGGCAGGTGCGTGGGCAGGACGGCGGGTGCGTGGGTAGGACCACGGGTGCGTGGCAGGACTGCAGTGAGCCCTCCAAGTCGGGACTGCAGGACTTACCCACACAGGGCCATCACCACTGTTGTATATGATGCATTAGTTCCGATCCTGTTGTTTTCAATGTCATTAGTGTCAATAATAGATATCAGGACACTTGCTCATAAGTCCTCTAAAAACAAAAACTTTCTCTTTATAACCATAGCCCACTAATTAGAGTTTAAAAATTCAGCACCGCACAATTCAGATGTGTCTAATTGTTTCTCATGACTGGATTAAGGCTCTGTAATCTGCAGGAATACTAGGAGGATACAGGAATACAATAGACAGATGTCTTCCTCAGTGTCCTCCCTCATCAGGAGGTCCCCAATGTCCCCGCATGCCATTATTGCTGAAGTTAACTTTGGTCAATTGGCTAAAGTGGTATCTGCCAGATTTCTCTACTTTTTTCTTTTTCTTTTTTTTGCAGTTTTTGGCTAGGGCTGGGTTTGAACCCACCACCTCCGGTATATGGGGCCGGTGCCTTACTCCTTGAGCCACAGGTGCTGCCCCAGATTTCTCTACTTGATGTGTTTAGAAAGTAAATTCACTTAGCAATGTTACTAACAAGAATATTCATTATCTTTCACATGCTTACAGTTTTAGACAGCTGCCTATGATTTAATTCCATTTCTGATCACTCTTTTTCCAAATTTTTAAGTTAATATCAGTTTTCTTCTATATTTTCTCCAGAATTATTTATAAATCAGAGTATATTAACTA
>NW_003852511.1:4933019-4936055 GCF_000181295.1 Otolemur garnettii
TTTTTTTTTTTTTGCATTTTTTGGCCAGGGCTGGATTTGAACCCACCACCTCCAGTGTATGGGGCTGGTGCCCTACTCCTTGAGCCACAGGCACCACCCCATTAGTGATGTTTCTAAGTCTTCTGCTCCTAATCCTATTTCCCTGGAGCCCTGTGGGTTTCATTGCTGCTGTGATGTTCAGAAACACAGGTGATATGATCCACAGAACCTATTACCTATGACAGATATTAGCACAGACACAGTAATGATTGATTTTTTTTTTTTTTTGAGACAGAGTCTCACTATGTCACACTTGGTAGAGTGTTATGGCATCACAGCTCAGAGCAACCTCAAACTCTTGGGCTTAAGTTATGCTCTTGCCTCAGCCTGCCAAGTAGCTGAGATTATAGGTGCCCACCACAATGACAGGCTGTCACAGTTGTCATTGTTGTTTAGCTGGCCCAGGCTGGGTTCACACCCACCAGCCTCGGTGTATATGGCCAGCACCCTAACCACTGTGCAACGGGCGCTGAGCCAGTAATGATGGATTTTCATCAGGTCCACCTGTTTCTGATGTCATTCAAGTTAGGAGGAAAGGGAGCCGCCAGTGTTTCCTCAATAATGATGGCCCCTGGGCCACAGAGGGACTGGGAGGGCTGGCCAATACCCCAGGGGGCAAACTCTGTCTCCCTGCAGAAGGCGGGGACTCTCTCCTAGGTCCTTCTTAAAGCATCCTCCTGGGCCAGCTGGTGGCTCATACCTATAATCCTAGTACTCTGGAGGCCGAGGAGGGAGATTGCTTAAGTCAGGAGTTCAAGACCAGCCAGAGCAAAAATGAAACCTCATGTCTACAAAAATTAGAACAAACTAGCGAGACATTGTTGCAGGTGCCTGTAGTCCCATCTACTGGAGAGGCTGAGGCAGGAGGATTCTTGAGCCCAGGAGTTTGCTGTGAGCTGTGATGATGGCACTGCACTTTAGTGGAAGGAGGGACACAGACTAAGACTCTGTCACACACACACAAAAGCATCTGCCTGTTGCTTATCTCCTCCTATGGTGCTCTTGCCCTCAGAAGACCTTGGCTTCTTGCCCATTCAGAACTACACACTGTCATCTATTTAGACAGCAGAATTACCTTTGGATGGCAGCTGCTGAGCCAAGTGACTCACTAGAAAAGGGGGACTGGAAATCAGCAAGTGGAAGTGAGGAAGTCAGGCCAGGCAGGGACCCGACTCAGCAGAGCCCTGAACACGCAGGGTGAGAGGGCTGCAGAGGGACCGAAGCCAGAGTTTCTTTGTATTTTTTTTTGAGATGGAGTCTCACTATGTCACCTTCAGAAGAGTGCTATGGCATCACAGCTCACAGCAACCTCTAGCTCTTGGGCTTAAGCAATTCTCTTGCCTCAGCCTCCTACTTGCTGGGACTACAGGTGCCCACCACAACACCTAGCCGTTATTTTGTTATTGTTGTCATTGTTGTTTAGCAGGCCTGGAGCCAGGTTCGAACCCACCAGCCCCAGTACATGTGGCCGGTGTCCTAACCACTGAGTATAGGCACCAAGCCAAAGCCAGAGTTTTAACACAGAAATCTTATACAGTTGGAGCTGACCGGAGTAAACACAAAGGAGACCCTGGCCAAGGAATAGTCTGTGCAAGTGACTCCCACATCTCCCACCTGCCTCCTGGGAAGCTGCTTAGTGTTCTGCTTGCCCTGAGGATATTCTGTGGGTCCCAGAAAATCCCCAGTAGGGACTTAGCAGCCCATCTCCCCCAGACCACGTCTCCTGAACGAAGCTCCTTTGGGTTGCAAAAGCAAGCTGTATCTCCTAGACATAAACGTCCTGTTCCTAGTGCAGTGTCTCACTACATAACCAGAAGCAGCCAAAGAGATCAGCACACAGGCGGTCACATCACACAGTGTATGTCCCCAGACGCAGGCAGTCAGGCCCAGGCAGAGGAGGCGGCTGCAAGAGCAGGCCTGGCCCCAGCCTTCACTCCAGCTTAGAGAGACAGGCAGTGGGGAGCCTCTGAAAGTGTTCAGTGGCATAAGCTGAGTTGCTATCTGTAAAGATCACTGTCAGCGTGATTTAGAAGGAGTTAGATGATGGCGGCGCCTGTGGCTCAGTGAGTAGGGCTCCCACCCCAGCCAAACTGAAACAAAAAAATAGCCGGCGTTGTGGCAGGTGCTTTTAGTCCCAGCTACTGGGTAGGCTAAGGCAAGAGAATCACCTAAGCCCAAGAGCTGGAGATTGCTGTGAGCTGTGACGCAATAGCACTCTACCGAGGGTGACAAAGTGAAACTCTGTTTCTAAAAAAAAAAAAAATAAAGGAGTTAGATGAGAAGTTACATGAAAATGGGAGTGCCTGGGAAAATGGAGAAATCACCAACACACCGCACAGGCAAACTCTTTAAGGTTGGGGAACTGGGGGAAGGGAGGAAGATGGAGTCTGGGTGCCACAAAAATGCATCACTCAAATCTGATGCAAAGAGCCTTCTGCAGTGACTGGTGCATCCCGCTGAGGTCTCATCTCCCTGGGCCCAGTTGGGGGTGCCAATGCAAGACTATTCCTACCAGCTGCCGGTGCTGGGCCAGGAGGTGGGGGGACACTGCTAAGCAACTCCTGCTGGCCTGGCCCTGTCCTCTCTAGGGCCTCAGGGCAGTCCAACAGCCCTTCTCCTGCTCCTTTCCCCTTTGTTCTTTGTTGGTCCAAGAACAAAGATGAGGTTTGGGCACTGGCTGGCTCACTGCCTGGAGGGCAAGGAGGACAGTTCTTCTGTGCCATTTACAAAGCCCATAGGGAATCTCTACCATTACAGAAACCTTGGGAGGCAACTAATTACAGTCTCCACTTAACCAGTGAGGAAGCCAAAGCTGGAAGTATTTAAATGGTCTCACAGCTAATAAATGGCATAGCTAAGGCTAACATGTGGTCTTCTAAGTCCACAGGCAAAGCTCTTTTTTTTATTATTATTTTTTTTAAAGACAGAGTCTCATTTTGTGGCCCTCAGTAGAGTGCTGTGGCATCACACAGCTCACAGCAACCTCCAACTCCTGGG
>NW_003852511.1:4938031-4939095 GCF_000181295.1 Otolemur garnettii
CTCAAAAAAAAAAAAAAAAAAGAAAGAAAGAAACCCCGGTGACGAACGTGAAAACCATCAGGCACTGGGACATGAAGTTGGTTAAAACAGACTCCAAGACAATCCTTCACATTTACCACGTATGAGTTCTGAGAACTTCTTTCCTCATCTGCTGCCCCTGGGCTACTGATGTGGTCATTGGAGCCCCAGCAGTTGAGTTGAACCATGAGGCCCGCCCAAGGACTGCACGGAGCTGTCCCCACGGCCTCAGCTGCTGACCTCTAGACTTATTCTGTGAGAGAGAGATCATTGTGATGGACCAAGCCCAATATCTGGAGGGGACAGATCCCAGAAAAGAAGTCCGCTAGACAGAGTAGGAGCGCCAGCTCCCCCCAGCTGGTGGCACAAGCTGTCCTCTCACTTCACATTCCCAGGGCTGGACTGCTGGATCTAGACTCTGCTCTAACATGACCCCTTGTACCTGATCTGCTCCAGAGTGAAGGCAGGGCAGCCCTAGAGAGGGGACACAGCTACACCCATACCAGGGCCGAAGATGGGCTGGGCAGATGTCCACCTGGGAGGGAGCTTTGCCCATGGCGAAGGATCAGTTTTAAGATATCCAATCTGTCATGGCCTCATACTTTTGTAAAATACTGAAGGATCTCGGAAAATTTCACTCCAAAATTAGACTCCTTGGTATAAGATGATTTTTTTTTTAGAGACAATCTCAGTTTGTCACCCTTGGTAGAATTCAGTGGCATCACAGCTCACAGCAACCATTCAGCCACTCTGCCCCATTCGCAGGTCCCTGAGCCCCCTGCCATCTCTGCCTCCGTTTCTTGGCCTGTTCCTCCTGCCCAGATGCCCCTCTCAGCAGTTGCACGATCGCCTACTATTCCCTCAAAACCCTGCTCAACTGTTACCTTCTCTGCCAAGTTTTCTTTGTTTTTCCCCAGCTCTAAGAAGACAGATCTGATCTCTCATGCCTAGAATGGCGTCTTAGTCTGTTTCATGTTGCTGTAACAATACTGGAGACTGGGTAATTTATAAAGAAGAGCAGTTTGGCTCGGCGCCTGTGGCTCAAG
>NW_003852511.1:4942161-4944477 GCF_000181295.1 Otolemur garnettii
ACACCCGTGGGACTGTCATGCACAGGACAGTTTATGAGAGACAAGTACTTATCCAGGAACTAGAGTGTTAAATATTTACAAATGTTGAGAGAGGCTGTGTGCCCGAGACCCTCTCAAGGGACGAATGGTTGACTCAGGCTTTTCTTTTCTTTCTTTCTGGTTTACGTAACAGAAGATCTGTTACGGTAAAGCAAACGATGAAAACTGAGAAATGTATTCAGACAGTTGTTTGGACAACGTGGCTTCAGCAGGCTGGCCTGGCCGCCCGCAGAGCACTTTCAGCTCTGTGCGTCTCTGCTTCACATCAAATCCATCCTTTCCTCTGTCATGTGGGAGATTCAGGACTCACCAGCGAACGGCTCTTCTGCTCTCTGCAAGGCCAGGTGAGCAAGTAGGCTGGAGACGTGGATTTTTGTTTTGTTTTTTCAGTTCGGCAGTAGAACCTCTGACCACCCCAGGGACTGTAACAAACTGGTCAACATACAGAATTAGGCTGACCGTACTGATCCACACGTGTGGGCACATCCAGTCTATGAAAATTAGGTCAGCTGAAAGAGGTCAATGCAGGAAGGATGTCAACTCCGGAGGTTTAAATGGTTAAACTAATGGAACCATTTATTTTTTAGTCAACTATTTAGACTTTTTAAAAAAGCTTCTCTGTTATAAGTTATAAAAATGATGCATGATTATTATTTAAAATGTCAAAAATTGGCTCAAAGCCCATAGCACAGTGGTTACAGCACCAGCCACATACACCAAGGTTGGTGGGTTCAAACCCACCCCGGGCCAGCTAACCAGCAACGAAAACTGCAACAAAAAATAGCCAGGCGTTGTGGCAGTTGCTTGTAGTCCCGGCTGCTTGGGAGGCTGAGGCAAAAGAATTGCTTAAACCTAAGAATTTGAGGTTGCTGTGAGCTGTGATGCCATAGCACTCTACCGAGAGCAAAATGGTGAGACTCTGCCTCAAAAAATGAGAGTCAAAAATTCAGAAATGTATAAAGTAAAAAAAAAAAAAAAATGTCCCCTCTCCCTTCCCTACATCCCATACTCCAAATATAATTTGAGATTTCTCTTTTGGAATTGTTTCCTATGAATATAATAGTTAGCAACACAGACTCTAGAGTCAGACTGCCTGGATGCTTATCCCAGCTCTGCCACTCTTCTAGCAGTGTGACTCTGGTCATATTACTTGTGCCTCATTTTTCTCATCTATAAAATGGGCACAATTATGACACTCACCTCCTAGCGTTGCTGCGAAGTTTACACAAGTTAGTTACGTAAAGTGCCTAGAACAGTGAGCTATGATGATGCCTCTGCCCTCCAGCACAGACTAAGTTAGGTGCGTGTGAATTATCATTATTAGCAGCAGTGATGCTGTTAATACTGACGAATAGGATTTGCAACTGTAACAGAAACCCTGAATTACAGCAGCTCAAACAAGAGAGAAGTTTATTTCTGTTTCTAGGGAGACTTTGGCTGCCCACTTTCACTCAGGATTGGGCCACACTGTCCCCAAGATCTTCACTTAAAATGGAGGTTGACTTTTATTGCTAAATAAAAGAAATAAAGAACCCAGGGGCACAGCTAGCCATCCTGCATGGCCTCTGCACTCTGAGTCTTCATGTAGCAATGTTCTAAGTGCGTTTACTGTGTCAGTACAGACAAGTCTGATTTATGTTGCCATTAGCTCTATTCTCTTCCAGGGAATAGAGGTTTCTTAATTTCCTTAGCCAAGCCTTACTGATGGACATTGTTTCCAATTTTTGCTATTGCAAACAAAGCAACAACTTAGATCCTTCTACGTATTTCCTTATTATTGTATTTATGTTTCTTTTTAGAGGCAGGTTTTCTGTTGCCTGGGCTAGAAGGCGGTGGCATCATCAGAGCTCACTGCAACTTCCAACTCCTGGGTTCAAGGGATCCTCCTGCTTCAGCTTCCTGAGGAGCTGGGGCTGCAGGCACAAGCCTGGCTAAATTTATTTTTATTTTTTATTTTTTTGTAGAGATGGGGTCTTGCTTTGTTGCCCAGGCTTGTCTTGAACTCCTGGGCTCAAACAATCCTCCTACCCTGGCCTCCTAAAGTGCTGGATTATAGGCATAAGCCAACACACCTGACCTTTTTTGCATTTTTTGCCACCATGTGTATAACATGGTTCAGAGGTGGGCTGCAAAGGAAAAAGGCTTGCATATTTAAAATTTTGATAGATACCGTGAAATGCCTCTGAAAATATTCTATCAATGTGTGCTTTCCCAATGGCATATGAGAGTCCTCATATCTACAAAGGAAAAATCACTCTTTTTTTTGAGACAGAGCCT
>NW_003852511.1:4944881-4946408 GCF_000181295.1 Otolemur garnettii
GAGAAAAAGGAAAGGAGGGCGATGCCTGTGGCTCAGTGGGTAGGGCACCTGCCCTATATACCAAGGGTGGCAGGTTTGAACCCAGCCCTGGCCAAACTGCAACAAAAAATAGCCAGGTCTGTGGCAGGTGCCTGTAATCCCAGTTACTCAGGAGGCTGAGGCAGGAGAATCACCTAAGCCCAAGAGTTGGATGTTGCTGTGATTTGTGACGCCGCAGCACTCTACCAAGGGTGACAGGGTGAAACTGTCTCAAAAAGAAAAAAAGGAGGGCGGCGCCTATGGCTCAAAGGAGTAGGGCACTGGCCCCATGTGCCTCAAAGGAGTAGGGCGCTGGCCCCATGTGCCTCAAAGGAGTAGGGCGCTGGCCCCATGTGCCAGAGGTGGTGGGTTCAAACCCAGCCCTGGCCAAAATAAATAAATAAATAAAAATAAAGGAAAGGAGATAGAAGCCAGAAGCCAGGCATTTACTGAGAGCTTGGCATTATTTTCCTTGCCTTACAAGTGTGAAAACAGAGGTGTGGAGCAGTTATATAATTCATCCAGTTCACATAGTTGGCAAGGCCTTGCTCCCCTTTCTTTTCTGCTTCTTCTTGGAACCTGTCCTTATTTGTTCTTATCTTAAATCAGATTTATTGAGGTATAATTTATATACAATAAAATTCACCACCGTTTACTGTACAATTTGCCAAGTTTTAAGAACTGTGTACAGTTATGTAACCACCAGCACAATCATGAGATGGAACGTTTTCATCACCCCACAAAGATCCCTCATGGGCTGGGCACAGTGACTGAAGCCTGTAGCCCTAGCACTTTGGGAGACCAAGGCAGGAGGATCTCTTGAGGCCAGGAGTTTGAAACTAGCCTAGGAAATATAATGAGACCACCCTCCCCCCAGCTCTACAGAAATTTAAAAAATGAGCTGGGCATGGGTTGAGGACCCATAGTCCCAGCTACTTAGGAGGCTGAGGCAGGAGAATCACTTGAACCCAGGAGTTTGAGGTTGCTGTGAGCTAAGCTGACGCCACGCCTTCCAGTCCAGAGAACACTGTGAGAGACTGTTGAAACAAACCACAACGTCCAGCTTTGCTGTTGTTGTTGTTGCAGTTGTCATTGTTGATTAGCTGGCCAGGGCTAGGTTCAAACCCAGGAGCCTCAGTATATGGGGTTAGCACACTACCCACTGAGCTACAGGCACCACCCAGGGTCTCTCATTATAATTAAAACTTCTCCCTAGGCTGGTGAAGTGACTCATGCCTGTAATCCCAGCACTTGGGAGGCCGAGGTGGGTGGACTGCTTGAGCTCACCAGTTCAAGACCAGCCTGAGCCAGATTGTGACCCCCATCTCCAAAAAATAGCCAGGCGTTGTGGTGCGCACCTGTAGTCCCAGCTGCTTGGGAGACTGAGGCAAAAGTTTGAGCTTGCACCAAAGAGTTTGAGGTTTCTGTGAGCTATGATGCGATAGCACTCTACCCAAGGCCATAGCTTGAGACTCTGTCTCAAAAATAAAGCAAACTTGGCTCGGCGCC
>NW_003852511.1:4950555-4952872 GCF_000181295.1 Otolemur garnettii
GAGAATAGCTTAAGCCCAAGGGTTTGAGGGCGCCTATAGTCCCAGCTACTTGGGAGGCTGAGGCAAGAGAATAGCTTAAGCCCAAGGGTTTGAGGTTGCTATGAGTTGAATGTCACAAAAAAAAAAAAATTCTAAGTATTATGGGTGGCACCTGTGGCTCAGTGAGGAGGGCACTGGCCCCATATACTGAGGGTGCCAGGTTCAAACCTGGCCCTGGCCAAATTGCAAAAATAGTCCGGCCTTGTGGCAGGCATCTATAGTCCTAGCTACTCGGGAGGCTGATAAAAGAGAATTGCCTAAGTCCAAGAGCTGGAGGTTGCTGTGAGCTGTGACGCCACAGCACTCTACCGAGGGCAACAAAGTGAGAAGTGAGACTCTGTCTCTAAAAAAAAACCAAGAGAGAAGAGACAGGGTGATAGACATTAGAGAAAACCACTACCAAGAAGAAAGAAAATGAGTAGACAGAGCCTGAAGGCTGGGAAGGCACCTCTGACCCAGGCTATTTCCGGAAATTGGAAGGCATTCAGAATAGCCTTTTATTTCTACCTTGTTCTGGTCTCCCAAACCAGAATGCAGGCCATAGCCCACTTCAATCGCTTCCTGCCTGGTACACAAGCTCCTTGACTCTGCCCGAGACCCAGCAATGCGCTTTCTTCTGATGGGTGGCCTTGGACACACACATACCCTGATACAGATGGACGAGACAGTCCAAGGGGCTTGAGTGGGCAGTGACCTGCCCGGACAGGGAACTGCCAAGAGAAGGAACCAGGTAGCCCTGCAGCCTTTGGGAACAAAAGGCCATGGGGGCAGACCTGAAGAGGAATGCTTGTGAATTAGCAAGGGCAGGAATTACAGTTAATTATTACAAACAATAGGTACAGAATAAGAGAGATTTCCACTTTCTAGAAAGCCGTAGAGATTATGCAGAGGTGTAGCCACCACAACCCCTGAAGCCACAGGACCTGCCCTAAGACAGGAAGATCTCCTGGTTTCAGATCCTGCCTCTGCCCCTCCCTCACTGTAACATCCTGGGCAGATGACTTGAACCTCTCCGCAGAAAGACCTATTATTCCTGTTATTCTTTTTTCCTCCTCCTCATCAGGTACCTAAAAGATAACCAAACTGGTATCCAGCAAGCTTTCCTAAAAATAACTGTTCAAATCGTACAGTGTGTGCACTCCCATCAGAGTAGGGGCAAGAACCGTCCTAGGGGAGATGGGAGGCCCAGGCTGCAGCCTTTGCCTCTTGGACAAGAGTTGCCTACAACATCAGGCGGGACAGAAAGGTGGATATAGGGAGCGTTGTTTACAGATTTCATCAAGGTGGCCTTTCATCTCAGTGGGGAGGAGAATTTGACAGATAGTGGGGCGGGGGACGCACAGCTCTCCACACTAATCTGCTGAGGGTGTGAGCCAATATTGAGGGTTCCCATTCATTAGTTCCCACTTGGTCAGGCTCCTGCTAACATGTGTTTACATTTAATCATGCGACTTGCATAAATCTAGACATGTGTGGCCTTGTTGCAGAACTAGACTTGCTTTAAAGTTAATGTGAAATGCTTTAAAGTTAATGTGAAATGCATGTGTTTTCTGCTCTCCCAAGGGTGTTTGAGTAGCTACCCTACATTCCTCGAGGCCTCCAACATTTCCTTCCTTCCTGGACAGAGCATTTAATTCTCTTCTCAAACTGCTGACTGTCTGGGGCGCTGTGGCTCAGTGGCCGGGAGGAAGCTCCACGGATCTGGAAGGCAACTTGGGACGTCTGGTCTGGCCAGCCCACCCACGTAATGCATTTAGCAGACCTGCCCCTACTCGGAGGGCTGAGCCTCTGGCTCCCACAGCAAAGACTGAAGGTTATTTAAGTATAAGGAAGAGAGAAGAAAGAAAAGAGGCAGTTAAACAGAATTGCAGCCCGCTGAAATGAGATTTTTGGAGCTCCTGGAGTCTTGTAAGTGTCTTGAGGACCAAGCCTACCTCTTACTCATCTCTGTGAATTGCTCAGCAGGAAGTGCAGCACCCCGCAGGTGCCGGCAGAGGTCCCCTCTCCCTCGGTGAGGTCCCTTCTGCATGGCCTTCCTCCTCCAGCTTCAGCAACCCCCCACCCCCAGTCCTGCTGGGCTTCCTTCCTCCTACCCCCTCTGGTTCTCTCTTCTTCCTGCTCTAAGCTCTCTGTCACATGATTTCATGTCCTCTGCTGGCTCAAATTTCCTCTTACACACTGTGAATTCCTCCCATCTCCAATTCCAATCCTGATTTTTCTTTTCTTTTTTTTTGAGACAGAGCCTCAAGCTGTCCCCCTGGGTAGAGTGCCATGGCAT
>NW_003852511.1:4955310-4955791 GCF_000181295.1 Otolemur garnettii
CCTTCCTTCCTTCCCGTCTTACTCTATCATCCCCTGATAGTGTATTGCATCATCATAGTTCTCTGCAAACTTCAACTCCTGGGCTGAAGTGATCCTCCTGCCTCAGCCTCCTGAGTAGCTGGGACTACAGGTGCCATCACCACATCCAGCTAATTTTTCTCTTTTATAGAGACAGGGTCTCACTCTTGCTCATTTGGTCTTGAACTCCTGGCCTCAAGCGATCCTCCCTCTTCAGCTTCCCAGAAGGCTGGGACTACAGGTGTGAACCAACACACCTGGCCAGGGCCAGCCTCTGTTGTGCACGCAGGCATTATTTCTACTGAAGACCAGGGCCACCCGCATCAGCATCTCCTACAGCAGCCTGTACCTCCTCTAGGTCTCCCCAGGTCACTAACGCAGTGAGTTCAAAACCCTGTCAAAGATCCGGCATGGCCTGTGGGAGAAAGTCTGAACTCCTAAGCATGGCCAAAGGAAAACATTT
>NW_003852511.1:4956707-4961219 GCF_000181295.1 Otolemur garnettii
GTAGATTCTTAATCATAGGCCATTTACTCATTCAATAATCTCTTACTAAACTCCTTCACATACCACTCAGACTCACGTATGCATTGTGGAAAATTAGTAAGACAGAGACTAAAGGTCTCCGAGCTCATGATAAATGCATTGTTTTTTGTTTTTGAGATAGAGTCTCAAGCTGTTGCCCTGGGTAGAGTGCTGTGGTGTCACAGCTCACAGCAACCTCCAACTCTTGGACTTAGGGATTGTCTTGTCTCAGCCTCCCAAGGAGCTGGGACTACAAGTGCCACAACGCCTGGCTATTTTTTGGTTGTAGTTGTCATTGTTGTTTGGCTGGCCCAGGCTGGATTCGAACCCACCAGCTCCGGTGTATGTGGCTGGTGCTCTAGCCACTTGAGCTGTAGGAACCATGCCAATAAATGCATTTTTCTTGTTATACAGCTACCTCAGAGGGCAAGGATCAGCTGCTAAATTGATATGTATTCTCAGGGCTTAATATAAGGCATGCCTGAGAGTCAGTATTTCATGAATGTTAGCCAAATGAATGAAGGAATCTGAATTCTTTTTTTTGTTTGTTTGTTTTTTGAGACAGAACCCTAAGCTGTCACCCTGGGTAGAGTGCCATGGCATCACAGGTCACAGCAACCTCCTGCTCCTGGGCTTAAGTGATTCTCTTGCCTCAGCCTCCCAAGTAGCTGGCACTACAGGCATCCACCACAATGCCTGGCTATTTTTTGGTTGCAGCCGTCATTGTTATTTGGTGAGCCTGGGCTGGATTCGAACCCACCAGCTCAGGTGTACTTGGCTGGTGCCTTAGCCATTTGAGCCACAGGCGCCAAGCCAGGAACCTGAATTCTAAATATGATCTAATTTGTGGGTGGAAAATAAGAGAATTGAGGCATGAGGACAAAATCTCTATTTGGGGGCGGTGCCTGTGCCTTGAGGAGTAGGGCCCCGGCCCCATATACTGGAGGTTGTGGGTTCAAACCCGGCCCTGGCCAAAAATTGCAAAAAAAAAAAAAAGTCTCTATTTGGAGCCTGATCTCCTATACCACGACTAACACCCACAGCGAATTCCGAGGAACCCCCAAAGCATACTTTTGGAACCAGCATTCCCCTGGCAGAGATGGGAACCCTACGATCTATTTAGGGGGCCCCTGGATGGAGGCCCAGAGTAAATCCCTGAGTGATCATGATACTAATGGGTGGGCTTTACAGGCCACGGGAGTGCTGGGCTTTGCAAGCTCCTCCAGACGGAGTATAGTATGAACCTCAGCAAAGCCTTTGGGATCAAATTCGGACCTGGAATTCACTTCCAAACCCCTGAAATGATGTGCCTGGTTCTGATGCTCCCAACCCCCCAAAGGCATTAATTGGTCACTGGTATTTATAGGACGAAAGCACTTGTTACTTGAGGGGTAGGGAGAGGGGTGCCTGACTGGGTCAGATGCAGGGTATTCTTGGGCTGAGCTAGTTGGAGAGTTCCTGCCATCCAGATATGCAAACGTCACCAGGGAACAATTTTGGTGATCACTGTCCCATCTCCTGGCAGGTTGGGAGAACTTAGGGAACACAGAAGTAGCTCCCAGGCCTGTAATTCGCCCCAGACATATTTGATTTAGAAGCATGGCAGAGCTGAGACCTTGGCCCTAGCCAGCGATGCTGCTTGGCCCCTGACCCCCACAGCCCTGGCCCCAAAGCTGAAGCTGAGTCTGGAAGACAGGAAAGTGGGAAGACCTGCTCCTTTGTCTGTCTCAGCGTCTAAAGCCCTGGTGAATTTCAGCCTCATCAGTCCCTGTGTGACCTGCTCCTCAGCAGATCTTGGGTTCCAGGCGGAGCCTGGGCCCCTCAGCAGCCCCGGGAAGCCTGAGCTGGAGGCACTGAGAGCGTTTGTGTGAGTGTGCGGGCCTGGTGTGTGTGATTGTGAGCCCGTGGGTATGTGCATGTTAGTGTGAGAGCTTATGTTTGCATGTGAATGGGTGTGACAAGTGTGTTGTTACATGAGTGTGTGGAGATGTGCATGTGAACACGTGTGTTATGTGGTGTAAGTGTCTGGCTATGTGCGTTGTTGGTGTCACATGTGTGCATGTATATGGGAGTGTGAGTATATGTGTGTGTTGGAGTGCATGTGTGTGCGTGGTATGTGGATGTGTGTGTGACTCTCACACACGACTATTACCTTCTCCAACTTCACACCCGCTGTCCGTGCAGAGACCTCCGCTCCTCTTCCCCTCCCCCAGCAGAAGGAAGCCTCGTCCTCTGTGGTCTCCTAGCACCATGGGTCTGGCCCTAGTGACCATTTCCCGCTCTGTACTGTGGTTATTTACACCTGTCTTATCTGGTCTTCTAGCTGAAAGCCCCCTGAGGACATGACAGGATGCAGCCAGACTTTATCTTCCTGCAACTCCTGGCACATAGTAGGTGCTGACAAATACCTGGCCAATACACAAAGCGACCCCATGCTCCCCTCCAATTCTGCACTAAGCCACAGAGAGCACCTGCCCAGGAGGCCTGCATTGGGTGGGGACAGCAGCTCCCCTCAGGTTATGGCCCTGTGGCTCTTTGGCACCAGAGCAACTGAGAACCCAGCCTGGGACCTGGAGGGGCCCATCTATGGCAGCTGGACATTCAGCCTTCTCTGGGCCTCAGTTTCTCTTCTGTGGCACTATCACAGCAGGGTGTGTGAGATGCAGCACCAGATGACAGCAAACACCAAGTAAGAGACTGTGAAAACAGGTCTAGTGTTTTTGCTGTGAAGGAAAATTATTTTATCGGTTCAGCGCTGTAGCACAGTGGTTACAAAGCCAGCCACATTCACCTGAGCTGGCAGGTTCAAATCCAGCCCGGGGCCCACCAAACAATGACAACTACAACCAGGCATTGTGGCAGGCATTGTGGCAGACGCCTGTAGTCCCAGCTCCTTGGGAGGCTGAGACAAGAGAATCGCTTAAGCCCAGGTGTTGGAGGTTGCTGTGAACTGTGAATCCACAGCACTCTACCAAGGGTGACATAATGAGATTCTGTCTCAAAAGAAAGAGAAAGAAAGAAAGAAAAAGAAAAATTATTTATCAGTGTCCTACAGGTAAGTTACTGCAAATTAATTTGAATGAACTAAAAGAAGAAGAGAAAGTGGCCTGAACCAATGCTTGTCTCCGCTTTGTGGTGCAGAAATGAAGCCGTGAGGCCTGGTATTTGGAGCCCAGGCTCCACAGATGGAGCTTGTCCGGTGAAGACTTTGACCCCAACTCCGGCAGGTCACTGGATGTCCTAGGCCCGTGGTCTGCCACCTTTTGGGCACCTGGAACCAATTTCTTTCTTTCTTTTTTTTTTTTTTTTCCAGTTTTTGGCTGGGATTGGGTTTAAATCCACCACCTCTGGCATATGAGGCCTGTGCCCTACTCCTTTGAGCCACAGGTGCCACCCCCAGGAACTAATTTCATGGAGGACAATTTTTCCACAAGCCAGGGGAGAGGGAGGAGGGTATAATTTATGGATGATTCAGGCACATTACCTTTATTGTGCAATCTATTTCTATTATTATGCTCATGTTACATTGTAACATATAATGAAATAATCCTACAACTCACCATAATGCAGAATCAGTGGGAGTGTTATCCAGCACCAGCATCACAGCCTCAGCTCCACCTCAGATCATCAGGCATTAGATTCTCATAAGGAGCTGCAACCCAGACCCATGCATAGTCTTCAGCAAGGTTCTTGCTCCTATCAGACTCTATCTAATGCCGCTGCTGATCCAACCAGAGGCGGAGCTCACGGTGGTGCCAGTGATGGGAAGCAGCTGTAAATACAGGTGAAGCTTCACTTGCTTGCCCCCCGCCCCACCTCTTTCCTGCTCACTTGCTGATACAGTCAGCTGAACAGTCTGGTTCCTGACTTGGGCAGGGTAGGTGTGTGTGTGGATGGGGGGGACAGCTGTCCCAGTCTCTTGCTCCAGACTGCCATGGAGAGACTGTCCAGTAAAACTCCAGCTAAACTTGTTGGTGAGTGCAACTGACATTTCGTTTCCATTTTTCCTGCAGTCACTTGATTTTAGAAGTTGCTGTAAGGACATGCCTGCCCCCTCCTCCCTGGCCTCCCTCCTCAGACAAGTGGCTGAGTGCACTTTGCATATAGAATTGTTCTCTGTTTCTCTGGGCCCGACTGTCAGGCCAGGGGACTGCCACAGCTCTTGTGTTGCCTGTTGTTCCTCCCTAGTTTTAGGCTAGTTTTTTGGACATCAGTACAGTATTTGTAACGGAGGGGAGGTTGGAGAGGGAAGGTAAGGAGAATGAAAAATCCACTTTTGTCTGAAAGCAGAATCAGTAAATGTTTTAGTAGGGAAGAAGCTAATATTTAACTTGCAATTCATTACATTTATGTTTTCAATATTCTTTTTTTTTTTTTTTTTTGAGACAGGGCTTAAGCCGTTGCCCTGGGTAGAGTGCTGTGGCATCACAGCTCACAGCAACCTCCAACTCCTGGGCTCAAGCGAGTCTCCTGCCTCAGCCTCCCAAGTAGCTG
>NW_003852511.1:4962118-4967214 GCF_000181295.1 Otolemur garnettii
TGCTGTGAGCTGTGATGCCATAGCACTCTACCCAAGGGGATAGCTTGAGGCTCTGTCTCAAAAAAAAAGACTAGAAAGCTGAAATTCTGAGGTCCCCAATGCCTCTCTTCTCTCATTAGGCCCATGACTTTGCCCCAGGCCATGACAGGACACACAGCCAGAGGAAGGAAAGTGAAATGGTCAAGGTGACAAAATTGACTCCAAGACGGTTCCAGGTCCAGGGAAGAAGGTGAGGAAACCCAGACAGCAAGGCAAGCCCATGTTAGACATTTACAGCAAGCCTGAACCCCAAGCATTGCTGGCTAATGTGCGGCCTCAGTAAAACTGAAAATGGCCCTGGCCTCCAGGACTAAAGGCTTAGATGGAAGACAGGATTATTTCACCCAGGGACGTCTAGGAGCCAGCTGACGCCTGTGAGCTGATCCTGCACATTTCTGTGCTCAGTGACATCACATCGGGGTGTTAGACCGGCGGTGGTAGGAGTACTCACACTGAAGAAAGCCCCCAACTCTACAAATCAGAGCTCTCCCCCAACCTCCAGAGCGGAATGCCCAACATTTACCAACACCTTGGTGGCTCTGTGCCACCATTACCCAAACTGCTTAAGCGAAGGTGGGGTAGGAAGGACATCGTCACAGTTGGGAAGCATGGGTTTGGGTTCAAGGTCAAGCTCTTCCACTGATTGACTATCTGGCCCTGTTCCAGCCTCAGGTTTCGTCTCCCTTTGGTGGGACCAATGCTACTCATGCTGCTTAGTGATAGAATGGTTGAGAGGCTCAAACGAGACTGCTTTGTACAAACGCAACTTTAATTATACTGGATTTTACATAAGTAACAGAGGCAGCCTGTAAGATCCACAAAATTATGATGGGGAGGTCTACCAAATCCCAGTTTTATAAGAAATACATAAAATAAAGCATATTTGTTTGTTTTTCCATTTATTTAATAATGTTTATTGAGGTTTTCCTGTATGTTAGACATTGCTAGTTGGCCACAATAGTAGAATTCAAAGCTTTTAGGCAATAGGTCCTTTGTAAAGTAGAAGCTACCATACAAGGAAAGATTTTTGTTTTTTTGAGACAGAGTCTCACTCTATTGCCCTTGGTAGAGTGCTATGGCATCATAGCTCACAGCAGCCTCCAACTCTTGGGCTTAAGCGATTCTCTTGCCTCAGCCTCCCAAGTAGCTAGAACTACAAGTGTCCTCCACAACACCTGGATTTGTTGTTGTTGTTGTTATTGTTGTTGCAGTTATCATTGTTGTTTAGCTGGCCCAGGTCAGGTTCAAACTGCCAGCCTCAGTGCATGTGGCTGGTGCCATAACCACTGTGCTATGAGCGCTGAGCTGAAAGATTTTTTTTTTCTCAACTTCCTTTATCTCTTCCAATCTGGACACACTCCCAGGTGCACCTATAACACACCCTGAAGCCAATATTCTACCTGATACTTCCTTTTTTTTTTTGGCAGGTTTTGGCAGGGGCTAGGTTTGAACCCACCACCTCCAGCATATGGGGCTGGCACCCTACCCTTTTGAGCCACAGGCACTGCCAAGATTGATGATTTTCAATTGTTCTTTCTTGCTTATGTATAAATTTGATTTTTTCCTACAAAAATTACTTATGAAATTTTGGAGGTAAAAACAAAGAAATAAGGCTCAATGCCTGTAGCTCAAGCAGCTCAAGTGCCAGCCACATACCGGTAGGTTCGAATCCAGCCCGGGCCCACCAAACAACAATGACGGCTGCAACCAAAAAATAGCCAGGTGTTGTGACGGGCGCCTGTAGTCCCAGCTACTTGGGAGGCAGAGGCAAGAGAATTGCTTGAGCCAAAGAGTTCAAAGTTGCTGTGAGCTGTAATGCTATAGCACTCTACAGAGGGCGACAAAGTGAGACTTTGTAAGAGGTCCTTTGTAAAGTAGAAGCTACCATACAAGGAAAGATTTTTGTTTTTTTGAGACAGAGTCTCACTCTACTGCCCTTGGTAGAGTGCTATCTCACAGAAATAAATAAATAAACCTATATGCTCTGTGGCCATTTTTCTTTACCTTCTCTCTCTCTTTTTTTTAATGTTCAACTAACTCCTTGTGGCTTTTTTTTGTTTGTTTTTCTGGAGCATTAGAAGATTCTTTTCTTTTTTGTATCTGTATTATGTAAAGACATAAAAGGCTGTATATATGGACTTTCATGGCATTTTGCTGATTGCTGACAAAGCAATTTAAGTTGTAAAATAGTACAATAGCTTAAGGAACCGTTCAAGGACCATTTTTCTCTCAGAGCCCAAAACAAACACAGGTTAAACAGTGTTACTGTAGAAACTCTTTAACTAAAACAAAATGTTAATTAACATTTTAACTAAAAGAAAATTTTCTTTTAGTTAAAGAGTAATATCTATAAGTGGCCTAATCAGACAGGATTCATCTTAACAGGCTTTTCTTCAGGTGTATACACATTAAATAGAGACGAATATAACATGTGTACATAAACAAATAAAAGTTTGGCTGGGTGCTATGGCTCACGTGGCTAAGGTGCCAGCCACATACACCTAAGGTGGTGGGTTCGAATCCAGCCCGGGCCCACCAAACAACAACGATAACTGCAACCAAAAAATAGCCAGGCATTGTGGTGGGCGCCTGTGGTCCCAGCTACTGGGAGGCTGAGGCAGGAGACTCACTTGAGCCCAGGAGTTGGAGGTTGCTGTGAGCTGTGATGCCACGGCACTCTACCCAGGGGGGATAGCTTGAGGCTCTGTCTCAAAAAATAATAATAATAATAATAAAAACAGTGTTAAATTAGACAGTTAGCTAGACATAAACAGAGTAAATGACAAATACAGCTCTGCTATTTTGACAATTTTAAATTGGTTTAAGTCAAGAAAGCCTAAGTTGTCATGCTAAATTAATATAAAAAAGTGAAACTGCACTCTGTACCCCATGGTAGTATTAATGTACACAGCTATGATTTAATAAAAAAAAAAGTGAAACTGATCGACACCTTACAAGTGAATTCCCTTAGGATAAAAACTAACCAATATCCTCCAGCCTAACATAGACAGACAGATATAATCAAATGTCATACTAACTTAAATTGGTTTGTTTTTTTTTTTTTAGAGACAGAGTCTCACTTTGTCACCCTTGGTAGAGTGTGGTGGTGTCACAGCTCACAGCAACCTCCAGCTCTTGGGCTTAGGCAATTCTCTTGCCTCAGGCTCCCGAGTAGCCGGGACTATAGGCACCCGCCACAATGCCAGATATTTTTTTGATGCATTTGTTTAGCTGGCCTGGGCTGGGTTCAAACCCGTCAGCCTGGGTGTATGTGGCTGGCGCCGTAACCACTGTGCTATGGGTGCCGAGCCCATCTGGTAGCTTTTTAATCCACAGTCTCATAATGCACTTTATTGCTGTCCTAAATGTCAAATGAGGAAACTGAGGCTTTCTTTCTCTTCTCCTTCCTCCTTCACTTCTCGTTTCTATTTTCTCTTTAACACTTGCAGTCTGGCTTCTGCCCATGATGCCCTGAAACTGTCAGAGTCCTCCTAGTGGCTGAGTCTCATGGCAGCTTCCTGGCTGAGAGCTGCCTCTGGTCTGCAGCACTTGATAGTCTGGTTTTCCAGTGTCTCCTAGACAGTTTCTCCTCCTGAGTTTCCATAACACCCTCTCTCCTGGGTTTCCTCCTACCTCCTCGCTCTTTTCTTTGGGCTCCTCCTCTTCCTCCTGGCTCCAGACCTCATCCCCTCTCCCCCAATTGTTGTAACAATCACTTGGCTGGTTTCCCCGCTGCTGGCCTTGCTGATTTAGACTCATGTGACTTTTCTAACAGGGGAATCTGATCCTGCCCTCAAGTCTACCAGTGTGGCCTGAGCCTCCAGGATAAAATCTAACCTCCATAGTTAGATATGGAGTGCTCCTTGTAATCTGACCCCTGGTGACCTCTGACATTATCCTTACCCTCACCTTTCTACACCTGCCTCAGTAATCCCAGTGTTAGCAAACCAGACTGCCTCCTACCTCCCCATCTCTGCACCTATGGTTGCTGTTCTTTTTGGGGGGTGGGGGGAAGAGACAGAGTCACTTCGTTGCCCCTTGGTAGAGTGCTGTGCTGTCATAGCTCATAGCAACCAACATCTTGCGCCCAAGCGATTCTCTTGGCTCAGCCTCCCAAGTAGCTGAGACTACAGGTGCCTGCCACAATGCCCAGCTATTTTTTTGGAGACAGCATCCTGCTCTGGCTCAGGCTGGTCTTGAACTTGTGAGCTCAGGCAATCCACCCACCTCAGCCTCCCAAGTGCTGGGATTACAGGCCTGAGCCACTGCGCCAGCCTATGTTGCTGTTCTGAAATTTACAGTCCAGTCATTTGTGTGCCTGTGTCCCATGACTGTGAGGTCCTGGAAGGCAAGATCTTGCTTGCCCTCTTTATATCTTAGTGTCTATTATATGTTACAGTTGGACAATAAATAATGTGAGAAGCTCTAGAAAAGAGACCAACATCTTGATGGTGAAAAAATCAGTAAGACGCACAGCAAGGACCGAGAGTGAGGTCTTGAAAGTCCTAAGCCTTTCCACTGTCAGTATCCTTTCTACCGAGGGGCCTCCCGGGGACCACAGAGTCTGAGAGGGAAGGGATTCAGTCCCCACGTGGTCCTAGGAAAATAAAGGAACAAAGTACTGGAATCCTGGACTGGGGTGGGAAGACTTATCACCAGCGGGCACTTTATCCAGATCGCAGTCTCCAGACTTGCCTGTACCTGTGACCTCACACAAGCCCAAGGCAGAGTAGTGTGACTGGAGGACAGCTTGTCTACATCAGGACATCAGGACGCATGAGTCCTGCGTTTTTCTAACTCTGCCACTAACTAGCTGCGTGATCTCAGAATGCCCGCTGACCTTCATGTGTACAATGTAGGAATAGTTTCCATCTCTTGTCAACCCCAAAATCAGAGAGAGGGAACATCTGTGTTTAAAGATTGTTCAGGGCGGCACCTGTGGCTTAGTGGGTAGGGCGCCAGCCACATACACCAGAGCTGGTGGGTTCGAATCCAGCCCGGCGCACCAAACAACAATGACAACTATAACCAAATAAATAAATAAATAAATAAATAAA
>NW_003852511.1:4967607-4968632 GCF_000181295.1 Otolemur garnettii
AGCAACCTCAAACTCCTGGGCTTAAGCGATTCTCTTGCCTCAGCCTCCCAAGTAGCTGGGACTACAGGCACCTGCCACAACGCCTGGTTATTTTTTTGTTGCAGTTGTCATTGTTATTTCAGCTGCTCCAGGCTGGGTTTGAACCCCCCAGCCTCAAACCTGCCAGCTTTATTGTATATGACTGGTGCTTTACCCACTGAGCTACAGGCGCCGCCCCAGTTTTAACTATTTTCATAGGTATGAGCTGAAGCAAATTGTCTTAGAGTGAAGAGGGAGATTCTGCTTAGAGTTCTTTGGAAGCTGAGTAGACTGAATGAGATTTACCCTGGGTCACTGCCGAGAAGAAAAGAGAAGGGGGAGAAGGAGAGGGAGACTGAGTTTCTTTTACAAACCCAGATGGTTTCCTCAGTGGTTGTGTGTGGTTTCCACTAAACCCACTTAGCTTTTAGTTAGGACCTTTATTTAGGGGGCAGAGATTTAGATTGCTATCAGTAGCCCCAAAGATGGTTATTAGCCAAGAGGCCAAGCTGGTGGCAGCAGCCAACACTGGAAATTCCCTCAGCTCTGTCCCTGGGAGATAAGACACCCCCATGTCCTCAATGGCTGTGGCCCACAGATATTTCATTCTCCAAATCCTACCTATGTCTTACTTCATTTAATACTTGCAGCCACTAAGGGGTAGGAAAAATAAGACTTAATTTCTAGATTAGGAAACTAAGGATCAGAGAGAAAAAATAACCTGTCCAAGGTCCCCCCACCCCACCCCGCACAAGGCGGAGCTGAGATTCAAAGCCAAGCTGACCCCAGGACCATGGTCTGCCTCTCTCCATGAGCCGGATCCACCCGCCTTGATTCCCAGCCTCACTGGGCCTTCTCCATCTTGCCATCCGTGAACCCAACCATACCCGGTCCCCCCACCCTTCTTTCTTTCCCTATCCCATGCTCCCTAAAGCACATGGTAATTGTTTCTGGGTTACTTTCACTCCCTCAACTAGGATGTAAATTTCTTTTCTTTCTTTTTTTTT
>NW_003852511.1:4968672-4969911 GCF_000181295.1 Otolemur garnettii
CCCTGGGTAGAGTGCCGTGGCATTACAGCTCACAGCAACCTCCAACTCCTGGGCTCAAGCGAGTCTCCTGCCTCTACCTCCCAAGTAGCTGGGACTACAGGCACCCGCCACAACGCCCGGCTATTTTTTGGTTGCAGCCGTCATTGTTGTTTGGTAGGTCTGGGCTGGGGATTCGAACCCGCCACCTTAGGTGTACGTGGCTGGCGCCTTAGCCAGTTGAGCTATAGGTGAGCTATAGGCACCGAGCCAGGATGTAAATTTCTTGGGGTCGGAAAGCATGCTTCCTTCTTTGTTTTCATCCCAAATTGTCTGGTACCCAACTGGGCATCTATGTCATGCTTGATAGTTGATGGGCCAACAGGGAACCCACGTTTTATTCATAGACCATAGACTATGGCCTCCAGGAACGACTCTTCTCCCCTACGATCATGCCCATGCCTCACAGTTCCTCTTGCAGCTCTTTGGATCACAATGAACTGTTGTTGTACCAGACCCTTCCCTGACCACCCGCCCAAGTTCAAGTGCTGTGTGGTATCCCTGATTATTCCTTGTTGTGGGAAATGACTGCAATGTGTAAAGACAGGCTAGTTCAAATACCAACCTTGTCTTTCCCGCTAGAATGTGAACCCCAAGAAGTTGGAGACAGGAATTATGACTCAAAACATTCACTGAGTGACTGATAACAGAAACATCTATTATCATTATTCTCCAATACAGAGACGTGCAGGGGGGAGGGAGTCAGAGAACTCCGCCCTGGCCCTGGCCCTGGCCTCCCTCACTGCAGGGTGCGTCCACATGTTCTTTCTCAGCCTTGGCCTCGGTTCTTTACAGAGAAAGCAACAGTCATGGTCTCACTTGTGCCTATCCTCACAGGCCCCGCATGAAGAAAGTGCAGTCACTTTGGCCTTACTGGGCTGTTAAAGCTGAAGCTTGATACAAACGTAACTAGCCTTAGGTCTCTTCAGGGAAGGTCTTATGTTTGACTCACTCTTTGCTTAATTTAATTTTTATTTTATTTATTATTATTTTTTTGCAGTTTTTGGACAGGGCTGGGTTTGAACTTGCCACCTCTGGCATACGGAGCTGGTGCCTTACTCCTTTGAGCCACAGGTGCCGCTTGCTTAATTTAATTTTTGTGAAGAGGCCACATAGATTCACAGCTCAGAAAATATGAAAATATACAAAAACATATACAGTGGCCATCTTCCTTTGCCCTCCTTCCCATCTGCCCAGGCCCAC
>NW_003852511.1:4970257-4973323 GCF_000181295.1 Otolemur garnettii
GGCTGGATTTGAACCCACCACCTTAGGTGTATGTGGCTGGTGCCTTAGCCACTTGAGCCACAGGCACCAAGCCCATTCATTTGTTAAGGTATCCATTAACTTGGAAAAGATGTGGGCGGTGCCTGTGGCTCAGTGGGTAGGGTGCTAGTTCAAACCCAGCCCCAGCCAAACTGTAACAAAAAAATAGCTGGGCGTTGTGGCAAGTGCCTGTAGTCCCAGCTACTCATGAGGCTGAGGCAAGAGAATCACCTAAGTCTAGGATTTGGAGGTTGATGTGAGCTGTGATGTCATGGCACTCTACTGAGGGCTATAAGGTAAGACTCTGTCTCTACAAAAAATAACAACAACAACAAAAAACCTTTGAAGAGATGTTTTTCCATAGCCGGGAGTTGTGGTGGGCCACTGTAGTCTCAGCTACTTGGGAGGCTGAGGCAAGAGAATCACTTGAGCCCAAGAATTTGAGGTTGCTGTGAGCAATGATGCCAGGGCACTCTACCCAGGGTGACAGCTTGAGATTATGTCTCAAAAAAAAAAAGAAAAGAAAAGAAAAAGAAAAAGAAATTCTGGTATCAATAGTTGTACCATTTGGTGAAGTTACTAAAAAAGTCAACTAAATGATACACTTGAAATGGGTAAATTTTTATAACATATTTTTTATTTTTATTTATTTTTTTGAGACAAGAGTCTCACTATGTTGCCCTCAGTAGAGTGCTATGGCGTCACAGCTCATAGCCACCTCAGACTCTTGGTCTTCAAGTGGTTCTGTTGCCTCAGCCTCCCAAATAGCTGGGACTACAGGTGCCTACCACAATGCCCGTCTGTTATTATTATTATTTTTGTCATTGTTGTTTAGCAGGCCTGGGCCATGTTCAAACCCACCCGCCCCAGTGCATGTGGCTGGTACCCTAACCACTGAGCTATGGGCGCCGAGCTGATACCATATTTTTTAAAACTGAAATGGTTAATGGTCTTTCAATTTAGGCATTACAAGCATGAGAGCAAAAAAATAGGTATATAATTCATTCATATTTTATAAAATGTAAATTTATTTGTTAAAATAGAAACTTAAAAAAAAGAACTCGTGGCGTTTACACAAGAGTAATCTTAGCTTGCAAAACCCTTATCAGTTATGCTATCTCACTCACTCCCATTCTCCACGTTCCTGAAACCTCTGAAACCCTTAGTTCAATTGTAAGATTGTGATTTAGACCTAAATACCCCCAAGACACATTGACTGAAGGGGAGTCTTCGGGAAACTTGCCCTTTCTCCCTAGGTTGGTTCACTGAAAAGATCAACTCACAGTTACGGTAGATTGATAAGAGAAAGGGTTATTTCCAAATACCATGCGCATGGGGACAACCAGGAGAATGACTTCCTAAAGTCTCAGTGATAGTCAGTGGCTTTTAAAGATGCCTTTTAGAAGGGAGTGGGGAGAGAAAGTGGAAAGTCTGTGTGTAGCAAGTTTGCTATGGGGAGGATGGGTTAATGGAGGGAAACAGGTTGATTAGTAAATTAACCTGAGAGACAGGGATTGTGCTTCAAATGACCTTAGGGCCAGGTCTATTAGCATGTGATAAGGAGGCCAGAAGCCCCCCCCCCCCTTTTTGGGCAGTTTTTGGCCGGGGCTGGGTTTGAACCTGCCACCTCTGGCGTCTGAGGCTGGCGCCTTACTCATTTGAGCCACAGGCGCTGCCCAGAAGCCCCTTTTCTGATTCTAAGTCAGGTTACTCAGGTTTTATACAGGAGAGGCCGGTGCTTTCTAATCAAAAATGGCCTTTTCACTGAAAATATTCTTTACACCAAAGAATCATATTTTGGGGTGAAATTTCCTTAGCTCCTTCGTGACTTTGCCCTGAGGGGGCTAGGAACAATCCATCAGTTGTTCATTCTGTAAGAACCCAACACCTAATGAGTGCTGATCAGGGACTGGAGGAATTCACCCTGTGTTCCTGCCACTTTAGGGTTGGTGAGGCCGGACTTGTCTTTGTCTAATGCAAACAAAAAGTCTTTTATGGGTCGGAGAACCACGTGACACGAAGTTTTGAAAGGTCGAATTTTTGAATTTTTAAAATGTACCAAAAAAGTAATTCTTCGTTCCACAAATCTCTATGTTACTGCTGAGACAGTTTGCTCTAACAATTGACATCTATGAATATAAACTATATTCTAGTGATTCTCTACTATAGGTAAAAATTTACATTTTTAAGGGGCCTGTCCTCCTTAGTCGACTGGTTAGTATTCTCCTTCTAAGTTAGAGTGTTCCTGCTAAGGGCCTCTATTAATATTCTAGATTGAGCACGCCGTCGTTGGTTATGTGGTTCCTAACAATACATTTCTGCAGGTAGAGTTAGCAATAGCAAATAGTACAGAGTGTTCTTTCCCAGGGAAATATCAGCATGGGTTTGCTATTGAAAGGAGCTACTTAGCACCTTAGAAATTCTTAGTCCTCTGAAGTGGAACAAAGACAAATGAATTTTACTGGAGAGAAAGGAAGCGGGGCGGGCAAAGGTCTGGGGACCTGTGAGCTGTAGTCAGAAGGCCTGGGGCAGCTTCAGGTTGGGGGCTCCAGGATACCAGAGTTAGTCAGGAGAGGAAGTTCTCACTCCTTAAATCCTGAGGACAGATAATAAAAGAGATAATTGCATGCAAACGTTATATCTGTTTTGCAAAAAGTTAATTTTCAACCTTTTACATGCAAAAAGTAATCTGGAAGGATCTACAATACTATGGAAAGCTATTTCTCACCACTCTGGCGTCCCAGCCTGGGAGCTCTGGTCTTACATTTGGGGAATTCCCTACTTCAAGAATTGGAAGCTCCCAGCAAGGAAGCTCCAGGGGCCAGCATAAAAGAAAAGAAAAATCTCAGGACCACCCCCCTTCCTTATGTAAAAGAGAATGTCAGCCTTGACGCTGAGTCAAGCTGCACCCCCTTTCAAACGGTAACTATTCCTAAATTATGCATCAGCCAGATCTCCTTGGAGAGAGAAAAGGCCCCAGAGACCATTCAGAAGGAAATTCTTCTCTGGCCACCCATAACCAGGGACTTATCTTTTTTTTTTTTTTTT
>NW_003852511.1:4975097-4976232 GCF_000181295.1 Otolemur garnettii
TGGTCAATCCAGAGGAGTGCTTTCTTGGTTCCCCTTGTATCTTCTGATAGCTTATAGAATACTTCTGGCCAGGGAAATATAGGTGGAGATTGGATTTGGGATTTCAGGGTAAATTCTTGCCTTTCTGAGACAGAAGCCACTCCTTCTGTCTTCTAATTTCTGCATTGACTACAAGCATAAGGGCTGGAGCTGCAGCAGCCATTTTGCAACCATGAGAGGGAAACTGAGGATTAAAGCCAATACCCTAAGGTAAAGAAGAAGAACAGAAAGAGCCAGCATCCTTGGCAGATCTGGAGGGGACAGCTGAATCAATCAGGTTTACAGCACCTGGCATCTAGATATGTAAGAAAAATGAACATTTATTATTAACTTATTCTTGGCCAGATTTTCTGTTACTTGCAACTATCTTCTTGCCTAAATTATATGGGCAGTTTCCAGTATGCAGCACTGGTACTGTCTGTGGTGCAGACTACCTGCGTCTGAGCCCATGGTAGTGGCAGTGATGTTATTATAGAACCAGTTCTGCAGCATTAGTTTGGGTGTCATCCCTCCTTAGCCTCTTAGCTTCTCCAGCACTCCTGAACATTTTGCTTGTAATCAAGAACTCTGGGAAATACAGGATTGACAACAGGGCAGCAACATACCCTCAGAAAATGAGGAACAATTGAGGTCGATTATCCGGTCAGGTTGGGTCAGAGGATAATGAAAATTTGGGTAATGTCGAGATAGCTCATGGCAAAAGTTATCATCTGTGGTCACCTGCAGTAAAAGTCACCCAGATCCTACTGAAATTAAAGCTTTCAGAAACAGAGTGGATGCTGCCAGGCAAGATTGTGAAGGACACGAAGAATTCAAGAACTGTTGGTGCCAATGGCTGCAGAGCTCCAGAAGTCAATAGCAGGGGCTTAAATTCTAGTTCAAGGCACCAATTGAAAACCAAGGATTTTCACTGACTATGCTGAAAGAACATCTAATGTTTTGCAACTACAACCAAACCAAAAAGGAGAGACTACAGTTTCTGATTTTATATCTGTTAAACGGACAGCTTCCTCTCGCCTCTTCTGTGCTAGTGAGGGGATACATTGGGCAAGAGTGGAATTGGTGGCTTGGCACCTGTGGCTCAAGTGGCTAAGGT
>NW_003852511.1:4976600-4979636 GCF_000181295.1 Otolemur garnettii
AAAAAAAAAAGGAGTGGAATTGGTTCCTACTCATGGCGCCTGTGGCTCAATGAGTAGGGCGCCAGTCCCATATACCGAGCATGGCAGGCTTGAACCCGGCCCCCACCAAACTGCAACAAAAAAACAGCCAGGTGTTGTGGTGGGTGCTTGTAGACCCAGCTACTCAGGAGGCTGAGGCAAGAGAATCGCCTAAGCCCAAGAGCTGGAGGTTGCTGTGAGCTGTGATGCACAGCACTGTCAGGGCCTGGGACTGGCCAGGTCTCGGGCCTGGCTTAGGTAGGTTCCGGATGCGGATTGCTAAGCTACCTTGCTCACGAACAGTTTCTCTTAGGTGCCTGAGGGCTATCTACTTTAGCTGGAGAGAGAGTGCATGTGTGTCTTAGAGAGAGTAAAGGTCTTCTTAGAAAGACAGATCTTAGTCTTTAGCAGGGCTTGGTAATCTTCAGCAGAGAGATGCCGTGCTGGTGTTCTACAGGCAGAAGAGGAGACAGAGTCAGAGGGTCTGTGATAGACTGCGCATGCTCCCGACTGCCTTCTCCTCCAGCCTAATATAAGGCTGATCTCGTGCCTCCAACACCACAGGTGTAGAGACTGCCAATTCACCAATGCTCTTATCTCGCGAGCTCTCTCATGCTTGTTAGAACTAAATCCCTCTCCATGCCCTTTTCACCAAGGTGTTCCATTATTGAGCTATACAGGTGTTTCTTAGAACTCACTCCTCCTAGCCATAGGCTATACAGGCTGCTACACAGCATTCTACCGAGGGCAACAAAGTGAAAAAAAAAAAAAAAAGGAAATTGGGAGATTGAGAATGGAAATAAATGGAACTGAGGACACAGAGCTTCTTTCATCACAGAAGTAGCCCCTTCTCTCTGTATGAAAAGGCTGTCCCTTCCTTGCCTGAAAAACTAAGGTTTTTGGCCGAGGAAGTCACTTTACAAGAAGTCAAGTCCCCTGTACCTTCCCACTTCTCTTTGTCTTTTCTTTCTTTCCCTTCCTTCCTTTTGTTCTTTCATTTTTTTGAGACAGAGCCTCAAGCTGTCCCCCTGGGTAGAGTGCTATGGCATCACAGCTCACAGCAACTTCCAACTCTTGGGCTTAAGCAATTCTCCTGCCTCAGCCTCCCAAGTAGCTGGCACTACAGGCGCCTACCACAACGCCTGGCTATATTTTGGTTGGAGCTGCCTTTGTTTCTGGCGGGCCAGGGCTGGATTTGAAAACCCACCAGCTCAGGTGTAGTGGCTGGGGCCTTAGCCACTTGCGCCACAGGCGCCGAGCCTCTTTATTTCTGAGACAGAGTTAAGCCGTTGCTCTGGGTAGAGTGCTATGGTGTTCACAGCAACCTCAAACTTTTGGGCGTAAGCAATTCTGTTGCTTCAGTCTCCCAAGTAGCTGGGACTACAGGCACCTGCCACAACACCCAGCTATTTTTATGTGGCATAGCTGGCCAGGGCTGGGTTCAAACCCACTAGCCCCGGTGTATGTGCCTGGTGTGTAACCGCTGTGCTACGGGCATCAAGCCACAAGGCATAATTTTTATTTTAAGGAACCGTATGAACAAGTAGGGGTGACTAGCAATTAGGCAAAGACTCTATGGAAGCACAAGCACACAGGTGAAGTGCTAGGATGTGTTCCTGGCGAGGCAGGAAGTACCACCACCACAGACCAATAGGATTGGGCCAGTTGGAGGAAGGGTCAGAAAGTTTTCTTAAAACAAACAAAAAGAAAAACAACAAAGAAAGTTTTCTTGGCCTAGGGGACTGAGGAGGTGTTAAGACAGCTTAAAAGCTCTCAAGGAATAAGTCAGGGAGCTGAACTAGGGTTGAACTTTGGACTTTACCCTCACAACAGTGAGAAGCAAGTGAAGGGAATTAAGCAGGCAGGGACATCCGCAGGTGAATTCTTCAGAAAGATCATCCCAGCTGATCTGTGCAGAACCCAGTGAACAGAACAAGAGCAAAGGTGGGGAGACCGGTTCCACATTTTCTCTTGAAATAGCAATAGGCATAGAGGAAAGGATTAGGAAAACTAGAACAAGGGCGGGACACCAAGGGCACGCTGGGCCCTGATGAATCGCCTGGAATATGCTGGGCGTGTTGAAAACACGAATTTTTTTTTTTTTTTTTTTTTTTGTTTTTTTTGGCCCGGGGCTGGGTTTGAACTCGCCACCTCCGGCATATGGGGCTGGTGCCCTACTCCTTTGAGCCACAGGCACCGCCTGAAAACACGAATTCTGAGAAAAAGCCCGAGTGAATTCAGGCTCCCTCAGATCCTCTTTAGGTAAAAGAACACACGGTTAGACACAAAGCAGAATATTAAGATGGGAAAAGAAATCACAAGCGCCTTGGAAACTGGGGTTTCTTTCCTCTGTTTACCCAAACCGCTTGCCTGGCGATGCTTCCAGGTGGCAGCCTGTCTTCCCCCCTCTGTCGAGAACACTTCCAAGCTCCCAGGGCAAGGGTAGCGTGGGGTCCCGGGCAAAACCCAACTCAACTTTACCGTCCCCCGGAGCGGGAGCGAACCGCCCGGCGACAGCACAGAGAGGACCACGGGACGGGTCGGGTCGGGTCAGACGCTGGGGGCTCAGTCCACCCACCAGCCGCCTGCGCGCGTCTGGCAGTAGCTGGGTTGCTACAAGAGGGGCGCTGGGCGCACGGTGTGGACCTCGGCTTCCTACGAGACCCGGGCGGCGGTCGTGGGGACAGTCGTTTGCTTATTTGAGTATACAAACTTGACCTTAAAAACAAACCCTGCCCGCCTTTGGCTTTTCTGGATTTAGAAATAAACATCACTCCAGACGCCGGCCAGTTCATAGCCACAGAGTCGTAAGTTTTATTTTTAAAGGATAAAAGAGAACTTCTGCAAAACAAGTATTCGGCGGCAGAACGCAGGAGACCGGGGGCGCACGGGGCGGGCAGTCCCGGGCCGTGCGGTGCGGGGGTCGGTGCGGGAAACGCGCGGGACGGGGGCGCGGGGCGTGGCGCCGGAGGGACGGGTCGGGGCGCACGGCGCAGCGCGGGGGTGCGCGGAGCGGGG
>NW_003852511.1:4979973-4983346 GCF_000181295.1 Otolemur garnettii
CCCCGGCCGCGCGGCAGCGCCCCGGGCCCGATGGAGGCCCCGCCGTGGGACCCGGTCCGCAACGACTCGCTGCAGCCCACGCTGACCCCGGCCGTGCCCCCGTACGTGAAGCTCGGCCTCACGGTCGCCTACACCGTGTTCTACGCGCTGCTCTTCGTCTTCATCTACGTGCAGCTCTGGCTGGTGCTGCGCTACCGCCACAAGCGCCTCAGCTACCAGAGCGTCTTCCTCTTTCTCTGCCTCTTCTGGGCCTCCCTGCGGACCGTCCTCTTTTCCTTCTACTTCAAAGACTTCGTGGCGGCCAATTCGCTCAGCCCCTTCGTCTTCTGGCTGCTCTACTGCTTCCCGGTGTGCCTCCAGTTCTTCACGCTCACGCTCATGAACTTGTACTTCACGCAGGTGAGCCGCGGGAAGCGGCCCCGGCGGGCGCTCACCTGGCCGGGCGGCCCGCGTGGGGCGGTGCAGCCGCAGGGGCTGGTCGCGACCGGGGAGCCTGAGAGTGTGGAGGAAAAGGCGCTGGTGTCTGGTGTGAGTCGCGTCCGACCTGCGGGCCTTTCTCTTAGGTAACCCCCCCACCCCCAAAGGAGAGTAGCAGGAAGGTCCACTGCTTGTTCACGTGGGTACTGGGCGCCTCCCTGAACTGGACCAAGCAGCAGCATCCGCACACACCAGAATTAGTGCTCTCGGAGGGGCGGGTGTGCCCTCCAGGGAGGCCTGAACTCTAGTTCCCCTCTATCTCCAGACACCTCCTGCCCTGGCCTGGGAAGGTCATCTGTATGTTGGCCTCCGGGTTTGGGTCAGTTAATGCCTTATCTTGAGCGTTGCAGGGTGGGGACTGCCCTGGATTGGATGGGATATTTCGAACCTCCAGCCGAGGATCGCGGCTGAACTGCTACTTACTAACTGATTGCTCCGTTTTGCTAAACTGTCTGGGGTGACTCCCGCCTCCAGTCGCTGCAGCCCGAGATTAGGCTGTCTGAACTCATCTAAGAGGCCCTAGGAAAAAGCCGTTAAAGTTTACGGGGACATTTTTTACAGACACACAAAAATCATTTCATAAGGCGTATTATTAAGGGACCTGGGAGAGCGTGCGAATTGGCTTGGCTGCTGCATGGCTGGTGCTGTTTGACTTAATAGGAGTAGGGTAATTGTAAAGCACTTTGCGAATGCTTGGGGAAGCCTTACACAAAGGTTTAATAACAGCGTTCCATCATCCTTGGCCGCTCTGAGCTCCTTTAGCTCTCCCAGCACTAAAATGTCCGTTTTCGTTAGAACTCTGCCTAAGGGGACGGTGCCATCTGTGTCACCTGGTGGGGGCAAGGTAAGAGCTGCCTCAGGGCACAGGCACCAGGCAGGCAGGCATCTTACTCCTTACAACAGAGTCTCTTAAAGGAAAAGGTCTGTTGGTTGAAAGGAAGACTAGCATACATAGACTGAATGGCTCTTTATGAGGAAAAGAATCACCCTGGCGTATAGAAACAACTAACTGAAATGTGAAGGAAACACTTTTGGCTGAAAAATAGCATGTGTGATATTTCATTGATATTATAATTTTATTTATTTTTAGAGACAGAGTCTTACTTTATCGCTCTCGGTAGAGTGCCTGAAATAACTTAAGGGACCTAGAAAAATAGACTCGGACCCCCACTTAGGTTAATTAATTGGTAATTTATTTTACCTGCTGCAGGGGCTGCTGCTCCAAGAGACAGTCAGCACCTGGTGAGAGTGTGAGTTGCCTTTCATGGGCTTTGTGTAAGCATATTACAGAAGTGAAACGTGGCTGGTTAAGGGGGGTTACAACTCAGGTAGTCATAGATACAGCAATGGAACAATAATTAATACAGTTTCAGTTGACAATGGACACATTTCATATCACAATGGTTATGCTTATACAACAGTAATTAATCAAGTCTCAGTGAGTTTTCCACCATTGTTCATTTACTGAGAACTTGGGGGTTTTGTGAAACTTGGGACTTTTTTTCCTTGTACCTGAAGCTTGTTCTTGGCAACCCTAGGGGGAAGAAGGGGGCCTGGGAACATGGCTGGGAAGCACGTTCTCGGCCACCCTGGGGGGAGGAGGGACTTGCCTTGTTCCTGGAGTTGACTCTGGGGGGAGAAGGGAGGAGGAGGGAAATGGGCTGGAGAGAGTGGGACAGGAGTGGGTGCTCTGGCTTCAGCCTTCTGAGTAGCTGGGACTACAGGCGCCTGCCACAACGCCAAGCTATTTTTCTCTTTTTTTGTTGCAGTTTGGCCAGGGCCAGGTTTGAACCTGCCACCCTTGGTATATGGGGCCGGGGCCAGCGCCTTACTCACTGAGCCACAGGCGCCGCCCTGATATTATAATTTTAAAGTGGGTCTATATTCAGAACCTTCTTGTTAAGTCCAGTGCTTCAGCATATTTTCCATTCTGAGAGCAATGTGTATTATCTGTCCAAATGCTGCTTTTGAATCTGCAAACCAGTTCAGGCAGTTGGCTTCATTGCAGACAGACACTTGGGCTTTGTGGTTGAATCAGAACGGGGTGGTTCAGCAAGACGCAAAAGTCAGGAACATTGATGTTACCCCAGAACTGTGACAGTGGCAGTGTGGCCCACTGAGACCTTTGTCCTTGCCCCTTTTCTAGAGCAAAACAAAAAGCAGACAGTAGGGAGCTGCCAGGGCTCTCTGGAAGTCACATGCCAGTTCTGAACTTGGTGCTGGATTAGGGGCAGGGCTGCACATTTTCTGCACCATCTGCTGATTGGCCAGTAAATGCTGAGCAAGGGAAAAACTGACCGGGCAGACAGAGCTGCCCTGGCCGTGAGGCCCAGACTCATAGCCCTGTCTCCTTTCAAGCTCCCAATCAGTGGGCACCACAGCAGAGGACGTTTCGCCTGAGGGCACATGGTGGCTGGCAGGAGAAGGAGAAGGCATCTGGGACCCTGCCAGAACAAAGTCATTCCTGGCTTCCTGACAGGAACTCTGATACTCCTGGGGTGTTAGAAAGGGGTCTGCCCTTTGACTCTAACCGAGCTGCTCCCTCCAGCCTCCAGCCCCCTTCCCCCCATGCTCATCCTCTTACACAGGGTTCACAGCCATTGCAATCCCCTAAAATGGGGAGCTTTAGGAATTACTGCTGCCTGGGCTCCATCTCAGAATCAAGTAAATCCAATTTTGGAGGGGGCGGGGGTGGTAGCTAACAATTATTTAGTATGTACTGTGTGTTTGGGACACTTCTCAGCAATTTGTTTTATAGTAGAACCTCTGGCAGGTGACCAAGGGCCTGTAAGAAACTGGTTGGTATGCAGAGGTGGGCAACATAAAGAACTAGGCCTGCTGTGCTGATACCTACGTGTGGTGTGTGTCCTGTCTGAAAATTAGGTCAAGTAAAGGA
>NW_003852511.1:4984720-4987010 GCF_000181295.1 Otolemur garnettii
ACAGGCGCCCACCACAATGCCCGGCTCTTTTTTTTTGGTTGCAGGCATCATTGTTTGGCAGTCCCAAACAATGGTTGGGGCTGGATTCGAACCCAGCACCTTAGGTGTATATGGTTGGCACCTTAGCCACTTGAGCCACAGGCGCCGAGCCAGTTATTAAATCTTTATGTCCAATTTAAAGTTCCTCTCCTGACCCCATCCCAGACAAATCAGGCTTCGAGTCCTTGGGTTTGGCGTCCAGGATGTGTTCTGGGGTCTGGGCTCTGGGCCTCTGCCCTCTGTCTTCCCAGCTGGCCAGGAGAGTAACATGTCTCAAGGCCTCCAGCCTTTGAGTTTCTGGTCTCACCCTGGCTGTATTTACATGGCAGGCTCCACCTTCATCTGGGCCCCCTCTACCATCCCTCTTCTGTTTCAGTTGCTTCTTCAGGTTGGTCAGTCACACGGCTTTGGGCCCCCTTTCTGACTTAAAGCTTAGGGCCACTAAGGTCCCTCCATTCCCACTTGGTCATACTGGTGACCGGCTGGGTGTCTACCCAGTGTCTTCTGGGCCCACCACCCTGGCCCCTTCCGCTCCCTGCCTGCCTAGGGGCCCTCCCCCTGATCCACCCTCCAGGGCACAGATGAGGTCCACCAGGACTCTGTCTCCTGTCTCCAAACACTATTTGTTCTGATTATCCACTGGGCTGCACATCCCCAGCTCGGCAAGCATCTGCCTGGGCTCCCTTTCTACTCGCTGACCTGGGGTCAGGTGCTCTCCTGCCTCCCCGCTGCTTGACTCGGTCTCCTGACCCCGTCTTCACTCTGCACCTTCTAGCACAGCCTAGAAGGGTCATTGGTAGGCCTGATTCTGCTGATTCTGCAAGCCCTCTGTGTTGGTATTTGGCCCCGAATCTGTGGGGTTTTTTTTTTTGGACAGTGTTGTGTACCTGTGGTTACCAGCTGTGGTTCCTGATGCCAACTCGGGGTGCACCTGCCGCACTGCACAGTGGCAGGACCACGGCTTGCACCACGGCCTGCTCTAGGCACATGTCAAACTACTTCTTTAACAGAGGGTGGGGCAGCACCCTGAAACCTGAGGCCTGCATGGGTCTCTGTTCCTGAGATACTACTGTGCCGGCCATCTCCTGGCTTTAGGGTGTCAGACTCACAGGCCAGGCAGCTCCTGGTGGCTGTGAGCTTGGCCACACCTGGGTAGCCATACGTACCAGTCATTCTCCCTCAGAATTACCAGCCTGGAACTCAGCGTCTTGAAGTTCTTGAGTTTGGCCGAATGGAACAGCCTGGTCCCAAGCCTATGACACACTCTTGCCCTGTCAGTCCGGTGGTTTGCAGAAGGAAATGGAGAAGTGAGTCCTCGTGGTGCGGAGCAGTCGCTGCCGTGGGGGCTGAGACCTCGCCATGCCTTAGAGGGCAGGTGGGAAGCTGGCATTTGTGGGATCTGGCCTGTTCTGGAACTCTGCTAGGGACTTCCACGTCCCTGCACTTGGCTGAGGTTGGTTAGTCACGTGCTATGTGGGATGGTGCTTGGGGCTCACGGTTGGGGCCTGAGGGTCGTGGTGGTGCACTGGGCCAGCAAAAGCTTGTGAATCATTCGGCAGTGAGAGGACTGGGCGCGGAGGTGGGCTCCGATCCTGGCTCTGCCGCTGGTGTGAGTCCCATGGCCAGTTACTGACCTCTCTGAGGCTTTTGTTTCATTAGGGCAGCAGAACTGTAAGGCCCTTCCCACGGGCTGGCCTGGGTTGAAGGACATGCCGTCTGCCCTGAGTCCCTTTGCTCTCTCTGTCGTAGTTAAGGCTGTCACTCTGCTTCTCCTGTCTGCCCTGGACCCAGCCTCTTGCTTAGGTGTCTAGCCACTTTCCTGAAGGTCACTTCCTGGGGTTGGCCCTGCCCTTTGCCAATGCACTGTGCCATCAAAATGACTTTTGCCACCACATTTGTGCTTGTAAAGCAGCAGTGACTGTTGGTGTGCCCTTGGGAAGAGTATGGTGAGTCTACAATGTTTAGCTGAGCCCCTGAATCCAGGTGGGAGGCACTGGGGGGCGGGGGGGTCCAGCCCCTTGCTTTGGACATGACCTGACTGACGTTTGGAGAAGCCTGGGACTTTTCGCTGGTCACTCAGCCAGGGATGAGGAGGGCAGGAGGAGGCCCCAGGTTTCAGACTGACTGATTCTGTCCTTGCCAAGAGATGGTCAAAACTGGAACCCAGGGGCCATTCCTCCTTGTCTCCTCACCCAGGAAAAGGAAGGTGGGTGATTTCAGGAACAAGTAGTTTTTGCTATGGCTTTTGGCA
>NW_003852511.1:4988045-4989436 GCF_000181295.1 Otolemur garnettii
TTGGGAGGAGGTGGATGGGCTGCCTGGAGAAGAACAGGGACCTGGTGGACAGCTCCTCACCAGGATCTCACTGTGAGCTGCTTAGGGTTTTGAAAACAATAGTCATGTGATCCCAGAGCTGCTGTGGTCAGGCTATTCCTGCCTGCCTTGCACTCCTGCGGGAGGAGGAAATCCTCTGGTTTGCAGGCCTGTCTTGTTCTCCCAGGACAGAAATAGCTTCAGTAAGCAGTTCTGACAATACTTGGGTGCTCTCTGAGTTCTGCAGAGGCCCATAAATATTTCACTTTTTATTTATCCCGTGGTAATGAGTTGGGTAACCTGTAAAGGCAGGTGAGGCCTGAATGGGTGACATCCTCAAGCCTGCCCACGAGAGGGGTTACAAGGAAGGAAATCCCAGGGGCAGGACTAGATTCCAGACCTGGGGGGCGGGATGCTATTAATAGAGGGACTCCACCCAGCAAAGGCAGACAGTATAACCTGGCTCATTGTACCCTCAGTGATTCCCCAGCAATAGAAAAAGAAAAAGAAAAAGATTTCAGGCCTCTGAGCCACAATTGGTCTGTGCTGTGTCTCCCTTTTTTTTTTAAATAACCCTTTAAAATGGCAAAAACCTTTCTCAGCTCACAGGCTTTCCTAAAACCGCCTGCAGGATAGACCCAGCCTGCTGTGGCCTGTGGTTTGCCAACCCCTGGGTTAGGACAGTGTTGTCACTAAGATCTCCCCACCCCTCCCACTACCACATCTGTCCTATTATTTTTGCTGGAACAGGCCCTTCAGGCAAGTTAGAAGCAGGCTGGGGCTTCTTTTAGGGTTCAGGGAATGTCACTGATTCAGTGAATAAACCGCAGTGATCCCCTCCACCTAGGTGTCCGGCATCAGAGACCTGAAGGGCCACCGTCTCTGGGAAGGACAGACAGAAACAGAAACAGGAGTGTAGTGGGCCACCTGCCCCCATGGCGCACCGGAGGGACCCTGTACCTTGGCTGCCTGGCCAGGGGACGTGGTCTTGATGTCATGTGATTTTGTCATCTGCTTACTTCTCCCCAGTTTCGAACGGCAGCTATTCGGGGTTACAGGGTGAGAATCCACCCACCGCTGGAGTCAGCCTACCGGCCTGCACCCTACTTCCTACACTGCTCTCCCTGGCTTCCTGGAATTCACCGCTGCCAGAGGTCACATTGTCCCAAGAGGGTGTTGTGATAGTCCCCTGTAGTGGTGACTGGTCTCAGATAAAAAGAGAAGTGGGCAGGGTGTGAGCAACCACTCCTTTTTTTTTTTTTTTAGTAGAGACAGAGTCTCACTTTATCATCCTCAGTAGAGTGCTGTGGTGCCACAGCTCCCAGCAACCTCCAGCTCCTGGGCTTAGGCGATTCTCTTGCCTCAGCCTCCTG
>NW_003852511.1:4989758-4990817 GCF_000181295.1 Otolemur garnettii
GCCCTACTCCTTTGAGCCACAGGCGCCACCCCACACTTGTTTCCTGAGAAGACAAGACACATCTGTCCCCATCCTCTCAGCGAACCCAGCAACACAAGGTTCAGGTGGAACATGGGGCCTCATTTCATCACTCAACAAGGGTTTTTTGTTTTAATGTAAAAACATTTTCTATTGAAGTGACATTTACATAACGTGAAATTAACCTTTTGATATGAACAAATTGAGTGGCATTTAGTACGTCTACACCTCTCTCTAGTTCTAGACCATTTCATCACCCCCCAAAGAAAGTACACTCATTAAACAGTCACTCCCCGCCACCAGGCTGCTTCCTATCTGTGGGTTTATGTATTCTGTATATGTCCTAGCAAAGGAATCGTGCATTATGTATCTTTTTGTGTCTGGCTGCTTTTCATGTAGCATGACGTTTTGAGGTCTGTCCTCATTGTAGCGCGTTCCTTTAGATGGCTGAATAATCTTGCACCGCCCGGGTAGACCACATTTTGTTTATTCATTCATCCGTGGATGGGCATTAGGTTGTTGCATCACACACTTTTGACTGTCTGTTACATGCCAGACACTGTGTGGATCTGGTTAAGATCAAATATTGTTCTTCCCTCCCTGAACTTCAGCATAGAGCAGAGAAAACAGACTTTCCTTAAAAGATTTCTCCCAGTTGCGGGATTCATCGCTGGATGTTACAGCCCCTACAGCGGTGACACAAAGTGTTGAGGTGTTTGCAAAGGGAAGTTGGGAGCTTCATTCATTCCTCACCCCTGTGATTCTCTCTCTAGGGCACACGTTTTAAAAAGAACTCGTGGCTTTGCTATTTAAGTCACACTTTTTGCAAGGCAATAAAACTATTTTCCAAGCCCAAATATTCACCTTGAAGAGAAGTCAGCACCGTGGTGGAGGCGGAGCTCTCTGTTGAAGCTGCTGCCTGTGGTTTGGGTGGGTCTGGCCATGAGAGGCCTTTTTTTTTTTTTTTTTTTTTTTGGAGACAGAGACTCAAGCTGTCACCTTGGGTCGAGTGCTGTGGCATCACAGCTCACAGCAACCTCC
>NW_003852511.1:4991786-4993444 GCF_000181295.1 Otolemur garnettii
ATCTAACACCAAATGTGCCCAGGGAGGGCAGGAGTTCCCAAGGAAGTCTACAGCCTCAGATTGTCCTCATTTCTGAAGCAGAATGTTAGTTTGTGAGGGGAACACAACTGCAGCATTTTACCTGCTAACTTCTCGCGTAGTTTTCACATAATTTGCCAGTAGGAATTGTGGTATGATGGTTGGGCACAGGAGCTCCTTGACGGAGCCTGTGGGCCCAGCTGGCTAGTTCTGCCTATGGTGAGAGCCGTGTCCTCAGTGCTTCTAATGCTTCATTTTATTAAGATGCATTTGGAGCAGTCATGGCCAGAGCCCTGGCCACTAAACTGTGAACTGCAGTTTGTGGCAGAGCAGTTAAGAAACATCATAATGACAGCAGGGCCTGTGTGGCCGCAGAGAGAATCCTGTCGGGCAGGCTGGTGGGATGATCTGTCTCCACCTCTGCCTGTCAGAGGGAGCTGCTTGCCTAGACAGCCTCAGCCAGGCAGGGGCAGGAGGGCAGGACAGTCCACCCCTGTGAGGGAAGCTGGCCCTGGGGCCACAGCCCTACCTGGGGGGCTGGCTTCAGAGGTGGAGCACACAGGTCACCTATGGGAAGGCACTTCATGTGTGGAGCTGAATAGAAGGCACCCAAAGGAATGATTATATGGCAGTGGCCCTTTCCCAGCAAATAGACACTGAGGCCGGGGAAGTAAGTAGCAAAGCAGGTTCATGGTGGTCAAACCAGCCTTGCCTCTGAATCCAGGCACTCGGGTGACAAGAGACAGCACAGGAAAACAGGGGAACCGAAGGCCGGCATTTGGCATGTTCTTGGGTTGACCCTGGGAGCTCCTGGGCAGAAGGCATATATGCTCCTTGGGCCACATGTTTGCCAGGTTCAAACGTAGGAAGTGACAAAGTGAAGACCCTGGAACCCAGGCACCTCCCAGGGGCCCTCGCACACCTGGTCAACCTGGGACGTGGACTGGGCTTCAGGTCCCCCCAGAATTATGGCACCGACACCATGCTCATTTTTTCTTTCATCCACCTCTTTGGGTGCAGGACCAAGGGGGGACTGCACTTGTTATCCTGGTCCTGAGTCCGTGGAGGAAAAGAAAATCCTAACTGCCCTGAGTGTCTTGGGGAGTCGACCTTCTTTTTCGAAGAACCTGGCAGGAAGGGAGAAATCCTGCCTCTGGATTTCAGGGACTTCACGTGACTGTCCTGGCGCCCTGCTCTGCTGAATGAGGCTGCTCGGCCTGTAGAAACACAGAGGGGAACAGCTGACAAATGGCTATTGCCAGGGGAGACCAGGGCCTTGGGGTTTGCATAATTTCCCCAGTTTATCAGGAAGTGGGTGACGCAGAGGGACCATGAGCACACATACTGAATGTGCCAGTGGTTCCTAATCTTTTCAAGTATGACAGTTCCTTTTATGGTCAAGAAAGCACCTGTGGTCACAGGTCAATAGTTGTGCATTTATTTATTTGAGATAGTCTCACTGTCACCCTCAGTAGAGCTGTGGCATCACAGCTTACAGCAACCTCAAACTCTTGGGCTTAAGTGATTCTCTTTTTTTTTAGACTGAGCCTCAAGCTATCCCCCTGGGTAGAGTGCCATGGCATCACAGCTCACAGCAACCTCCAACTCCTGGGCTCAAGCGAGTCTCCTGCCTCAGCCTC
>NW_003852511.1:4995209-4998218 GCF_000181295.1 Otolemur garnettii
CTGCATGCTTAAGTCTTGCTGTCAGGCCTGTGGGGCTCAAGTACACAAAAAGTTAGCTCTCCGTCTGCCGTTTTCACATTCTGCAAATACTATATTTTCCATCCACATTTGATTGAAAAAAAATTCCTGGTGTAAGTGGACCCTGGCTGTTCACAGTACTGTCAAGGGTCAGCTGTGCTGTGACTCTGTGACCATACATGAATTGCAGTCCTGTGTTTTAACAGAGGCACAGCTCAAACACACACTCAGGGTGAACAAAAGGCTGAGGGAGGCACTGGGAGGTGTTGATACATTAGTATGAAGTACGAAGCTGAGCAAGATGGTTCTCGGCCCATGTGGGAACACAGACGTGCCCAGTACAAGCATCATCTCGCCCGGGTATGAAAACCCCAAATTCAGGATGGTGCTGACTACCTCGGAGAGAACAGACCAGGGAGGGGTAGGCTGGGGGATTCGACTGTGTTGTCTTGATTTGTTAAAAGTAAAACACAGGCTTGGCACCTGTAGCTCAGTGAATAGGGTGCTGGCCACATACAACAGCTAAACAATAATGACAACTGCAACAAAAAATATAGCTGGGTGTTGTGGCGGGCAACTGTAGTCCCAGCTACTCGGGAGGCTGAGGCAAGAGAATCGCATAAAGCCCAGGAGTTGGAGGTTACTGTGAGCTGCGATGTTACAGCACTCTACTGCACTCTGCTGAAGGTGACACAGTGAGACTCTGTCTCAAAAAAAAGGTAAAACACAGCTGGTGTAAATGTGGCAAAGTGTTAAGGATTCAGCTAAGTGGAGGGGGCATGTGGGCACGCCCCCAGGGGGAGGATGTGACTTTTTTAAGGGTGGGAGGACTGTGAGGTGTCCAGGGACAGGTGTCACAGAAGTGGAGACTCCAACGCCCAGGAACATGTTTTGGGTGGATTTATAAAGCAAACGGCTGCGTAGAGCACTTCGTAAATCTAGCACGAGTTAGGAGAAGCAGAGGGCACCTCTTTAGAGTTTTGCCGACCACATGAGGGACGCTGTCATACCCCTAGAGAATAGCAGGAGACATTTTTGCCACAGACTCCAGTGTGACGTTAGTAAAAATGGTTGCAAGACAGTAGATGTCAACCTGGGTCAGTTTAAAAAATGGGAGGTGGGGGTTCAAAGAGTGGGGGCCAGTGGGTGACGTGAGCAGGTGGTTTATTAGGGGAGCGGGCAGAGTTCAGCAGCTGCTTCCGAGGCCTGCTTCTGTCGGAACAAGCATGTTATACGCAGGGTTCTGGACCCTCGTGCGTCATCCGAAAGGGTCAGGTGGAAGGCCGGGGTTACTGAGGGGGCACTGGGAGCCCACGGGCGGGGGTGGGCCTGGGCCTGGGCCTCCTGTGGAGGAGAGCAGCACAGCCTCCCCAGGGGCTCATGCAGCCAGGCCTCAGTCTTCCAGCAGTCACCAAGGGGACCAGGGTCATGTACATTGTCACCCCCACCTGTTCTAGGTAGGCTTTCAAAAGCAGGAGTGATGGGAAAACCAAAAGGAATTTGCCTTTGGCAGGGAAAATGCTTTCTTTTCGTGAGATGAGGACTGTTTCTGATGAAAGCTGCTGTGTGTCTCTCTGTCTTTCAAGCCTGCCCCTGCCCCTTACTCCTGTCCTTCCATCCCTTTTACTGCCATGGGGGAAGCCCTGAAAAACCCTGGTGCTTTCAGAGAACTGTGTAGACGCCCAAGGGAGGGGAGGGGAGAAGGTGGGGTCCTTGGGTCCTCACTGTTCAGTTTCTGATCAAGTTCCCCCAAGCAGTGCTCCCTCCTGCCCTCCCTGCTGCCTCCGTGTCCCAGCCCTCCACCCTCGACCATGCCCCTGCCTCCTGCCTCTGCCACTCTCAGAGCCCAGCCTCTCTGCTCACAGGCGAGGTCCGTTTTCTGCATCTTTGGAGGGAACTTCTGCTCTACGACTGACTCACCGCTCCCACTTCCTCCTGGCAGAGGCGTCTGCCCACTTCCCCTCCAGGGTCCTCCCTGGTTGGCCTGAGCCCAACCTTTACTCTGTCTTCTGGGCAGCAGTGGACACTCTCCCTGGCCTCTCCCCACAGGCTTTGAGGCCTTGACTACAGAGGGGCCATTCTTTGTCTCTTCCCTACCCATTATGACTGTATAACAGCTTTTTTTTTTTTCAATCTTCTTTTCAGATAGGATCTCACTCTTACCAGGTCCAGAGTGCGGTGGTTCCATTTTGGCTCACTGCAACCTCCAACTCTTGGACTCAAGCAATATTCTTCCCTCAGTCTCCAAAGAAACTGAGACTACAGATACTCATTTTCACTCTTGGCTAATTTTTAAAATGTTTTCTAGAAATGTTGCCCAGGCTGGTCTTGAACTCCTGGCCTCAAGCAGTCCTCCTACCTTTGTCTCCTAAAGTGCTAGGAGTGCGGACAGGAGTCGCCATGCCTGGCCTATAACAGCTTTGTTAAGGTTCATGTTCCATAGAATCCCCTCATTTAAAAGTGTTCAAAACTGTGAGCTGTCACCACAGACCTTTTCTGGACTTTTTCATCATCCCCAGTAGAGAAACCCTGTGCCCATTAGTAGTCAGCCCCCCTGTCCCCTCAGCTGCCCCCAGGCCCAGCCACTAGGTAAGCTGTGCTATGTCTGTGATTTGCCTTTAAGCACACTCCTGCCCTGTCCCTTCTCTGTCAGCTCCTTTCTCCTAGCTCAGACCTGGTTTCCCTCCTGAAACCCTCCTGTGCTCTGACCAGGGAAGGCTCCTTTACTGGCTCCATAGCCTCAGGCCCCCTTCTCTCCTGCCTCCTCACCCCTCCTCAAGGTCCTTATGCTTCTGCTGCTTTGTATTTTCTCATCACCTCCCCACACTTCCTCACATTTTTCACACTTCCATGTGTCTCCTCACATCCCCTCATACTTCCTCAAACTTCCCCACACTTCCCCTTTCTTCCTTTCTCTTCCTCTCTCTTCCCCACACTTCCCCACTCTTCCCCATACTTCCCCACACTTCCCCACACTTCCCCACTCTTCCC
>NW_003852511.1:4998951-5000695 GCF_000181295.1 Otolemur garnettii
ACATTTGAATTTTTATCTGGCCTCATTTGTTCCTTAGCCTCTGCACGGTCTCTGTTGTCCTCCTTAACATTTTGCACTGGGCAGAGAGTGCTGGTGCTGTCACCCTGTGGAATATGACGGCACCATTAATCTTTCTCTGCCCTCTCACCTCCTGCTGAGGTCAGTGGGAGCCAGTACAGACGACAGAGATGTGCTGCTGGATAAGGGGGCCCAGTGCAGGGGCAGGAGTCAGCCAGAGGGTTGGCCCAAGTTCCCACACTAGTCAGTCTTCCCAGAAGTCTCCTGGAGCACAGACAGGAGTGGATAGAGAGTTTTGAATTTGTTTTTTGTAAAATACAATTTAGACGTTTAGACCCTTTAATGAAGGCAAAAATTGTACTGAAATTTTATATATATATGTACTATACTATCTGCATAATAAGTTGTACATGTAGATAATATCAGCACAGATAGAATATTTTAGTTTCAAATGCCAGGAATTCAAATACAACTTTAAGGAACTTGAGTTTAAAGATTAACTTGAAGCATTAGGAAGTGTTACTGAGCACAGCTTGATGAGGTACAGTTGAATTCAAGATAGAATTGCCACCAAGTGTAGAGAGGGGGTAGAACTTCTAAAAACCATGGTCAAGGCTCTTATTTTGGTGTGTCATGGCTTTGAGCTTGGGAGGATCAAATGAGTTACTTAATCTCAGATTGTGCTTTTATCTGCTGATGACTTTGTCCTTCCAGGCAGGGATGTGGACTTGGGGATGAAATGAGTTTGGGTCTGCCAGTGACCCCCAGTGGGTTTCAGGGCTAACGAGCCCCGGGGGCCTCTCATACTCAGTCTGTGCTTGATTTGTGTTCATGTTGGGGGGTGGGGGGTAAAGCTAAAGGTCAGTGTCAAGTTGATGATGCTGCTTGTTTGCTGTTACTGTTACTATTCTATTATTAAGGCTGTGTGAACATTTCATCTATACTTAGTTCCAGGGGCTAGTTAGTCCCCACCAACTCTGTTCCCTGCAACACTCAGGAAGACAGTAAGTGGTCAAAAACATTCGGAAAACTGCTGTATCCCTGTGTTTCTCTTGAAGATTGACAGTATCTTAGCCACTTAAATAAGGCTCTGAGAATTCCTGCAAGGGGGAAACCCCTTGATTTTCTGGCAGTTTCTAAATTTGACATTGGTTTCCAGTAGCGTTTATTACTGATTTCTGGCTCTGCTAGAACACCTTTCGAACCCCTACCTCGGTTGAGTAGTCCTACCGTGTTTAATGGGTTGCCTACCTTTGAGTCGGCCCTACTAAGTATAGGCAAAATAGGAAGGCAAAATTTGCATCTTTTCCTTGACGAGGCCAAATAATTTTTTTAATGGTGAGGTTTCTTCTCCCTTTGATGTCTGTGAAGAAGACAGTTATTAAAAGCAAGATCCAGCTGGGCGCCATGGCTCACGCCTGTAATCCTAGTGCTCTGGAAGGCTGAGGCAGGTGGATTGCTTGAGCTTGCGAGTTTGAGACCAGCCTGAGTAAAAGCGAGACCCTGTCTCTAAAACTGAGGCAAGAGGATGGCTTGAGCCCAAGTTGGGGGTTGCTGTGAGACACCACGGCACTCTATCCAGGGTGACGGCTTGAGACTGTCTCAAAAAAAAAAAAGAGGAAAATCCCTAGTATTATTTATTTTTTATTTTTATTTTTATTTTTTTGAGACAGAGCCTCAAGCTATCACCCTGGGTAGAGTGCTGTGGCTTCACTGCTCACAGCAA
>NW_003852511.1:5001891-5004624 GCF_000181295.1 Otolemur garnettii
CGGTCTAGATTTGGACCCACCAGCTCTGGTGTGTGTGGTGGCACTTTAGCTGCTTGAACTACAGGTGCTGAGCCATATGGTGTAAACTCTTAACCTCCTACCTACTTCCAAAAAAGGATTTTAGGACAGGGACAAGACTGATGTCAGAAACCAAATAATTCTTCCAGGAGATTGGAAGGCTGACCTGTGAAGCCCTGAGGAGGTTATAAGGGCTGAGGTGTGACCTTACAATCTGCAGGATACCTGTGCTCCCTAACCCCTGCCCCAGATAATGACTGTTATGGCTGAGTGCCCGATATTGGCCGCACATTAGGGGAGTTTGAGGTGGGGGTGTGTGTATGTAAAGGATGGGTAGGGAGGGAGCTTTTCAAATATGAATTCTTAGGCCCCACCCTGGACCCACTGGATTGGAATCTCTGCCAGGCTGGAGGCAGGCAAGCTGGGATTTGTGATTTTCACAAGTTCTCTGAGTAATTCTTTTGCACATGAAAGTCCAAAAACTACTATGGAAGGTCCTCAGAGGAGTGTTCTCTACAAGGTTCCCGGGGAGAAGCAGCTTCTCCCACCGCACTTGCTTTCTGGGAGCTGCCCACAGAGTCACTCATGGTACCGGCAAGCTCCTGAGATCCGCTGCTCCTGGGGTTGCTTTCAAATTCTTCCTCTAGTCCAGCAAGCAGGTCTCTTCCCTGCCTTCTCCTCTGACAAGGGGCAGCTGTGTCTGACCCCTCCGTGTGCCCCATGGGTCTCAGAGGTATCTGTCCCCTTCCCCTGACCACAAGCAAAGCTCATACTCCCCACGCGGCAGTCTGTTGATTCCACTTCCGGCAGTGTTCCTGTCCCTCGGACAGACCTCTGCATGGCCACATGGCCAGAGCGGATCCTGACAGGAGAGCTGCCTACAGGGAGCTGAGGACAGGGTAACAAATGTACTGGGAGGGTGACAAACTTCCCGGGAGGAAAGGCCCAGAGGTCAAGGGCGTGTTTAGGAACTCCAGGGAGAATGGTTTGCTTGGGGGCTCAAATGACCCTCCTGCTTCAGCCTCCTAAGTAGCTGGGGTGACAGGTACCCACCACCATGACAGCTTTTCAGACATGGTCTTTCAAGTGTCAGAACACCCACGTGTCAACAAGTTTAGACCCTTAGGCCAACATCTCTCCATCCCCCCACCCACCTCCTCCAGCCCTGGAGATCACAGTTCTACAGTTTGACTTCAACTTTTTCAGATTCCACCTGTAAGTGAGATCACTGCTATTGCCCTTCTGTGCCTGGCTTATTTCTTCAAGCAGGGTCCTCCAGGGTCATCCATGCTAAGTCCCAGGGACCCGCCCTACAGTGTGGTGACCACAATGAGGAACACTGTATTGTGTACTTGACATTGGCCAAGGGAGCAGACCGTACAGGTTCTCACCACACAAAAAAAGGCAGGGCGGGTAAGATATGCTCATTTGCTTGAATGTGGGAACCGTTTCACTAGGCATTCTTTTTTATTTTTATTTTTTTTGGAGACAGAGTCTCACTTTGTTGCCCTCTGGTAGAGTACATTTGCATCACAGCAACCTCCAACTCTTGGGCTTAGATGATTCTCTTGCCTCAGCCTCCCAAGTAGCTGGGGACTACAGGCAGCCACCACAACACCCGGCTATTTTTGTTGTTGTTGCAGTTTGACCAGGGCTGGGTTCGAACCTGCCACCCTTGGTGTATGGGGCCAGCGCCCTACCCACTGAGCACAGGCACTGTCCTTCACTATGTAGTCTTATATCAAGACATCGCACTGCACATTTTGAATATGCACAATTTTTATTTATCAATTACACCTCAATAAAGCTGTCCCTGTGCCCCACTATTTATTGCACACCCTTTCTTTCCTTCTCCTGCTGTTCCCCCCCCCACTTTAATTAATTTATGATTGGTTGATTGAAGTAAGGTCCTGCTCTATCACCTGTGCTGAAGTGTGGTATTGTGATCATAACTCACCGCAGCCTCAAATGCCTAGGCTCAAATGACTCTCCTGCCTCAGCCTCCTGAGTAGCTGGGGTGACAGGTACCCACCACTATGATCAGCTAATTTTAAGATTTTTGTAGGGATGGGATCTTGCTGTGTTACCCAGGCCGGTCCCCTAGCCTCAGGTGATCCTCCCACCGCAACCTCCCAGAGCACTGAGATCGTAGGTGTGAGCACCTGGCCGACTACTTACCGTCAGTTGTTTGCCTTCTCAAAGGCCCGGCAGACCACCATCCTGCTCGCTGTGCTTGGGGAGGCTGCAGGTGTCCTAACGACCTGGACAAATTCCCGTCTGCAGTCTTTCTCTTACAAAAAACAGTCCAGATAGATAATAGTCCAGCGTTGTTTATAATTTTAAATGGACTACAGAGTTTGAGGCCTGGGGACACTTGAGAGGTTGGATGATTAAGTTTGCAGACTCGTCCTAGAAAAAGCGCTGCAGAGCTCATTGCTGAGTATCCCTGCGGTCACCTTCGAAGGACTGCCCTTGGCCATCTGGTGACTGACTGCAGCGGTACTGGGCAGTGAGATGCAGCACTTTCTCTAGGATGAGTTTGTGAATTTAATTGTCCAACCTCATATACTCAACAATATTTGGTGCCAGCAGAAATCCTAGTAAAGAGGGTGGACTATTGATCTTAAATAAGAAACTTTTTTTTTGAGACAGAGCCTCAAGCTGTCACCCTGGGTAGAGTGCTGTGGCATCACAGCTCATAGCAACCTCCAACTC
>NW_003852511.1:5005169-5006779 GCF_000181295.1 Otolemur garnettii
TTTTTTTTTTTTTTTTAACCGTTAAAAAAGATCTTTACTTTTAAACTTGTGTACGCAGCATACAAAAGCATTTGGCATAACAAACGTTCTCACAAAATGTAGACCTGACTTGCAGAGAAAGTGCCCCAGCACCTGGGTATAAAAGGAGAGAGGAATCCCAAGTGACGTTACCAGTTGGTTGGTGTCAGCGTACTGCACCCCCAACCTGCTGTGTTCTTCTGTCTTTGCAGGTGATCTTCAAAGCCAAGTCAAAGTATTCTCCAGAATTACTCAAGTACCGGTGAGTACCCAAGCATTTCTCTCAATGATGGAGCCTCCAGAGCACACACACATTAATCCCGTTTCTCCATCTGGGCTTTGTACACCTTGTGCCTGGTCCAGTCTTGCTTGCTGACTACCTGTGAGCATCCAACGTGTGCCCTGCCTGTGAGCGTCAGGTCTCTAGGTCCCAACCCACTGGGTCTTGCTTAGATAGAAAAGCCTGGTGCCTTTCCTAACCATAGAGGAAATAGGAATAAAATAGACATGTGTTGTATCTAAACCAGTGGTTCTCAACCTGTGGTTCGCCACTCACAGGAACTGTATTAAAGGGTCACGGCATTAGGAAGGTTGAGAACCACTGTTTTAAACCTTTCTGAGGCATTTAGAAATAAAGTGGCTCCGAAGGAACAGTGTGCCCTGAGGATGCCACAGGCTCCTCCCTATTCCCCCCAACCCCCGCTTCCCCGGCGAGCAGGTGCAGCCTGGTAGTGCCTTGCCCTCCACCTGGTGGCCTGAGCCCTCTTGTCCCTAGCTGTGGACTGCTAGCAGGCCCCTTGTGATCCAGGACTCCAACACCCACTGTACAGTTACCGAACCTTGCTGCATAGCTGCTTGCTGGGTATCCATCCACATCTAACAAGTGGAGTTCTGACCATTCAGTGCTCAGGCACCACAGGGAGTAAAGTCATTTGGGATGTACGCAGTCTGTTTGTGAAGCTGTGCTAACACAGAAACTCTGAATCAGGCCAAGTGGGATGTGCAGTGTGCTGATAGCGTGGACCATCTGCCACAGGTAGCTGCAGACCAGGGGTGTCTAGTGCTGGGTGGGCTTGTGATCTGGAAGGGAACTTCTTAAGTTCTGCACCAAATTTATGTGAACAGGTGGATCTGCGTGATTTTTCTGGGGAAGGGGGTTTCATAGTTTCCTGCACATTTCCAAAGAGGTCTTTGACTTTCCCAAAGCCAAGAACTAGTGGCCTAAAAAATGGTCAGATTTGATGAGAGGGAAGGAGAAGAGGCCTCTGGCGGGGGAGGCTGTGCAGAGTGAGGCTGGTGCATCGGCATCCCTGCCCAGGAGGACAGCACCACCGTGGGCAAACATTTCTGGAAAGGCAAAAACTCTTGGATCAAAATGAAAACATTATTTTGTTACTTTGAAATACATAAAATATGTACATAGGATCAGCGCCTGTGGCTCAAGTAGCTAAGGCGCCAGCCACATACACCTAAGGTGACGGGTTCGAATCCCCAGCCCGGGCCCCCCAAACAACAATGACGGCTGCAACCAAAAAATGGCCAGGCATTGTGGCAGGCACCTGTGGTCCCAGCTACTTGGGAGGCTGAGGCAG
>NW_003852511.1:5007909-5011817 GCF_000181295.1 Otolemur garnettii
AAAAAAAAAAAAAAAAAACTGGGTTGGGAGAAGAACATTCTGACTGCATCATGGAGCTGATTTTATCTTGAAAATGGTTGAGACTGGGGTAATAGTCATTTTGTAGAGGTGGAATGGCAAAGTACTGATGAGAAAGAAAATTGGTTAGTCTGGGTGGTGGCTCATGCCCATAATCTCAGCACTCTGGGAGGCAGAGGCAGGTGGATTGCCTGAGCTCGTGAGTTCGAGACCAGCCTGACCAAAAGCAAGACCCCCATCTCTACTAAAAATAGAAAAACTGAGGCAAGAGTAGCACTTTAGCCCAGGTACTGTGAGCTATGATGTAACGGCACTCTACCCAGGGTGACAGCTTGAGACTCTGTCTCTTTCTTAGAAAGAAAATTGTCTAAAAAGTTTTCTATCTCTGAGCCCTGGTTGGGGTCTTCAGGTGAGAATACGTATGCCTGGAGCCAGTCCTTGATTGATCTTTGAACCAGAGTCCCCCCAAAGACAGGCTGTGCTGATATGTAAGGCTCTTTTTATTGGGAGGGAATTTGTAGAGATCAAGAGAGAAGATGGAGAGACATGGCTGGATGGTAAAAATGAGGTGTTTCTCAGAGTTCTGGAGACTGAGACGAAAAAAGTGAGATGGTTGGGACAGAGAACATGGAGAGTTCCTTGAAGCAGGAGGGTAGAGGTTTCAATGGAAGAAACCTGTTAAATTAGACCTAACAATTTCATTGCCAAGTATAAAGAAACCATAGGGATTTATTCATGTTTAGGCACATCCTTAGTCTCCTCTACTTAATCTCCCATTTCTCTTACACCAGGTGCCATTTAGAGGCATTTCAGTCCACCGTTTATCCCTGGAGATGCTTTGGTAACGTTGGCTTCCAGATACACTGGCTTCTCCACTTTAATCATGACTCATTGGAAATAAACATAACCCTTTAGTTTGGAGCTAGTTGAAACTTCCCACCCCGGTGTTCTTGGAGATAATTTATATTCAACCCAGCCAAGAATCAATTTATTTTTCACTTAGAGTCCTACTTCCCCTCACGTATCAGCTAACTTGGAGTTTTGCTGGAGTGGGTGTCGGTTTTTCTCTTTCCACAGTCTGTGTATATCCATCTCTTTGGTTTAGGAAATGTGAATGCTGGGTATGGGATTGCTTAAGAGTCCTTAGATTTTAAATATTTTCCACTGTTTGCCCTCTATCTTTTTTTTGTTTGTTTTTGTTTTGAGTCAGTTTCTCATTTTGTTGCCCCCGGTAGAGTGCTGTGGTGTCATGACTCACAGTAACTTCAGACTCTTGGGCTCAAGTGATTCTCTTACCTCAGCCTCTTAAGTAGCTGGGACTACAGGTGCCTGCCACAACGCCCAGCTGTTTTTTTAGAGATAGGGTCTTGCTGTAGCCCAAACTGGTCTTGAACTCATGAGCTTAGGTGATCCACCCGCCTCAGCCTTCCAGAGTGCTGGGATTAAGGCATGAGCCACCTTTCCTGGCCTTTTTTTTTTAATAAACAAAATATATATAGTAAGCCAGGCTTTGGTTTTCACTTTCTTTTCTTTTTTTTTTTTTTGAGACAGAGCCTCAAGCTGTCCCCCTGGGCAGAGTGCTCTGGCACCACAGCTCACAGCAACCTCCAACTCCTGGGCTCAAGTGAGTTTCCTGCCTCTGCCTCCCAAGTAACTGGGACCACAGGCGCCCTCCACAATGCCTGGCTATTTTTTGGTTGCAGCCATCATTGTTGCTTGGTGGGCCCGGGCTGGATTCGAACTCGCCACCTTAGGTGTGTGTGGCTGGTGCCTTAGCCACTTAAGCCACAGGCGCCGAGCCAGTTTTCACTTTCTTTAGGAAGTCTGTATGACTGCAAGAGAAATTTAGACAACCCGTCACAGTAGGGGGCAGTAAAGTACCGTGGTGTTAGGGGAGTGGGCAGCACTCATGTCCCACATCCCCCTTTCCTCTGGGCTGCCTTTCCGGCCTGATTGGCTGGGCGCCTATAGCTCAGTGATTAGAGCACTGGTCCTGTGTATGAGGGGTGGGGGGTTTGAACCCGGCCCGGGCCTGCTTACCAACAATAACAAAAAAAGACCTGCCTCATCTCTGCACTTGCTGACCAGTGCAAGAGATGGTCCCGTCCGGTCCCACAAGCACAGTGATCTTCCTAGATGCTGGGTCTTGTGATTTTTTTTCTTTTGGTCTTTCTTCTCACCATTCCAGAATAAGCTATTTATCCAGATCCTATAGTTTAGGTTGAAAAGTAGTAGTTTTGGGGCAATGCACAAAACTCCGTCCCCACGGAACCACTTTTTGGATACACCCCCCCCCCACCCCTTTGGATACACTCAGGCCACTTCCAGATTTCTCCCTTTCTACCACAGCTGCAGGTCTCTAGGGGAAAGGAAGGTTAGATTTGCAAGATAGTTTGACAGAAAGTGATACAGTCTTATTTGGGAAAAAATTATAAAACAGGACAAGAAATTTTGTGACTATAGATATGTGGAAATAAATCTACTGAACTCCCTTCCTCCCAGTGTAGACCCCTATAGCCCCAAAGAGATTCAGTATGTATATTATTCCTTTGTAGGTTTTCTGTACACTTCCCAAGACAAAGGGGATGTTCATATTGCATTTCCAATTTTGCATCTTCACTTTTTTTTTTTCAGTTTTTAGCCAGAGCTGGTTTTTTTTTTTTTTTTTTCTTTTGAGACAGAGCCTCAAGCTGTCCCCCTGGGTAGAGTGCTGTGGCATCCCAGCTCACAGCAACCTCCAACTCCTGAGCTCAAGTGAGTCTCCTGCCTCCACCTCCCAAGTAGCTGGGACCACAGGCACCCGCCACAACGCCTGGCTATTCTTTGGTTGCAGCCATCGTTGTTTGGTGGGTCCGGGCTGGATTCGAACCCGCCACCTTAAGGTGTATGTGGCTGGTGCCTTAGCCACTTGAGCCACAGGCGCCGAGCCCAGAGCTGGGTTTGAACCCACCACGTCTGGTATGTGGGGGCAGCACCTTACTCCTTGAGCCACAGGTGCCTTCCTTTATCTTGACTTTTTAATTTAGTGTTCAATCGTGCATATTTTTTCCCATATTGTTTCTTTTTTAAAAAAATTTTTTTTTAACTTTTATTTGTTTATTTGCCATATTTTGCCGGGGCTGGGTTTGAACCCGCCACCTCCAGCATATGGGACCAGCGCCCTACCCTTTTGAGCCACAGGTGCCGCCCCCCATATTGTTTCAAATCTCCCAACATAGCCTCTTTCTTTAAGAAAATAATAGTTTTGTTTTGCAGGTTAACCAAAGCGTCCTAAAGGCTCAGAGAATAGGATTTGCTGAAAGTCAAGGGAGAGGAAGGTTTCAGGTAGAAAAATCAGCTTGCCTAAGACAGGGAGTGGGGACACATGGATGGGTTTGGGAATGTGGAGTAAACCCGCTGAATTAGCATGTAGGGGGTGTCCCTAGATGGATCTGCCTGTGGATTGGAGGAGGCAAAGCTGGGGTTTAGGGCGAGGATGAATCAGGAAACTGTACATTGGTCTGGCCAAAGGCATGGGGTGGGGTAGTGTGGCTATGATGTCACATAACTCTACTGAGGGCGACAAAGCAAAAGACTGTCTCGAAAAAAAAGAAAAAAAGAAGTAAAACATTACATTGTCTATACAGCATGATTTTGTGTCTATACAAAAAATAATATTTCTGTAAAAGAAAGAAAGGAAATTGTAATTCTCTCATCTCTTTAATTTTTATCATTATTTTTTATTTATTTATTTTTGAGACAGAGCCTCAAGCTATCCCCCTGAGTAGAGTGCCGTGGCATCCCAGCTCACAGCAACCTCCAACTCCTGGGGTCAAGCGAGTCTCCTGCCTCAGCCTCCCAAGTAGCTGGGACCACAGGCACCTGCCACGACGCCCAGCTATTTTTTTAGT
>NW_003852511.1:5012076-5013176 GCF_000181295.1 Otolemur garnettii
GGTGTATGTGGCTGGCGCCTTAGCCACTTGAGCCACAGGTGCCAAGCCTTTATCATCATTAATATTATTTATTATTTTTATTTTTTAGACACATGTTCTCTCAGTGTTGCCCAGGTTGGAGTACAGTTGCTATTCACAGGTGTCATCATAGCTCACAGCAACCTCAAATTTCTGGATGCAAGTGATCCTTCTGCCTCAGCCTCCTGAGCAGCTGGGACTATAGGCGCCCACCACAAAACTTGGCTAGTTTTTTGGTTTTAGTAGAGATGGGGTCTTGCTCTTGCTTAGACTGGTCTTGAACTCCAGAGCTCAAGTGATCCACCTGCCTCAGCCTCCCAGAGTCCTGGTATTACAGGTGTGAGCCACCTTGCCCGGCCTCACCTCTGGTTTCTTGCTGAGGAAAGGAGAGGCTGAAGTGAAACACGGAGGCACTGAAGGTTGAGGGGACACAGGAGAAAATGAAGCAGAAAAGGAAGGTGCAGGTCCCTCTGAGTTCTCACAAGAGCTCTGTGAGGCGAGAGCGGAGTCACACAGGAGAGATGGGAGACTGCTTTGAGCACCTCTTGTAATTCCAGAAGTGAAACGTGACTTGTACCATGTTTTGTTGTGGGTGTACATTGAGTATTACAATTTGCAGTTTTTCCTTTCTTTCTGCGCCCCCTGTAGTTGATCCTTGAACAACATGGGGGTCAGGGCACTGATGTCCCCGCACAGTTGAAATATCTTTTGATTTTCCCAAAACTTTACTGACAGCCTACTGTTGACTGGAAGACTTCCCAGAACCCTCTCCTGTCTGTGTCTCTCTCCCCCTCCCACCTGTCACTCCCCCCACATTGTCAGTGGCATGTCAAGTTGGGACTAGAATCCGCCTTTCCTGCATCCCAGCCTGAGGTGGCTTTTGAAGACGCCATCACTTTCTAGCTTCACAATGACGTTGACTTCATGGTTTTCTGCTCTCCGGAGTGCAGACTTGAGGTGCAAACACAGTCATAGGAAACCAGGCTGCTTTTGACCCAGACAACGCTGCTCCTTGTTCTCATGTCTGCTGAGTGGTCTCTCTGCAGTGAATATAATACGGACAGCGTGAAGAGAAGCTGTTC
>NW_003852511.1:5014218-5016274 GCF_000181295.1 Otolemur garnettii
GCCTTAGCCGCTTGAACCACAGGCGCCGAACCAGCTCAGAGAGTTTGAAGTTTTTCCAGAGGCACGATCTGTGGTCCGTTTGTAATTCATATCCAGGACCAGCTACTGCCAAAGTCCAGGTTCTGAGTGTTGTTCCTTTTGGCGTCTGCTCCTGGGGTTCACCGGAACATACCGCAGAGCCCTTCTAGATTGGCAAGGATGTGCAGCCTGCCTGCAGGGGACAACACCTGACCTTTCTCTCTCCTCCTTTCCAGGTTGCCCCTCTACCTGGCCTCGCTCTTCATCAGTCTTGTTTTCCTGTTGGTGAATTTAACCTGTGCCGTGCTGGTGAAGACGGGAAACGGGGAGAGGAAGGTGATCGTCTCTGTGCGAGTGGCCATCAATGACACGCTGTTCGTGCTCTGTGCTGTGTCTCTCTCCATCTGTCTCTACAAAATCTCTAAGATGTCCTTAGCCAACATTTACCTGGAGTCGAAGGTAGGGTGGAAATGTGGTCAAGATCTCTCCCATGCGACTTGTTCTGACCATAGCTTCCTGGTTTGCAAATGGCACACAGCAAATCTCTTTTGCACCCAACCTACAAATGATGAGCCATACTGTGGTGCCCAGAGCACAGTGGAGTAGAGTTCACTGAACTGTGTGAGATAGTTCCATTCCTGATGGCTTAAAGAGAGAGTTAAGTCTCTGATTTATAGATACAGTAACTTAACATACATTTTAAAGAACTAGTGCGATTGATGTACTACTAGTAATAACAAACACATTTCCAGCATGGACTGTGTTCCAGGCACCTTCTATTTATTTTTTTTTTTTGAGACAGGGTCTCTTTCTCTGTCACCCAGGCTCAAGTGCAGTAGGTGTGATCATAGCTCACGGCAGCCTCAAACTCCTGGGCTCAGGCAATCCTCCTGCTTCAGCCTCTCAGGAAGCTGGGACTGCGGGCATGTACCACTATCCCTCAGTAATTTTAAAATTTTTCACAGAGATAGGGTCTTGCTGTGTTGCCCAGACTTGTCTTAAACTCCTGATCTGTAGTGATCCTCCCACCTTGGACTCCTCCCCAAATGCTAGGATTATAAGCATGAGCCCCACTACACTGGACACAGGGTGCTTTTATACGCACTCCAAGTAGTTTATGCGTATAGACCAATGTAATCTTCACAACTCTCTGGGAGTAAATAGTATTTTAATCCCCACTTTATAGATAGGGAAACTAAGGCACAAAGAGGTCAAGTAGCTTGCCACAGGTCACACACAGTAGGTGCAAAATTGAGGTTCACACGTGGCAACCTGGTTCTGGGGTCTGTGGTCTTAGAGAGCTGGTCATCATGCTGCCTCAGAAGCCGGGCTTCAGGCTCCTGCCCACAAGCAGCTTCTCTCTAAATGAAGGCACCGTGCCTGGAGTTCAGGGCACTGTTCCCTCCTGTCAGTTGTCTGTAGAGGGAACCAGATCTGATCCGGGACCAAGGCTTCTGACCCATTCTTCTCCTTCACTGTGGGACCTGGCCTCCTGGAATCTCCGTCTCTCCTTTTCCCTCCCCGGAATTGGCAAGCAGGGCAACTACGCAGATACGTGGTAGTGCCAGAGTGCTTCTGATCACCCTGATCCCCGATTTTCCTCCATTGACAAGTTCTCATCCTATGTTAGATACAGTAATTTAACATACATTTTAAAGAACTAGTGGGATTGATGTACTACTAGTAATAACAAACACATTTCCAGCATGGACTGTGTTCCAGGCACCTTCTATTTATTTATTTTTTTTGAGACAGGGTCTCTTTCTCTGTCACCCAGGCTCATGGGCACTGGGGCTGGGGAGCGACTGCCTGGCCCTTGCTGGCTGGGGAACTAGACCCCCAGATGCTTGGCCTTTCTGGGGCATGATTTTCTCTCTTACAAAGTAGTTGAGTGATTTCTTCTAGTTCCTTTGCTGCCAAATTCAGTGCCTTTACCCTGTGGCACAGCTCCTTGGCCATGGTCTTTGCCAGGAGACCCATCTAGCTGTAATACATCTTCAGTCTGAAGACTGGGGCCACTTCTGTCTCCCTCAATGTT
>NW_003852511.1:5017129-5019691 GCF_000181295.1 Otolemur garnettii
GGCGTCACAGCTCACAGCAACCTCCAACTCCTGGGCTTAAGCAATTCTCTTGCCTCAGCCTCCCAAGTAGCTGGGACTATAGGTGCCCACCACAGCACTGGCTATTTTTTGGTTATAGTTGTTATTCTTTGGCAGGCCTAGGCTGGATTCGAAACCATCAGCTCTGGTGTATGGGGCTGGTGCCCTAGCTGCTGAGCTACAGGTGCTGAGCCAGAATAGTTTTTTTTAGTTTATAAATTTTGGTGAATTTTAGACTTTATTTTCCAGTTTTCTCTGTTTTGTTGTCTCCCATACAGGGGTAATTCAGAACTTTTAGCAACAGACTATAGTTTTAACGGGGGAAGTTAAATCAGAGATTGTCATAAAGCCAGTGAGCTCACCCTGTGTTATGTGCACGAGGTAACAAAGCACACTTGGCAAAATAAAATATCTTAGATTTTAGTTAATGACCTGCAAAAGCAAAACTCACAGGTCTGTTTTAGAGTTTTAGCCATGTTTATTGTTTGGAGCTAAGGGTCTTTTAACTGACCTTGGAAATTGTTAGCTTCGTCAGGCAGGGCGTGAACTACCAAGGCCAGAGTGAGACCAGGACTCCTGGGCTTTCAACCTTGTAGATTCTGGATTTGGGGAGGTCCTCACTGCCCAGAGCACAGATCTGTCCCAGCTGCCATCCCTCTGAGATTGTCTGTCCCCCTGACCTGAGAGGTTCCTCTGGGAACTGAGCAGTGGCACTTGGAGATTTAACAAAATAAGGTATCTGCTTTCTTGTTCTTAGAATCTAGGCCTTGTGGCTTGGCGCCTGTAGCGCAGTGGTTAGGGTGTAAGCCACATACATTGGGGCTGGTGGGTTTGAACCTGGCCTGGGCCTGCTAAACAAACAAAAAAATAGCTGGGCGTTGTGGTGGGCGGCCGTAGTCCCAGCTACTTGGGAGGCTGAGGCGAGAGAATTGCTTAAGCCCAAGATTTAAGGTTGCTGTGAACTATGACACCATGGCACTTTACCATGAGTGACATAGTAAGACTCTAAAACAAAAAAAAAAAAATAGACTCTAGGCCTTGGACAGATGGCCCATATTTTAACTCCTTGTTAGAGGCATTTCTAACTCAAGTTCTGCGGGCTACATAAAGATAACTTAAATTTTTAGGAAGGGATGTAGATGAGGTGAGGTTTGGGGTGGGGTTTGAGGCCCGAGTATAGAGGCTCTGGAGACCTGGATGAGACTGCAGAGCCTCTAACATCCCCCAGGGTGTACTGGGCTGACCCCAGGTGGGGTCTGGGGTAGAGACTGCTGTTCTGCACGTGGAGTGGCCTCATCTCCTTGTCCCTCTTTTCCAGGGCTCGTCTGTATGTCAAGTGACTGCCATCGGTGTCACCGTGATACTGCTTTACACGTCTCGGGCCTGCTACAACCTGTTCATCTTATCCTTCTCTCAGAGCAAGAACGTTCATTCCTTTGATTACGACTGGTACAATGTGTCAGACCAGGTCAGTGGGGCACCGAGCAGGCGTTACCAGACAGGGTGACAAGAGTCCCTCAGTGTCCTCTGGGCATTGGTTCCAGGACCCCCCAGACACAGCATCTGCAGATGCTCAAACCCCTCAGATTAATGCAGTATTTGTGCATCGCCTGTGTACATCGTCCCGTGTCCTTTAAGTCATTTCTAGATCACCTGCAATACCTAGTACAACGTAATTGCTATGTAAATACTTGCTATGCGGAATTTTTTAATTTGTATCAGTTTTTATTTGTTGTATTGCTTTTTTCCAAATATTTCTGGTCCACAGTTGGTGGAGTCTGTGCTTCAGTACCCTGGGGTGTGGAGGGCTGAGTGTCACTGCCTTCAGCTTTCCACAGGGTAGATCCACTCCTTGTTTCTGCTGCTAAATAGCTGGGTGATCTTTAGAGTCACTTGTCCTTGTGATGTTTGTATCCTTCTCTGTTAAATGGGATCACAGCACCTGCCTTGTTCCTGTTCAGGTGTCTCTGAGAAAACTGGGAGGTGATATCTAAGCATGTGTGCACACACATGTATGCACCACCCACACACGTGTGCACCCCACACACGCACATACACTTCTTTCTACCTCTTGGGGCTCTTGTCAAGCAGTACTTGAATTTTTTAAAAATGCTTCCATGATTAAAGAGTGACATTTACAGAGATTAACCAAATTGCATCTAGGTTTTAGAAAATACATACAAGTATGAAGTTACCAGAATTTTTCTTTTTTTTTTGAACCCACCACCTCTGGCATATGGGGCTGGCACCATACTCCTTGAGCCACAGGCGCTGCCCAAAGTTACCAGAATTTTTTAAATGGTGCCATGTACACAGCATTTGAGAAAATCTAGACATAAGTGAATATGGTTATTAAGGCTTTAGTAAAAACTCAGTTGTACCAGTGATCTCAATGTGGTAACTCTTTTTAAAAAATACTTTATATACAGGGCTCGGCACCTGTAGCACAGTGGTTGAGGTGCTGGCCACATGCACCGAGGGTGACGGGTTTGAACCTGGCCTGGGCCTGCTAACAAACAATAATGACAACTGCAACAACAACAA
>NW_003852511.1:5020903-5022256 GCF_000181295.1 Otolemur garnettii
TATTTATTTATGACTATCTGGACCTGTGTGGTGTTTCTAAAATGATTTAGGAGCAAGCAAAACAAATTACCACAGTTGCACACGTTACTATTGAGAATGGAAAAAGAACATTCTTCTGAGATATGTAGTATAGATGAGATAGCAGGGAGATGTGGAGCGAGACAGTAATCTTTCTGAAGAGTAGCATGAGTAGTTTTGGTTACTGTACTTTAAATATGTTGTAATAGAGAAGGCAAAAGGATTATATTTAGGTACTTGGCCCTCTGTGGCCTGATTCTGATTTTTTCCAAGGGAGGAGAATACAGCTTCACCACGCCTGTTTGGCCATCTCACTGTGGGGACCAGAAGCCAAACACTTTGGACTCTGAGGGTTTTTTCCTAGACAAGCTAGCCTGCAAACAGCTTCAGAGGGTAAAGAGCAGGATATGGTTTATGTGAAGAAGAGTTTGCAAGCTGCTGTGTTTATCCTAGAGATGAGACTAACGGGTAATAGTTACGTGCTGCTTTCCAGAATTTAGATGGTGGTAATATGACGTTCTCTCTGATTGTTGAAAATCAGCTTCGATTTAAGTGAGAGTTTGGATGTAAAAAACAGTTTTGGAGGGCAGAGTTTTAAAACATCAGAGACTGGGGCTCAGTGCCTGTGGCTCAGTGGCTAGGGTGCTAGGCACATACACTGGAGCTGGCGGGTTCAAATCCTGCCCGGGCTGCCAAACAGCAATGCCAACTACAACCAAAAAATAGCCAGGTGTTGTGATGGGCGCCTGTAGTCCCAGCTACTTTGGAGTCTGAGGCAAGATAATCAATTACGCCCAAGAGTTTGATGTTGCTGCGAGTTGTGATGTTACAGCACTCTACCAGGGCGACATAGACTCTGTCTCCAAGAAAAAAAAAATCAGAGACGAGGAGTGTCTGTCTTTGAAAATTTTGAAGATAATCATCTATCTTGTGTGATTTAAATAACTCCCACCTCAAGTTTGGGTCGTGGCTGTTAATCTGATTTCAATATGCACATTTCTGGGGTAAGGAATTATACTGTAGTATTGGGACTGTTCTGTGTTCGCGTTAGAATCAATTCAGTTTATTTCCTCTGCCCCAGGTATAGTGACTCTCCCTTTGTCCCTCTTAACAGGCAGATTTGAAGAATCAGCTGGGAGATGCCGGATATGTACTATTTGGAGTGGTGCTTTTTGTTTGGGAACTCTTACCTACCAGCTTAGTAGTTTACTTCTTCCGAGTTAGAAGTCCTGCAAAAGACCTCGTAAGTCAACTATTTTATACTTGCCGAAAATATCTCCTAATTCTGATTATGAGACCTGCGAGTAGAACTTCCGTTTAGCTTTTCAGTAGAGA
>NW_003852511.1:5022443-5024358 GCF_000181295.1 Otolemur garnettii
CTCCAAAGTAGCTGGGTCTATAGGCGCCCACCACAATGCCCAGCTAGTTTTTGTTGTTGTAGTTGTCATTGTTGTTTGGTTGGCCTGGGCTGGGGTTTGAACCCACCACCTATGGTGTATGTGGCCGGCACCCTAGCCGCTGAGCTACAGGTGCTGATCCCCCTTAACTATTTCATTGATACCTTCTCTTAATTCTCTTTGGAGAGAGAATGTGTTTTTTCAGTTTAGCTTTATTTTACAAAGAAAAAAAATATAAGCTTCATTGCAAGGTCTGGGGAACATGATTACTTAATGCAGCACAGCCTTGATAGTATTAATCCTTGATTCGCTGTGAGCCAAATGTGTAAGCTTTTGTTTTAGCAGAGGACAATGGAGAATGGTAATCCGGTCCTTCACCTGTCTCGCTTGCCAGATGGCGAGTAGGACAGGGACAGGGAAACACAAACATCCCCGGGAGGAATGCTAAAGCCACGCCCCCAGCTCGGTCACATTTCTGTTCAACCAGCCTTATAGAAATGCCTTTATAGGGCAGGACAGAAAATATAGAACTGGGTAGACTGAGAAAGCTTCTGGGAGCCCTTCCCCATAAGTCATTCCAACTACACAAACTAGTGGTAGATTATTGACCCACTGATCTACGAAACCCAGGAAAAAAATAACAGTGAGTAGATGTGGGGCAGTGTGACTGAAGAGTGGGTGGTAAGGAAAGTGTAGATGAATGACTTCCACAAATTATTGTTATTATTTCATACCAAGATCATAACCAGCTTGTGGTGGTCTTTCTTACTCATCTTTGTATAGTCATTAATGAGCTAGGTGTGGAAAAAAGTGAGGTGGGACGTGGCGGCTCACACCTGTAATCCCAGCCCTCTGGGAGTCCCAGGTGGGTGGATTGCCTGAGCTCATGAGTTCGAGACCAGTCTGAGCCAGAGTAAGACCCCATCTCTAAAAAATAGCTGGGCATTGTGGCAGGCACCTGTAGTCCCAGCTACTTGGGAGGCTGAGGCAAAAGTATTGCTTAAGCCCAGGAGTTTGAAGTTGCTGTGAGCTGTGACGGCATGGCACTCTGCCTAGGGCAACAAAGTGAGGCCCTGTCTCAAAAAAGAAAAAAATAAGACAGGGCTGGGAGGATGGGTGAAGCACAGTCTGACCAATCGGCCTGGGAATAGAGTCACAGGGGCTCAGGCTACAGCCAGGATGAAACTCAGCAGTGTTCTCTAGTTCTGTGGTTCCCAGCCCCTGAGCTGTGGATGGGTTCTGGTGTCCATGACCTATTAGGAATCAGGCCTCACAGCAGCAGCAGAACAGCAGGCAAGTGAACAAATCTTGATCTGTATTTACAGCCAGTTCCCATCCATCACTCACATCTCTGGAGCGTGAACCCCCTTGTAAGCCGCACATGCGAGGAATCCAGGTTGCACACTCCTTATAGGAATCTAACGCCTGATGGCCTGAGGTGGAGACGTAATCTGCTCAAATCATCTCCAAAACATCCCCCTCAATCCATGGAAAAATTGTTTTCCGTGCAGCCTGGTGCCAAAAAGGTTGGGGACTGCTGTTGTAGATGGTACAGTCACTCCCTGTACAGTGGGTCTATACTTTATTTTATCTTTGCTTACATTGGGACCGTGTGGAGGCTTCTGTAAAATTAGGCCCTATGCATCTTCTCCTTTTTGGCAATAAATCTCTGATGGGTAGGCAGTGGGTTCTAGGTGACACCAGTTGCCTTGTTCTTCCTTCTCTGAAGATAACTGAAGTTATCCAGCAATGTTGTTTGACTAAGGGAGAGGTGAGGAGTCTTCCTGAGCATAATTCCCACTGCTCACTGAGGCTCACCTGGGCTTTGTTTGTTTGAGCTTTTTTTTTTTTTTTTCAGAGACAGAGTCTCACTTTTTCACCCTCTGTAGAGGGCTGT
>NW_003852511.1:5024653-5025502 GCF_000181295.1 Otolemur garnettii
AAGGAGAGATTATATGTGTAATCTGAATTCTGAGGAGTGAAAGATAATGATCTTACTCAAAGTACTATTTTCATTAAATGAATACAGAACAATGTTGAAAGTCTAATCTGTAATCTCAGATCTCACTATCCATGGATGCCTGTCATCTTTAACACACTTCTATGTGTATAGGCTACAGAGAATCTACTGTTAGGGTATCATTTTAATTAAAAAAAAATTTATTGGGCCGTGCCTGTGACTCAAGGGAGTATAGTGTGTCGGCCCCATATGCGGGAGGCGGTGGGTTCAAACCCAGCCCCAGCCAAAAAAACTGCAAAAAAAAAATTATTTTTTTGTTGTTAGGGTATCATTATTATTAATTAATTTATTTTAGACAGAGTTTTATTATGTTACCCTTGGTAGAGTGCTATGGTGTCACTGCTCACAACAACTTCAAACTTATAGGCTTAAGTGATTCTGTAGCCTCGCCCTTCCAAGTAGTGGGGGCTACAGATGCCCGCCACAATGCCTGGCTATTTTTTTGTTTGCAGTTGTTGTTTAGCAGGCCTGGGCCAGGTTTGAACCCACCAGCCTTGGTGTATATGGCCCTACTCACTGAGCTGCCAGCGCTGAGCTATTATTTTATTTAGTTTTTGAGACAAGAGTCTCACTTGGTTGTCTTTGGTAGAGTGCCATAGTGTCATAGCTCACAGCAACCTCCAACAAGATCTTGAGCTCAAGTGATTCTCTTGTATCAGCCTCCCAAGTAGCTGGGACTACAGGTGCCCAGCACAATGCCTGGCTATTTTTAGAGATAAGGTCTCTCTCTGGCTTAGGCTGGTGTTGAACCTGTGAGCTCAGGCAATCCAC
>NW_003852511.1:5026873-5027922 GCF_000181295.1 Otolemur garnettii
CAGCAACCTCAAACTCTTGGGCTCAAGTGATCCTCTTGCCTCAGCCTCCTGAGTAGCTGGGACTAAAGGGCCCACCATGATGCCTAGCTGTTTTTCCTATTTTTCAGTAGAGATAGGGTCTCACTTTGTCACTATCAGTAGAGTGCTGTAGCATCACAGCTCACAGCAACCTCCAGCTCTTGGGCTTAGGCTATTCTCCTGCCTCAGCCTTCCGAGTAGGTGGGACTACAATAGGCACCTGCCACAACCCCTGGGTATTTTTTTGTTGCAATTTGGCTGGGGCCGGGTTTGAACCTGCCACCCTTGGTATATGGGGCCGGCGCCCTACTCACTGAGCCACAGGTGTGGCCCTGGTCTAGAAGTCTTTAGGTCAAGTAATCCACCTACCTGGGCCTCCCAGAGTGCTAGGATTCCAGGTGTGAGCCACCATGCCCAGCTATTATTTTGAAAGAGACGAGACCTTGCTCCGTTTCTCAGGCTGGAGTTGCAGGAGCACAAACATAGCTCACTGTAGCCACGAACTCTTAGGGTTATGTGATCTTTCTGCTCCAGCATCCTAAATAGCTGGGACTACAGGGGTAGTGTGTGTCACCACACCTGCCTCATTTTTTATTTTAGAAACGGGCTCTCATTAACTTGCCCAGGCTGGTCTCGAACTCCTGGCCCCAAGCAAACAATCCCTGCCTCTCTGCCTCCTGAGTGACTGGGATTTGTAGGCATGAGCCAGTATGTCTGGCAAGAAAGAGATCTTACTTATCTAAGTCTAGTGCAAGGTACCGTGTCTGGAACTATGCTGAATGGTTACCTATCTTTCTAGACCAACCCTGGAATGGTTCCCAGCCATGGATTCAGTCCCAGATCTTATTTCTTTGACAACCCTCGAAGATATGACAGTGATGATGACCTTGCCTGGAACATTGCCCCTCAGGGTCTTCAGGGAAGGTAAGACTCCTGTGCATGTTAGAGAGGCCTCATTAGGAGAAAGGGCTGCACCAATATAATGGATTCACACTCAAAGAAAATTCCTACGTAGAAACCATGCAGCTGGA
>NW_003852511.1:5031635-5032500 GCF_000181295.1 Otolemur garnettii
CTACCTGAAATAGACATGTCATACATAGTATACTGTTTCAAGTTACTGAAATAATTTTTCTTTTTAAGTTTTGCTCCAGACTACTATGATTGGGGACAACAGACTAACAGCTTCCTGGCACAAGCAGGAACTTTGCAACAAGACTCAACTTTGGATCCTGACAAACCAAGCCATGGGTAGCATCAGTTAACAGTTTTATGGACAATTCCTCAGTTGAAAAGCTTCAGAAAGACAGACTTACTGACAGCTGAATTTTTAGGACACTTTTCCTTAAGAACTAGGACTTGATTTTTATTTGTTAAAGGTTTCTAATGGCTCCATAGGACTAAATAATAATTTAGATTGATAAACTCTTATGTTAATACTAAAAAGTGAGCCTGGCTATTTCAGTGGGTATAATTTAAATTTACTAAAGAAAATCTGTACTTTTATAAGGATATATTTTATATAACTTAATGCTAAAGTATACTAGAGTTTTTTCTGGAGAACATTATTGCAATATATGTTGCGGTTTGCACAGAATTTTATGCATAATTCACTTTAAAGGTATAGAATATATGCTCTTACGGTTTTTTAAGGCTGTTGAACTAAAGTATTCCTCAAATCCTTACCTCTTCAGGTCACTGAAGTTCACTCAGATCCTGAGCTCCACATTGGTAGACTCCTAAAATATAACTGACATCTAGAAAGCTAAATGCAACTCCAGTGTTGACAGTTAAAATGAAATGGAATAGCAAAAAACTGTAAGGTAACTGGCTCTTTATAGAGTTTTTTTAAGGTCCAGCTGGCTGATGCCTCAAAGAATCTCTTAAATTGTGCCAGAAGTCCGGTACTTCCTTTCAGTAGGGCACTAATGTATACACTT
>NW_003852511.1:5032533-5040054 GCF_000181295.1 Otolemur garnettii
AGTGAAATTGAATATCCTCAGGACCATATAGCAAGACTATACTGTTCCCAACTCAATGAACATGCATTACATTCAAGGAGAAAGAAGAGGTTCCAAAAAGCGCATTAATAATAAATACACCAAGCCCTTGAGCTAAAACTACCGTGTTTCCCCCCAAATAAGACACTGTCTTATATTTATTTTTTCTCAAGAAGACACACTAGGACTAAGCCCTTTTCAGGGGATGTCTTCCTCTCTGCGCTGAAATGCATGGCATGGCTATGCAGATACCTTGCATAGCCATGCCCATCACTAGATCTTATTATCAGGATAGGGCTTATATTTAACAAATGCATAGAAATCCTGCTAGGGCTTATTTTTTAGGTAGGTCTTATTTTCGGGGAAACATAGTATGTGGAATCCTAATAATTTTTTCTGTAATCTCCAACTATATTTAAAATAATGCCTTTTATTTTTAAATAGCTCTATAAACACCTTTTGGAAGCAGCACTTTTAAAATGATAGTAGCATTGCAATATATGCCGATCTCTTAGCCATGTAAAGGGTACATTCCAGATGAGTGTTTATTAAAATATGTCATGAAATACTCCCTCCCTGGCCAGAAGCGCTTAAACTATCAGATACGTTCTGGAGCCAGAAAACTCAGCCTGCCAGATGGTTAAATGCTCTAATTTTCTACAAAATAGAGATCACATTCTAGAGCAAGTACTGATACAAGAGAGAAGGTATCCTTCTGCTCTGCCTAGGAAATTTCATCTTGAGACAGAGGGAAGGGCAAATAAAAAGGAACTTTTATTAGTAAGTCCTACCTATGTAATGCAACTCATTTTAAAAATGACCCTGACCATTTTGGTCTTCAGGAATGGTTGATCTCTGCGCATTATTTCACAGAGATCATCTATTTCTATTATTTTGGTGGTAACTAAAGTTGGGATCTCAGGTTTCACTGGGGTCATGATTGGGTTTTTCATTTTTAAAGACTACCTTTACCCTGCATAATCCCACATAACGACATTCTTGCCTTTCAGAGCATGGGTAAATTTGGGTCACAGACCATATCAAATAGTCACTTGTCAGGGAGAATTCTGCATTGAGGCAAGCTCTGCACTGTTATTCAGAGTGCCTTAAAGTTGTTATTCTCAGTAGTTTAAAGAACCCTATTGTGGTCACATTGTCTTTTTTACTAATTATTGGAAAAATTTCAAGGCAGACTCAGCATATGCTTGAATCTCCCTCAATACTGTATCAGGTAAGGGCAGATGTACTTTTAAAAATACAGTGAACCACCAAAATCATGTGATTAATATATAAACATGATTTACAATTTTGTTGTTACTGGCAGAAAAATTGAAATACCCAGCATAATTGATAAGTCATAATTCAGTTTCATGATAAAGCTACTAGTATTTATTTGAACTACATTTTTTGTTGGAAAGGATAAAAATGTTCTAGGTGGCTATTTTTTCTCTTTCTTCTTTTAAAAAAAATAATGCTAAAACCTTTAGGGTGTCACAAAGAAAAAATATTAAAAGCTGTGATTGTTATCAAACCATTTCTCTCTCATAGTAAATGATCACATCCAGGCATCCTCAAACTACCGCCCGCGGGCCACATGCAGCCCACCTAGGAAATTTATCCGGCCTGCTGGGTGTTTTTGCTGCCGCTGCCTGTCCTGCTTAGCAGCCAACTCGTCCAGAGGCCCGCAGTCTGGCCCTCCAACGGTCTGAGGGACAGTGAATTGGCCCCGTTTAAAAAGTTTGAGGACCCCTGAATACTGGAGGAATGGTATGGGAAGGAAAATTAAAATTCCTTTTACTTGCCTAATTTACTTGTTTTGCTAGGTACACTGAAAAAAAAATTCTCCTTGGGGGCACCGGCCCCATATACCAGAGGTGGCAGGTTCAAATGCAGCCCTGGCCAAAAAAATGGCAAGAAAGAAAAAAATCTCATATGCAATATTAAATGCAGAAAGAGGGAAAAGGAAGGAATGGTGATTACTGGTTCTAAAATACCAAAATGTCCTCTTGTTTTCAAGCTACACAGTGACATTAAAACTTTGATAATTGAAAGTTGAAGAGTTTATGGGGGGAAAGGCACTGTCACGGGAAATTGTGTATCTTTCATCTAAGCCTAATGCTACACTAAAAGGCTGCATGTGAGTGGTTATGTGTAACTGCTGAAAAATTTCTACCTCTGCAGCTAATTGTCTAAGAATTCCAACTGATTTCTGTAGATATGTTCCTTTAGCTCTTTTTCTATTTTATAATTAACCCCTTTGAGCTGATAATTAAAACATCTTGGGCTAGAGTTATGGGCTGTTAAGAAGTTTTGACTGTTACGATATACACATCAATCACAGTTATGCCATTCCTTCTCATGTACTAGCTGTGCTGGTTACCTTTAGTTGTTTGGCTGACAATATTCCTCCCAATTTTTCCTTTCACCCAAACCCAAGACAGCTGCTCTTTGTTGACTTTAGTGTTGGGCAACACTTTAGTTGAACACTGACCCCCATTAAGAGGAAAGTGCTTCAGAAGCACTTTGAAGAAAAGGTTCTCGTGTATATTATGTAGTTGATATTACCGAAATAATTGCTTTTATTTTTTTGCAGTTTTTGGCTGGGGCTGGGTTTGAACCCGTTATACTCGGTGTATGGGGTCGGCACCCTATTTCTTGAACCACAGGCACCGCCCCCCAAACTGCTTTTATTTTTTAACATACAGGTGATGTTACATTAGAGATAAGTGAGACTAAGTATCTGAAACGTATAGTAAGTGTTTCCAACTAAACGAACTTTATTTAAAAAGTAGCCTGCTTTCAATTCAGATTGCTGCATGATACAGAAGAGACAAGTACGGGTCTAATCAGAGACACATCTAATATTCATTGTCGTTTTGTATCCTGAGAGTTTTATCAAAAAACATTTCTAACTGTGCATAGTTAGACTACTTTAGACTAAAGTAGACTTAGGCTACTTTAAGACTTCCTATGGGTCCAGACGGAGACGCTGTTAGAAATCAGGCTAAAGTAGTGGAATTCTTTTCATCAGATTATAAATGAGCTGATTTAAAGTGAGGCAGTATTTATTTAAAAGGGAACAGTGAGGATAAAGGAGTACCTATGATATGCAAGACACTCACTGGACTAGGCACTTGTCAGGTGTCTGTGGATCCTTACCTACTAACTTAGTAGTCCATGAACTCAGGAACCCCCATAATTATTTACTCTAGGCTCTTAGAAGTGATAAAGAGCCCTTGCACCAAAGGGTCAAAAGACCTTGAAGTATAGAAGTCCCTGTGCCCCCTGTACTTGGTGTCTACTTATGGGCCAGGGCACCGAGTTCTAAGATAGGCTGGCTGATGGAGTCATCAGGTGTGGGCTCAGAGGCCTGAGATCCAAAGCCAGACTCAGCAGCTCTTAATGGCAACTACCAGGTTCCTCCATATTTGGATTCCCTACTTATAATCTTTGAGCTATGGCTGGGCCCTGCCCTGTATTTTCCCAGAAACTGATGAATACCTTGCTAATACTAATTCTTTAGCCCCCAAACCTAGTCTGCCCTTTTGGATATTAGCTGCCCTATCATTCAAAATGTTATCTGTTATCTATTCATGTCCAGAACAGATTTACTACCCTCAAACTTAAGTGGAGATTCAGATGCCTATCCTCTTCAGCCAGGTCTGTGACCTGTGGCTCTTTAGCTTGTAACATCCCCCCAATGCCTCCCCTTTTCTATGGATTCCTGTTGCTATGATCCCCACCCCCAATCTCACTAATCTGTAGTAGCCCTTCTGGTCTCCATTTGCAGTCCCAGGTCATGGTGCTTCTTGAAAGCATTAATTGAAGTTATTTCATGCTTCAATTACCTTTTACCCTATGCCTGTGTTACACTATGTATCTTTTTAGGGTGCATTTAGGATAAATAATGCTTTTACCAGGGACATTAAATTTGTATAGGGTGCTATTCCCTTGGTGAATTCAGTAGCCCAAAAGTCTGGGCTTCAGATGTGCAAATTTAAAACTTGTCAAAGGGAGCAGAACACTTGACTTTCCGGAGGTAGATTCTGTGAAGGAAAGCCACAGAGAAAGTTAAATGGTACCAGAATGTTGTTTGGTGAATGTGACTCTGCTCTGACCGACAGGTAGGGGAGTGACTCTTACTGATGAATAACATCAATCTAGGACAACCTGATGGCACTGTCTAGAAGACACTAAGATTCATATTGGGGGCGCATCCTCCACAGCTGTCTGTGTTGGCCATTCCCCGTAAGTCGACATTTCTTCTTGGGGTACATTCTCAGTATAATCTAGTTATGTTATGTCTGAGTTGCCTGATGGCAAGAATGTTTTGTTTCCTGCTATATACCCAGCTCCTAGTACAGTAAATGAATTGTCAAATCCTATTCTTTTGGTAGATACTGTCTTTTAAAAGGTAACTTCTTGCATTTGCACTTTTATAAGTTGGGGACTCACTTAAGGGCCCCTACTTCTTGTCTTATAGACCTTAGATGGCTATTCAACTTTTGGATAAACAAGTAGTAACAAAAGGAAGTCTGGATTTTATATGAAGAAAGTCCTTAAACTGTCCCTGGAAACTAACCCTTAAAACAGAAGCACTGAGATGAAATTCTGTCCACACAGGCACTGTGTGCTGCCTCCTTTTTGCCTTTACCTGTTTGGCCACTGGCAGATAGAATCATACTTTTTACCATTTTTTAATTATTTCATATCTTTATCAGGTCAAGTGTCAAAAAGAGTGACAAAGTAAGTGGTTAAAAGTACAATTCTTGGAAGATAACCTGAGTTGGATACAGTTGTAGCATGTTCCATATGTTAATTAAGAACAGCCAGAAAAACAGAGAAAAGGCAGGGACGGGGTGGGCAGGGGGGAGGAATGGAGAGGAGCAGTGCCCCAGATAGTAAAAATAAAGCCTAATAAAAACTATGTGGTCCTGGTGCAAGACTAAACAGCCCAATGAAATATAAACAGAACCCAGATACAGAGCTAAATACCTGGGGCACTTTAGAAATGATAAATGTAGGCTCTCAAATAGTAAGGAAAAGAACTGTCCAGTAAACGGTACTGAAACAACTGGGTTAATTATCTGGAAAAAAAGTTAGGTGGGATACATAACTTACATCTTATGCCACGATGCACTCCAACGTTCAAAACTTAGATGTAAAAAATAAAAGCATAAATATTCACAAATTATTTTATTACTCTGGAGTGAAGAAAGCATTCTAACTATGACTCAAATCAGAAACTACTAAAAAATTGATAAATAAAACTTAGCATGGCAAAACTATCATCAGCAAAGCCAAATTGTTACTGGCTTATTCCAGATAACAATTTGGAAAAAATATACTTACAGCTTGGAAAGAGAATATTTGCAGCTTGTTACATTCAAAGGGTTAAATATTCCAAAGAAATACACTCCTAGAAATTGATAAGAGACCAACAATCTGGCAGAAAAATGGGCAAGATATAAACACAAAAGGAAATACAAATGGCTCAATGGCTTTTATACATATTAAATGTGGTCAACTTTATTTGTAATTAGAATTTACACATTGATATTATTTTCATATTTTCAAAATGGCCAAAATCCAATATTTTCGTAACATCTGTGTTAGTGTGAGGTTGTAGGTAAACAGCTAATGCCACAAATGTCAGATGGGATGAGTTAGTAACTGTCCACTATGGAGACAGTATGCCACTATCTTTCAAAATTACAAATGCATATAAGTTTTGACCTCAAAATTCTATTTGGGAGAATTGATTCTATAGGTAAATTTTTATATAAATCTGAAATGTTATAGAAAGAATAACCCAACTGCCCATTGATAGGAGACTGGTGAATTCAGCAGTGGCACATCTGTGTGACCAAGTACCAGGCAGCTACTGTGTAGTGATATGAAGTCTGCCAAGAAATATTAAGTGGGGGAAGAAAGGCAAATAGGATGGATATGTCAGTTTGTAAGATTTTCTATTTGTATATGTTTGTATATGCCTAAAGTGTGGATGGAGATGTACGAAATCAAGAATTGACGTTATTTATGGTGCGAGGGCTATGTGCAGGCAGGAAGTTGGGGCAAGGGTAGAAGGATGACATTCACTGAATAATTTTTATATCATTTGGTTTTTAACCATGTGAATGTATTACCTATTCAAAAAACTAAATAAAATAAGCATATTTTAAAAATGTTCTGATTGAATACAAATACTAACAGTCTCCATGTTTTAGAATGGTAATAGGTCAACTTAAGAAATTACACAGATAAACCACATTATGACTGTAGCAGTTCTGAAGCCAGACTTTCTGATCTCAAATTCTAGCCCTACCCCCTAGAATTTGTAACCACAGACAAGTTATTTAGCCTCTCTCATCCTCCATTTTCTTATTTGTAAAATGGAGAAGTAATCTTACCTACCTAGTTTGCTGTTGCGCAGATTAAAGCCCTAATGTAGTGCCTGCCAAGGTGTGCCATTGCAAGCAGCAGCAACCTCAAACTACTTGTATATTTTCTCCCTTCTCCACAAATTATATTCAGATCCTCATGCTGTAAAATAAACATTTAAAATGGAGAAAATGAGACAGAAAAGATTGCAGAAACACGTACTTTAATTCACATTTTCTAGCTTCTGGTGGGTACAATAGTAGATTGTTAGAAATTCTGTTCAAAATCCAAGCTGCACCTGTAGATGTTAATTAAAATAGGGTACACATAGATTTGTGTGTGTGTTTACCAGATAATTTCCATGATAACCATGTACCTAATCTGTGCATTTTGGTGAATACCTATGGTTTCTGCAGGTACTTCAGTTTGTAAACTGCTGAGAGGTTTACTGTGAACTGTTCCCAAATTTCCATCTGAAGGCAATGCTGATGAAGATCAAATTAGCTGTCCTTTCTTATATCTAATGGCACCTAGGCAAAGTTGAAAAACATGGCACAGTGTTTTCATATACACACAGAGATTATGAACATTGAATCGCAATGTTAAAATGAAGACTTAACACATTTCAAAACTGAAATCTATTACTATTCTGTCAGATCCCTTTCATAATCTAAGAATTGAAACAAACTTTCAAACTTAACCAATTTTAATATAGAATGTCTAATTTACATAAATGCCACTTAAAAAAAATAAACTCATGCCATTGCAGGAAGGAATTTTCCTTTTCATTTTCATTACTTCACCAGCTGGTACAATCATTTCTGTCAATCATATTATCAAGTGCTAGATTTTTAAAATAACAACAAAAGGCCAGGAGGTATTCACCAGCTAAGCGTTTTCACAATGCAAACAAGAGTCTAGTATCACTTCACAGCAAAAAGTATGAGGACTATGAAAAATAGTTCATATCAAGGACCACGGAAATGTCACCACACTCAGACTGTCATTTAAGAAATAGACACGTGAAAAAAGTGCAGACTGCCTCCTCGTGAGTATAGTGAAGTAATAAAAGGAAAAAAATGGGCTCGGCGCCTGTGGCTCAAGCGGCTAAGGCGCCAGCCA
>NW_003852511.1:5040146-5047518 GCF_000181295.1 Otolemur garnettii
GTAGTCCCAGCTACTTGGGAGGCTGAGGCAGGAGACTCGCTTGAGCCCAGGAGTTGGAGGTTGCTGTGAGCACGATGCCATGGCACTCTACCCAGGTGGATAGCTTGAGAAAAAAAAAAAAAAAAAAGGAAAAAAATGCAGGTTGCCCCCCGCAATCTAATGTATGGTAAAATACATGAATTTCAGCTGAAGAATACTTAATTTAATCATGGAAAAAATTTATTAAAAGCCTTGAAGAGAACTCTTTACCCCAACTAGATCTTTTAATCTACTAGAACCCATTCCATTTTTCCAAAGATTAAATGCAAATCACAGTTCAGAAGAAAGCAACAAATGGAAATTACCAAGGATTTTCTCTAGTAAATAGTTTAAATAATAGCCTTTATGAGGGAATAGCAGAGTCACACTACCAAAAAGGTCTTTAAATTTACAGGAATAATAAAGTGCAGAATTTTCGCATTTTCTTAAAAACTCTAAATGAACACTAAGAATAATTATCATTAATTAGCAAGATTTAGTCACTTTTTAGACAGTTTGCCTTAAGGTCCCTTCCTTCCCCGTATTTGCAAAACTGAAAAAGAAAAAAAGTTGCAGAGGCTCCAATCAAGCCAGTCTTTTTTATTCAACTTAACAAAACCCACCACCACTGTCATCATCAAGTAAGATCACAAGTTTATAAAGGTTACAAATGAGTGAGAAAATGACTCTAGTGAGACCTTACTCCTCAACCACAGCCCTGCAAGGAATGGCTAAGTATTTTTAAAAGTAGGGTGAGCCAACTAACTATAATTTAAAATCTTCAATGAACACATTTCAGACTTTGGCAGAATAAGATAGGGTTTAAGAGCACTTATTTACCTCATGAGAGACTGCAGAACCTAGGAGAAACTTTAGATTTCGTACTCTCGCAACTTCTACACAGATGCAAGCTTCCAAGTTAATCATTCTATCCACATCTTTTCAAAGAATCAAGATTTTAAATACTGTTTTAAGATTTAAAATCCCAGGTTTAGAAAAACCAGTGTAGGACTTATTAACCATTTGTTGGTACGAAATCACACAAAATACTGCTTATATACAATGAACTAAAATGATAAAAGGTTTTGAGGGGGGCACTTAACAGAGGCTTGCCTTTAATCTGCCTGCTTCTGTATTCTACGAAAGAAAATCAGACCAAAGAGATTGCATAGATTGCATTCTAAAATTAAATCCTGTAAAAATACTTTAATTTCAAATAGCAAATTTTGTGTATATAATGCTTTTAATTGGCATTATAAATTCATAGTCTCATTCAAATTTTATCAAGAAGTTATTTGTTAAATATTCAATTTTTTTTTCTAAAAGTATCTGAAAATTTCATTTTCCCTAAAATTTCTAGGAACAGAGAAAAGCAAAATCAAAAGAAGGTTCTAAGTAAAATACTCCTAAGCCAGCCCAGTATACACACCTGAAATCTGGCTGGGGAGCATCGGGGAGAGTACCTACTCACCTTACCAGAGCAGGTCTTCTAGATGGAAAACAAAACAGCAACAACTACAAATCTTAAATAAAAACTAATTAAAGTTGAAGTCTTAGAGAATCTTAAGGAATTTCTCTAACTGATCATTGAAAGGGCCGTTCATCACAGTGACAGTTCCATATTATAGACGGTGACACAGAGAGCTGAGTAAGACTGAAAACACATTAAGAAATCATTGATACATTTCTGTCACTGATACCAGCCCCAAGCAACATTTGTTCCTGCTTCTCCAAATGGAGATACAGTTATTTAAGTTTGACAACTGGAAACATAAAGGATTACAGAATAAAAACAAAAGCAATTATAAACAAACAGAATATTCAACAGATGAAAATGCATGAAATTAAACACAATTAGTATAACTTACACATTTTGAAAGTATATATTTCACTTATAAATATTTCTAATAATCTGTGAAGAATCATAAATATTCAAGTGAGCATTTTTGAGTTCAGAATTCTTGAAATTTTAGAAGATTAGTCTCTTTCTGCTGAATGTCCAAGATTAAAAGGCTTTACAAAGTCATTTTATGTCTCTAGTTAGACATTTATTACCTACTGTGTTGTACTAAGACTTTAAAATTCTGTAACTCTCTTATACTTGTAGAAAGCCTATAGGAAGAAAAAAAAAACATATTAGTACTGCTAACATGGTACATATTTCAAATGACACTGTTACATGGGCTATAATTTGAAAGCAAGATCTGAAAGAAAAAAGGTAAGCAACACTGAAGCTTCTATTTTTAAATTAGTATGCTATAATTTCTTATTAAAAATTGATAGAACATGGAGTGTTACTTCATATTATAAATAGATGGGAACAGTGATATGAATAAGAAGCTCAAAAATAACTTATATTTGGTTTTATAAATTCATTTTACACATTCCTCACTAAACAGGAGCTCCCTGAGCATAAAGACTGTTTTGTTTCCTCCCAAATCTCTCTCCCTCTGCCCTGTACTCACTTGGTGTTCAAAAATGATTACTAATTGAATGAATGAAGTAATGAAGTGCTTCTCAGCCCAGGCACAACAGTAAAACTCTGCAGGCTGGGCTCCCATAGCACAGTGGTTACGGCACTGGCCACATGGCAGAGGCTGGTGGGTTCAAACCGGCCTGGGCCTGCTAAACAATGACAACAGCAACAAAAATAAAGCCGGGCATTGTGGCGGGTGCCTGTAGTCCCAGCTACTTGGGAAGCTGAGGCAAGAGAACTGCTTAAGCCCAAGAGGTTGCTGTGAGCTGTGACACCACGGTACTCTGTGGAGTGTGACATAGTGACTCTGTCTCAAAAAAAGAAAATAAAAACTCTTGAATGGGAATCACCAAAAAAAATAATTCTATTAAGTTCTGTATTATCTTTATGTACAATCTCATGTTTTTCTTTGCTATAACTAAGTGATATAGTCTGTACTATTAAGCTCCTTTCATTACTCTAAGTACTTGACAGATGAAAAGTAATTTGAGAGCTTATGATGTCAGGCAATGCTCTGAGCCCATCATATTTATGGTCTCATTTTCGGATTAAAAATCCTAGAAGTAGGGTGGCACCTTTGGCTCAGTGGGTAGGGTACCAGCCCCATATACTGAGGGTGGTGGATTCAAACCCAGCCCTGGCCAAACTGCAACAAAAAAATAGCCAGGCGTTGTGGCGGGCACCTGTGGTCCCAGGCATTCGGGAGGCTGAGGCAAGACAATCACCTAAGCCCAGGAGTTGGAGGTTGCTGTGAGCTGTGTGATGCCACGGCACTCTACCAAGGGTGATAAAGTGACTGTCTCTACCAAAAAAAAAAAAAATCCTAGAAGTAGATACAATTAACCCTGATTTTACATATTAGGAAAACTGTGGCTTAAATAAATCAAGTCACTTACTCAGGGTTATCTGGCTAGTAGGTGGGTAGTAACCTACTACAGACTTTTTGAGTGCATAGACTGAATTTTTCATGAAATATCAACTAATGATAGACATTCTATGTATATCCTTATGTTTAAAATCTCAACCTACATAGTCATCTTTAAGTAGAGGGAACAACAGGTAAAATCTTTCCTATTAAGATGAGAAATGTCAGCTGCTTCTTTTTAACTTAAGGTGCATATTAAGGGAATGTATCACTTGCTTCTCTATCTAATAATAAAAATCCTTCCTTCATTTGACTTTTTACCCTTTTCCGAGGCCAGTATAGTATTCTTTTCTTTTTTATTTTTATTGAGACAGATTCTCACTTGGTCACCCTCGGTAGAGTGCTGTGGCATGATAGCTCACAGCAATCTCAAACTCTTGGACTCAAGTGATTCTCTAGACTCAGCCTCCCTAGTAGCTGGGACTACATGTGCCCGCCACAACACCTGGCTATTTTTTTGTTGTTGTTGATTCTTTGTTTAGTATGCTGGGTGGGTTTGAACCCACCAGCCCTGGAGCATGTGGCCGGTACCCTATGGGCACCCAGCCTATAGTATTCTATGATTCTTTTCCTCTGTATTCCTCAATTGGTATTATATATATCTATGCAAAGTCAAGTATTTTTTAAACCATGGGTGATGTAAACAAGTAAACTGTATATCTGTATCCAGGAAAAAAAAATGGAGTAGAAATGAGTGAAAGAAAATGACCCTGCAGCTTAGGAAATAAAGAGCAGGTGAAGGATTTAGATTTAATCTTTTTCTTTTATCCCTTCAACTAAGCTATTCTCCTTACTCCTGCTATTGTATTTGAATCAGCTAAAGAGATTTTTTGTTAGGAAAATAGTTAAATAGTTTCCCCTTCAAAATTCAGGTGGCAAGCTGAAAAATATTGGCAATTTCTTTTTTTTTTTTTTTGGACAGAGTCTCACTTTGTCACCCTTGGTAGAGTGCTGTGGCCTCATAGCTCACAGCGACCTCAAACCACTGGACTCAAAGTGATTCTCTTGCCGCAGCCTCCCAAGAAGCTGGGACTACACGTGCCCGCCACAACGCCCAGCTATTTTTAGAGATGGGGTCTCACTCTGGCTCAGGCTGGTCTTGAACCTTGAGCTCAGGCAATCCACCCACCTCAGCCTCCCAAGTGCTGGGATTACAGGCATGAGCCACTGTGCCCGGCCCAATGTTGGCAGTTTCTATTAATTTTTCCTATGGCCTGACTTGTTAGCATTAAAGCGACTCTAAAGTGAGTACAGGATAATATAAAATAGTAATTACATCCTTTTGTCAGCAAAACAAAACAAATCCTACTTGAGCAGAAAAGATGATCTTTGCAGTTTGTTGAAACCCAGAAGGGAATCAAAAGTCTTTTCACTGGGAAAACAATTCTTACCTTCCAAAAGCATTTAAAAGAGCAACTATTTCTTGTCGGGTGAGTTGGAATCCTTTAGATGGACTGTGCTCTGGCAGCTTTTGGATTTCTTTTTCGGAGAATAATATCTTCAGGGCAGTTCCTAAACCCTGAGTCTGAAGAAAATACCAGTAAGCTTACAATCGACTTTATATCATAACTACTGTAAAGGTTCAAAGGAATACTTAATAGCCACTGTTAAAAAAGGAAGTTCATATGAACTGAGCTTTTCCCCACCATGCTAAACTATTGTTTCTACTTCCTCATAAGGTATGCATGGGATAAATTTATCTAAGCTGTTAGCCATTAAGGAAAGCTGAATAGTTTAACACTTACTGGATACATATCATACTGTGCTCTAAATTACTAAAATGCCTTTTTTTTAACCTTGAAAATTCCACATTAGAATAATAATATTCAATTTGTAACCTTAAAAGCATTTTCTAATAGCCTGTAGCAACTCAAATCTCAGATTTAATAGTGATGCTTACATTTCCCAATTGTTAGCACTAGAGAAAAAGAAAAATTGGATTTCAGTCTCTTGATATTCTATAAATTGTCATCTTTGCAAGAAAATAAAATACCCAACAGTCTTTTATACTGAATATATAGGGTAATAGACCTGCCTGGCAAAGCTTTTCCTGTTTTGTGACTAGGTTTTGATCATTGAAACAAAGTCAGTGACCAAATTTTGAGTATTTTTATATAATTTTAACTTTTATATACTGTGATCATAACTACCAACTTCAGAAAGAATAAACTAAAATCATTAACACAGAATAATACAAAACCAGCCTTATATAACATATAGTTAATCAATAAAAACCTTCCACACTTTGGATCCACCTATTCTAATTCAAGGAACAATGGAGACATCTTAATATAAATTTTGAACTGCTCAGTGGAAAAAATAACATTAGCAGTAGCTCTTTTATTTCAAAAGAGAAGACAACACACGGACCTGTAATTTTCCCCATAATCTGCATTTGTCGCATCCAACACAGTCCATTATACGGGAGATATTCTTGAAGTGTAACCGGAATTCCTCCTAGCATGCAGAAAATATTTTTAGTCTAGTAAGACTTTTAAAATTAAATTGCATTTGGCTGAACTATAGGAAATAACATTTTTCGAAGTTTATTAAATAGAGTAGTGTTTTCCAACACTGAAGGAAAATATTTGAATTTGTAGAGCGTAACACGGCGCATCAGACACCTGATCCCAAGGAAGTTCCCTGTACATGTTACCTCAGCAGACTCTTTGCTGAGGAGCTACTTCATGCAAAGCACCAAATATGCACAGTGAGAGACACAAAAGTAAATAATCCGTCATCTTTACTTTTAAGGAACTTAACTGCTGCTTCCGTTTGGCATCTACCTCCCACCAAACATAAATATATCTATTTTATGTTTCATTTATTTATTTTATTATTTTTTGCCGTTTTTGGCTGGGGCCAGGTTTGAACCTGCCACTTCCGGTATATGGGGCCGGCACCCTACTCCTTGAGCCGTAGGCATCGCCCTATTTCATTTATTGATACTTTGCTTTGTATGTCCCATATGGGAAAGCTAGTTCTAGAATAATGACAAATTTTCACATGAATCTTTCATACTATCCTCTGTCTGTCAGTGTTGCTCAGTTACCATCAGTGATGACAGGCCTGTGTGAAGTGCGTGGTCCCACAGACTCCCATGTTTGCTAACACAGATTCTTTAGGGACACTATTTTGTGGAAATAGTTTTCTACTCTACAGAAACAATTCTGCCTATAAGCGTGTGTGTGTGTGTGTCTAAGATGAATCTTACCTTACCTGAGGAACACTGGTTAAGACTACTGCACTGTGGGAAACATTTTATTGCACATAGCTGGAGGTGAGTAGCCTGAAAACTCTTGGCTACCACAAAGCCCTGCCCAGATGGCCCAAAGGGTTGAGAAGAACTAATCCGTTGGCAAAAGTAAGAAAATATAACTAAAACACAAAAACTCCTTAGCTGGCTGTTCTCATGGAATGTATGTTCTCTGAAGCAGATGGAAAATGGACTTAGGTTCTCCTTGATATACCCTTGAAAAATAGCAAAAAAAATTTCCATCACTATATAGTGGACAGCTTGTGAGACTTTAAACCCTGCTTAGTCTCATTTTCTTCATCTACAAAAATTCATGGAATTATAGTTGCCCTGTTACTATAGAATGTTAAGGGCATTCTTTTTTGACACAGAGCCTCAAGCTGTCTTTCTGAGTAGAGGTTGTGGAATCACAGCTCACAGCAATCTCCAACTCCTGGGCTCAAGGAAGTCTCCTGCCTTTGCCTCCCAAGTAACTGGGACTACAGGCACCCGCCACAATGTCCGGCTACTTTCTGGTTGCAGCCATCGTTGTTTGGTGGGCCCTGGCTGGATTCGAACCCGCCAGTTCAGGTGTATGTGGCTGGCGCCTTAGCCACTTGAGCCACAGGCACTGAGCTGTTAAGGGCATTCTAAAGATAAAACGTTGAATATCTTTGGATACTCAGAAAATAGGAAGACTTATAAAAGTGAGTTCAAC
>NW_003852511.1:5047634-5050507 GCF_000181295.1 Otolemur garnettii
AAAAGTGAGTTCAACATTAAATACCCCAAACAACCCCAAACAATTATAATACCAAACAGTCCCCCAACATTAACATGTAGTTGTGGCTAAATGACTCATTTCAGAAATACCAAGAAATTCTCACCAATGGTGCATCCCTCAGTATTAATTTATCGGTTCTTGTAGTACATCTACATCTAAAAGACAGTGGGGTCAAATGTATTTTAAGCAGAATTTACTAAATTTTAGAAATACAGTACATGTATTACCTACTATAAACCATCCCACCAAAGCATGAGGGGCACCTTGTAAAATGTAAAAATATTCATACAAAGCAGAATTCTTTTAAAAAACAAACAAACAAACATGAACCCACAACCTTCACCAAAAAATCCGCTATGAATACCTGTTGTATTCTTAGGTCAGGTCAGGTCAGCATTTGCTAACAAATTACCATGCATCAAACATGAGAGAATGTTAGGATTTTTGGAGCTTTCTGAATTTCAGAACTGCACATAGAAAACTGAAGATGTCATATAAGAGTATTTGCCAGTCAATTTCAAATACTTCTAAGGGTACAATTTATTCTTTAATATACATCACACACATGAAAACAACGAGTGTCTAAGAAGTAGTTTGATAATACTCCTAAGGTATATTCTCCCGATGTCATTGGTAAACAGGTAAGTTGTACGTTTCAGGTTAGTTTCAAAAACTGTAATATTTGGCTGGGCACAGTGGTTATAGCCTAAGCCACATACACCAAGGCTGGTGGGTTTGAAGCCAGCCCGGGACAGCTAAACAACAATGACAACTGCAACAACATCACAACAAAATTGCCAGGTGTGGCAGGTGCCTGTACTCCCAGCTACTTGGGAGACTGAAGCAAGAGAATTGCTTACGTCAAAAAGTTAGAGGTTGCTGTGAGCTGTGATGCCACTGTACTTTACCTAGGGCAACAAAGAGACTCTGTCTCAAAAAATAAAATGAAATAAAATAACTAATATTCCATAAAATAAACTTTAGATAAGTATACTATTTATTGCCCTCAAAGTAGCTAAAAAGCTTGTGATATATTGAAAGATGCATCAAAACAAGAATATACACTAATTTTAAGCTAAGAAAATTTCCTGTCAAAATATCTTTTAGAAAGACATTTATAAAAGTGGAATACTTATGGAGCAAAATAAGTATTGGACAGGTTCAAACCCAGCCTGGGCCTGTCAAATGACAATGACAACTACAACCATAAAATAACTGAGGATCACTAAGGTTAAAGAGCAAGGAATTGAGGAAACATGGATGAGGATTTTGGTACCATTTTTAGTAAAAATCAATCAGACCAACTTCAACAAGCTGGAGAACTGGGAAAGAAAAGAACTTAGATGAACAGAATTAATACAAAATCAGTAAACTGCTCCCAACCCTGTTCTCCGATCAAGAACTTTTTACCTTTGGGCAGCGCCTGTGGCTCAGTGAGTAGGGCGCCAGCCGCATATGCCAAGGGTGGTGGGTTCAAACCCAGCCCTGGCCAAACTGCAACAACAACAACAAAAATAGCCAGGCCTTGTGGTGGGTGACTGTAGTCCCAGCTACCTGGGAGGCTGAGGTAAGAGAATCACTTAAGTCCAAGAGTTGGAGGTTGCCATGAGCTGTGACATCATAGCACTCTACCGAGGGTGACAAACTAAGACTCTTGTCTCAAAAAAAAAACAAACTTTTTACCTTTAATGATTTGGCCCCTTTTTTGTCACCGGCGAACATGGATTTCTCATCAAAATGCATAGGGAAGGACCTGATAAAAAGGACAGTATTATGTTACAGATGAAAAATCCAAGTACTTTGTATAATAAATCTGACAGAATTTTCTTTTCCTACAAATATTTAAAATTCATTATTTACTCATGTAAGGTTTAGTGTGAAGTAGGAAGGTAAACAGTTTCACATATAAACTACTTATTAAATAAAGCAAGATACAGGTGGCTTTGTAACTCTTAAGACTAACGTTTTAAAGACACGATAAAAGAAATTTTAAAATGCTAGAGCAAGCAGAGAAAAAAAAGAATAGAACTTACTTGATAAAACAATTAAACAATTTAACTGAAAACCTATGTGAAAAGTAGGCAACACTCATTATTCTTTTAAAACTTAATACATAATTTACTTCAAACACTTCCTAATGTAACTTCCTCTATGCTATTTTAACAACCAGTAAAGTCAAGTTTATAAACCAAGCATTATTTTTAAAATGTTATTTTCTAGAAAGTAAAGCTAATGTTTCCTTACATATTCACTTAATGCTAACACACTTAAAACAGCATCTAAATTTAAATATTGGGCTCATCTCCTGTATCTTAGTAGCTAGGGTGCAAGCCACATACACTGAGGCTGGCAGGTTCCAACCCAGCCTGGGCTTGTCAAACGACAATGACAACTGCAACATAAAATAGCCGGGCGTTGTAGCAGGTACCTGTAGTGCCAACTACTCAGGAGGCTGAGGCAAGAGAATCACTTAAGACCAAGAGTTTGAGGTTGCTGTGAGCTGTGATGCCAACCACACTCTACCGAGGGCGATATAGTGAGACTCTGTCTCAAAAAAATAAAAAATAAATAAATAAAAATAAATTTAAATATTGTTAACTATAAGAATATAAAGCTGATAGAATGTTAAAGTAACAATGAATTTTTGTACTACAAAAAAGTTAGTGATATTTAAAAGTATAGTCTATTATCAAGTGTGAAAGTTTCTGCAACAAAGCTTTATAGATGCTTTTTAGTCAACATTTAAAGAAATATTAAATATTAAATACTTAAATATTTAATATTAAAATTAAATATTAAAATTAAATAAAATTAAATATTAAATACTTAAATTTTTTTTTATTTTTGAGACA
>NW_003852511.1:5051449-5052400 GCF_000181295.1 Otolemur garnettii
GGCGCCGAGCCTCCTTAGTTCTAATTCTCCCTTTTCCTCACTTTTTTTTATTGTACATTAAGCACTACCTCATTTGAATACAGAGTGGAAAACTTCGGATCCCTAATGTGGTCACAATTCTTACTTTGTATCTTGAAAGATGTTCAGTAGAAGGGTTTTTGTGTCAGCATCTTCTTCGGCATTTCCAGTGTAAAGGTCGACAATCGAGCGCTCAAAATATGGAGCCACCTTTGACAAAGCTCGGAGCTCAATCAAGTATAAAAAGTACAGATTCTTTAGTCTTCTTGGGCCTTCTCCTTTGGTTTCCATGGGGTCGAAGCGGCGTTTAAATTCTTTGATATTAGGTCCCCAGCTAGGTTTACCCCAGGTTTCTAAAGAGAAATAATACATTACATTCATTTTGCTTTAGAGAATATGTATTTTCCCCCAATAATTTTTATACTATTAAAAGGCAAAATTTCCATGTAAAGATCTGATTACCTTCCAAAAGATAATTTGCACACAGATGTAAATTGATACTAGCATGAAGTCCCGATATAAGCTTATAGAAGACTCTTTTCTCCAAACACAAACCTATTCAGAAAAATATTGAAAAAGAAATCATACCCATTTAGATAACAGAAATACTGAGCCAAGGAGATTCAGTACACAGGCTTAAAGTTCAGATTCAATGACATCAGAAATAAATCAAGGAATAATATAAAAACAATCAGATCAAGATTCTTTCATTAGGAGACAAAGTAGGATTCTGGCTTTAGAGTGGAGTTAATCAAATATTACATGAAATTAATGCAAAATAAGACAGAAAAGTTTGGGCTAGAGAAGGTCTGAACACGATGGATGCAGTTGGCAAGTTTCCACGTTACCCAGAAGGCAACAGCACAGGTATCGATATTTTGGTGATTTAAGCTAAGAACTCACTGAAGCAAATGTGATTAATTATAAAGTCAC
>NW_003852511.1:5053470-5056108 GCF_000181295.1 Otolemur garnettii
GTCCTGTTGTTGTTGTAGAGACGGGGTCTCACTCTGGCTCGTTTGGCTCAGGGGGGTCTTGGCTGGTCTCGAACCTCTGAGCACAGGTGATCCACCTGCCCTCAGCCTCCCATAGCGCTGGGACTACAGGCGTGCACCACCACGCCCAGCCCCCCTGCCGGTTTTAAAAGATGTTCTCTTACACTAATACAGACTGTGAATGTACTCAGTATCACCACAAATAACTAAGATGGTAAATTTTATGTTTACTTCAGCACAATAATTATTGAGAAAGAGTCTCACTATGTCGCCATGGCATCACAGGTGCCGAGCCCACAATAAATATGGTTTTTAGAGATGTAATATTCTTTTTTTTTTGTAGAGACAGAGTCCCACTTTACTGCCCTCAGTAGAGTACGTGGTGTCACACAGCTCACAGCAACTCCAACTCTTGGACTTAGGCGATTCTCTTGCCTCAGGCACCCGCCACAACACCCAGCTATTTTTTTGTTGCAGTTTGGCCGGGGCCAGGCCTGAACCCACCACCTTTGGTATATGGGGCTGGTGCCCTGACCACTGAACCACAGGTGCCACCCAGAAACGTAATATTCTTTATAGGAAATTTGAAAATAAAATGCAGAAAAGTAAGTTTTAAGAAGTCATTGGATGCAGAGCAATTGGTTTTTTCCTTTTTCACCATGCTCGCTCGGGTTTTTTTTTAATGCTCTCCACAGGGTTGGGGATAGGCTTTAACATTGGGAAATAAGATACTGTCTCATTTAGACACTGAGGAAATTTTTTTTTCTTCTTTTTTTTTTTTTTTTTGAGACAGAGCCTCACTTTGTCACTCTCTGTAGAGTGCCGTGGTGTTATAGTCACAGCAACCTCCAGCTCTTGGGCTTAGGCGATTCTCTTGCCTCAACCTCCAAAGTAGCTGGAACTGTAGGTGCCCGCCACAACGGTTGTAATTGGGCTGGGGCTGGGGCTGGGGCTGGTTTGAACCTGCCACTCTTGGTGTATGGGGCCAGTGCCCTACCCACTGAGGCACAGGAGCCCCGTAGGAAATTTTCTTTAATGTACGATTATTAATGTGGCTTACTTTACATCTTTTCAAGATCTTTTAAATCAATTTACTCTCTTTTTTAATATCCTACTATAGATGGCTCTGAAACAAGTAGTTTCTTTTCTTTTGAGACAGAGCCTCAAGCTGTCCCCCTGGGTAGAGGGCAGTCGCATCTAAGCTCACAGTAACCTCAATCTCCTGGGCTCAAGTGAGTCTCCTGCCTCAGCCTCCCAAGTAGCTGAGACCACAGGCGCCCTCCACAATGCCCGGATATTTTTTTTTTTGGTTGCAGCATCCTTGTTGTTTGGCAGGCACGGGATGGATTCGAACCCACCACCTTAGGTATATGTGGCTGGCACCTTAGCCACTTGAGCCACAGGCGCCAAGCCAACAAGTAGTTTCTTATAGGAATAAATAATTGTTTTGAGATCTTATTCCCTAAGGCAGAATTCCTGCTAGAATATTTGAATTGTCATGGATAGGAACCAAAAGATAGAAATTAAGTTCTATTTTATAGCTTCCTCTTAAAAGTATATGACCCATTTTGCATGTTTATAGTAGGAGATACAAACAATATGAATAAATTTAATAAAATATTAAGTACCAACTATTCTAGTAAAATTGTTCATTAAATCTGTTATCAAGTAGCAAAATCATCAGATTTCAGGCTGGGCACCGTGGTTCATGCCTGTAATCCTAGCACTCTGGGAGGTTGAGGGGGGCTGATCACTTGAGCTCATGAGTTCAAGACCAGTCTAAGCAAGAGCAAGACCTGGTCTCTAAAAAAGAAATAGCCTGGCATTGTGGTGGGAGCCTGTAGTCCCAGCTACTTGGGAGGATGAGGCAGAAGGATTTTTTGAGCCCAAGAGTTTGAGGTTGCTGTGAGCTGTACGCTGCCACGGCACTCTACTGAGGGTGACAAAGTGAAACTCTTAAAAAAAAGAAAAAGAGATTAGATTTGAAGTTTACATTCTTTTTTTCTAATGTACATCTCTGTAAGCAATACTTATGTCCAATCAATGGGTAAAGACTAGAGAAGGGACAGCAGGCAGTGCAAAGCTCTGATTACGCTTGTAACCTAAATCCATTTCCTACAATTTGTATCTTTAGGGTAAGAGAGAAGAGCTAAGCATCTCCTCCTACATAGGCCATTTTTCAGTATTACTCTCAATAGTACTTGCACATCAGTAATGTTCACTTTGATAATGGCCAATATATGCATGTAGATAATTAAACACAAAGAAAAATCATGTTCATAAGATTACAGGATCAATTAACAAAGATAGGCCAGAATTAACTATTTAGTTTACCTCTGTAGAGTTCCTATAAGGTTATGGCTATCAATTTTCCCTTGTCACTCAATTTGCTTATCTTTCATTAATATATTTTAACTTTTAGTTTCACAAACTAATAGTAATTTGGTAAAATAAAATTTTTAAAGCATCATATATTCAGTTATTGCCCTAAGTTTATTAAAATCCTAGAACATTTAAGCTTTCCATTAATAACATTTTATCTTTTCAAGCTAGAAATAACAAGAATGCAAAAGGCTCTAAGACATTAGGATCAATGCCTTATTATTATTTTTTTTTTTTT
>NW_003852511.1:5056192-5057427 GCF_000181295.1 Otolemur garnettii
CACAGCTCACAGCAACCTCCAACTCCTGGGCTCAAGCGAGTCTCCTGCCTCAGCCTCCCAAGTAGCTGGGACCACAGGCACTAGCCACAATACCTGGCTGTTTTTTGGTTGCAGCCGTCGTCGTTTTGGCGGGCCGGGCTGAATTCAAACCTGCCACCTTAGGTGTATGTGGCTGGCGCCTTAGCCACTTGAGCCACAGGCTCCGAGCCAATGCCTTATCTTTCAATGAGACAAATTTAGATTATATTAACTTGGGTAAACCAAGGTTCTTGGTTAGAACCTTTTGAATTCAAATTTATTTTCCCGTCCTGATTTTTTCTATAAAATATGCTTCTTTCCTTCCAAAACGAATGTTTCTACTTTAGAACAGATTTGCATACTGGTTACTAGAAAAGTAGTTTGGATGAGCATTACATACAGGATGGAAATAAGACCAGGGAACCTACTGTGAAAATGTGGTGACGGTATTTCTGGCCTGTGTATTTATATAACACTAGTTTTTGGCTGGCCAATATCTTAAAATCTTTATATAATTTTATCCCAAAATGTAACAACCTAACACAAATGTTATTTTCTTTCAAACACTGTCAACACTATGTTATATAGGTAATAAAATCCTAAAGCTTACAAGATATAGTATGTAAACTTACACGCTCAGTAAAATGCACATAATGGTTTCAATACTTTTCTTTAAACACTTAAGTTTACCTTCCAGCCATGTATAGAATGATTCTCCTAAAAAAAAAAGAGGCACAGAAAATTGGGTTAAAATATTTTACGTGGTCATTTGTACAATAAATTAGGTCTATAAAATATTTTTTACTTTGACAGATTAAGTAATACTTCTAGATATGTTTACTTCAGGTGAAGTGCAGCCTGTTTTTTTTTGTTTTTTTTTTCATTTTGGTTGGGGCTGGGTTTGAACCCGCCACCTCCGGCATATGGAGCTGGTGCCCTACCTCTTTGAGCCACAGGCACCGCCCATAATTTAAGTAACTTTAAGGGTATTGTTCTTAGAAATGACATTTTGACTATTAAAATTCATGAGAGAACAATTCATCCAAAATACTTTGTAAATCTTATTAACTGAAGGTTTAAATATCTCAAAGCATGGTGGCAAAGAATTTATCTTAAATTTGCTTTTCTTTTTTTGAGACGGAGCCTCAAGCTATCCCCCTGGGTAGAGTGCCATGGCATCACGCTCACAGCAACCTCCAACTCCTGGGCTCAAGCGA
>NW_003852511.1:5057767-5059550 GCF_000181295.1 Otolemur garnettii
CTCTCGAGTAGCTGGGACTACAAGTGCCCGCCACAACACCCGGCTAGTTATTTTTTGTTGTTGTTGCAGTTGTCATTGTTTTGTTTTTTTTTTTTAGCTGGCTGGGCTGGGTTCAAACCCACCACCCTTGGTGCATGTGGCCAGTGCCGTAACCACGGTGCTATGGGGTGGTGGAAATTTTTTGATTAAACAAAAACCTGTTTAATATAAAAAATAAATTACAGTAGAACCACTGTACATAGTTGACCACCTTGAGTTGACCTCATGTTCACAGACTGGACATGAACTGTATGTACATACCAGCACAGTAGACCTACGTCCTTATGTTGACCACCTACATATTTTGTTGCAGTCTCTTGGGTGGCCAACTTACAGAGGTTCAACTTTATTTCTGATTGCATTTTTTCCTAAGACATTAAAGCTAGTTATATTTCCTTATTTACCTAACACTACTAACTTTCAAGAGCTGGTGATTTGAATCCAGCCCCGGCCCGCCAAACAACAATGACAACTGCAACCAAAAAATAGCCAGGCGTTGTGGCAGGCACCTGTGGTCCCAGCTACTTGGGAGGCAGAGGCAAGAACTGTTTAAGCCCAGAAGTTGGAGGTTACTGTGAGCTGTGATGCCACGGCACTCTACCCAGGGCGACAGCTTGAGGCTCTGTCTCAAAAAAATAAATAAATAAATAAAAAGTTAATGAATAGAATATGAAAGGGCTTGACTTATTAGTGTACTAATGCCGTAAGAACTATTCCTGCTGCTGGGGAGATGTTGATCCAGGGATAGAAACTTTCAGGTAAGAGGAATAAGTTTCAGTGGTCAGTTGCATGACATGGTGATTATAGTTAATAACTATTTATTGTTTCTTGAAATTGCTAAGAGAGATTTTAACTGTTTTCATAAAAATGATAAGGTTGTGAAGTAATGCGTATATTAACTCGCTCAATTTAGTCATCCCACATGATGGACATGATAAAAATAATTTTTGTCCATTTAAAAATAGTAACTATACCTGGACCAATATTCTTCTTCTGAGTGTTTAAAAAAGAAAAGATGGCAGTCAGTCAGGATCAAAATTATTTAATGTACCTAAGTTACCTTTTCTTATTATTTTTTAATTGTGATGGAAATTATAGAAAACCTAACAGGTGAGGTGAGCTAAGGAGTCTGTAGGATAAATGAGATGCCCGGGAATTAGTTTACTGCCTTTGCAAACACCACAAATATCATTTTATAGATTCACTTACTCAATATACTTACTAAGGCTCCTTGCTCCTTCCTTTTTCATTATTTCACCTGTTTATTCAAAAATCCTCAACTGCCAACAGGAAGTCTTAACTCCCAAAGTCCTCAATAATTTGACATCTACCCCTTTTCTCATTTAAACTACCACCGCATATAGTCTCTCCTACAACTAAAAGAGTTTCCTTACTGTCTCCCCAAACATGTCTAACTTTTCTCAACTTAGAAGTTCATGCTGTTTCCTCCAGTTAGCATGTACTATCCAGTTCTGCCAGCCTAAATCTGCTCCATTATTCAAAATTCATCTCAAATGCCACACCTCCTCCAAGAAGCTTTCCCAGATCTCTCCAGTATGGTATGATTTGTTTTACCTCTAAGAAGCTATATAATAAAAGTTACTGACTGTACCATGTGAAGCGTATTTCTTTACTTCACTATCCTTGTTTATGTACAGTGCTTCTCTTTCCTACTATATGTTGTTAGCTCTTAGAGGGAAGGCATCCTGTTTTATACATCATCTTACTTTTTTTTTTTTTTTTT
>NW_003852511.1:5060010-5066895 GCF_000181295.1 Otolemur garnettii
CGCCAGCTCTGGTATGTGTGGCTGGTGCCTTAGCTGCTTGAGCTACAGGCACCACCACATCATCCTACTTTGCACAATGGCTATCACAGTGCTCCTGAACAAAGATAAACATCCAGTTGACATAATTACTTTGGCTATTTTGAGGGAACCTATAACTGATACTCATTCAATAACCTGAAGTTACCAAGTTTTGATAAATTGTTCTTCATCTGATTAAGTATTATATTGGTAACTGAGGTTATAAATTTCAAAGTGAATAAGAAAATAAAGTAGTAACAGGACAAATTATCTGATAACAGTATCTTAACTTCTCTCCATTTCCCCAGAATATATTCAAGTAGATTATAATAACCAGAAAATGGGGAACTTGGAATGTGAACTTGGTTTCCAAAATAAACATTTAGATAAAATAGTCTTTATACTTTCTTTTTTAAACATATAAGAACTTTAAACTATAAAAAATAATCTGTTTTTTTTTCACCATTCAGGTAGTTATTTACTGAAAAACACTTTCTTTTGAAATTTTGATCATTGTAAACATTTCCTTTACACTTACAGCAAATACAAACATAAGCATTTCAACTCACCATTATCTTCACCTAAAAGAAAATAATAAAAAAGATTTCAGAAAGTATCTTACACAGCTTGGATTCCAATCTTACATATTTCAATATGAGACTAAAACTGTTAAACTATTAATTATATCATGAGAACTTCAGTCAGTGGAGTCATTCTGGAAATGAGGCCTTGTAAAATAAGAACATAGGCCAAAGAATATAAGATTTGCAACGTTTTATGCAATAAATAATACCAGAAAGCAACTAAAAATAATAAACCCTCTAGTTTCAAAACTTAGCAGATACACAAAGCTGCTCCTTTAATCTTTATGTGCACAACCGTCTCTGAACATTACTGTTTCTATGCTGAAATACGTTGCTCATTTAAACTACTGCTCTCCAGTGCAGGTACACCTTAGCAACAGTACTTCCTAAACTGTAATCAGTGCTGGAGTTGCTCCAGGGCTCCCTAGAGATGAGGAACAGGCTAGAAGGTTGGGCTTTAGGGCCCCATAGCTCCACCTGTCAGCTTCATATGTAGGGCACTAAATGTAAGACTTTGTTTTTGGAAAAAAGGTTATTTTGCTCAAAACTGTTAGAAAAATAGTTGTACAAACCTGTTGCAACTTACGAATAGCGTGGAAGAAACACAGTTAAGAAGACATGGCCCAGCATAGTGGCTGATGCCTGTAATCCCAGCAATTTGGGAGGCCAAGGCGGGAGGATGGCTTGAGGCCAGGAGTTCAAGTCCAGCTTAGGCAGCATAGTGAGACCCCATCTTTACAATAAATAAAAAATTACCCCTACTCAGGGGCCCCCGACCTCTACTCAGTAGACTGAGGCAGGAGCATTGCTTGACTCCAGGAGTTCAAGGCTGCAGTGAGCTATGATCACTGTACTCCAGTGTAGGCTACAGAGCAAGACCTTGTCTCTCAAAAAAATGAAAAAAATCAGATAACCGAAGAGGAGCTGTTAATCATCAATTTCAACGGTGACAGGACACAGATGGCATCAGCAAGAGCTACTTAATTACTTTATGGAGTACTCCTATAACAGCGAGGGCCCATTCTCTTTCCCCTCACCTACTCTTTTGTTTTTCTTTAATAAAATTTTTTTTTTTTTTTTTTTTTGAGGCAGAGCCTCAAGCTGTCCCCCTGGGTAGAGTGTCATGGCATCACAGCTCACAGCAACCTCCAACTCCTGGGCTCAAGCGAGTCTCCTGCCTCAGCCTCCCAAGTAGCTGGGACCACAGGCGCCCACCACAACGCCCGGCTATTTTTTGGTTGCAGCCGTCGTTGTTTGGCGGGCCCGGGCTGGGGATTCGAACCCGCCACCTTAGGTGTACGTGGCTGGCGCCTTAGCCGGTTGAGCTATAGGTGCCGAGCCTCTTTAATAAAATTTTGTTTTCTTCTTTTCTCCTCCTTCCCTCCATCTTTTTCTACAGAGCGATTTCCTTCCTCTCCTCATCTTTCCAGCAGTTTCAGGTCTCTAATTTATCATAATGTGGAAGTTCCTATGACGTCAGAGTTTTATTAAGTGAATAGCAATATTTTCTGCTTTAAAAGTCATTGGCCATGGTAAATGTCTAGAAGAATGCCTTCCAAACTGTGTACTATGAAACAGTAATTGGGGTTGGGGAAGAGTGTTCCCTTTTGAATTTATACCTTCTATACTACTTCAATTTTTATAAAATGTTGTGTAATTAAAACATTTCAGTTGAAAACAGGAAAGTTATGAATTGAAAGTAATAAAAGAGACAAAGGATAAGAAGCCACCATGTCCTTTCCATGACCCAATCCCCTTCTCCAGGCAGTTTCAAAATGAATTTGGGAAAAAGCTTATTTGCCACACGGGGATAGGCTAAGTATGCAAATGCAATCTATGCATTTAATATTTCCAAATCTACTGGCTCTTGAAATGTCTAAAAAGATACAAATTTAGACCAGGAAATACAATTTCTTAAAAATCAATTTCAGTCTAAGGACAAATTGGAGTGCTAGGTCCATTACAGGGTTGCTGCCAGGGTTTGGTTTCTGAAAATAGAATGAGGATGTGCCCAACTGACTACAGCAATACTGTCCCGCTGAAACATAACGCCAGGCACATGTGCAACTTAAAATTTTTCTAATAAGTAAAATGTATACATGTCCTGTGACACAACAACATTACATGATGCAAGGAATCATACCAAAACAATAATGTTCTGTTTACTGGCAATATTTTATATTGTGTCAGTTTTTAAAATCTAAATGAACTAAAATTAATTAAAATTTAAAATTTGGTTTCACATTAGCCACATTTCTAGAGTACTGCTGAAAGCAGCCTAAGTTTCTGAAACTTCTCTATGTTCTTCCCACTCAAAGTGCGGTACATGGGTCAGCATCCTAGGTAGCACCCGGAGCTTGTCAGAATGTTGGGCCCCACCCAAGACCTGCAGAATCAGAACCTGTACATTAACAAGTCTTAGTTTGAGAAGCACTGGGATAAGCCAATGGTTCTGAAACCTGGCTGCATACTAGAACCACCTAAACTAAAGAGTTCAAAAAATACCAAGGGTTTTGACTTAATTAGTATAGATAGTCCCTGGGCATGTAGATTTTTAGGAGGTCCCCAGGAAATCTCTGATATGTGGCTTACTCACATACTCTAATTTACTTTACATAAAGCTTCTAGTTCAGGTAGTCGGGGCACTGGAGTAGCAACTGTCCAGTTAGATGCAGCAGCCAGGCGGCATCCTCCCACAGTCTGGTGGGGTCTCTGTGTCTCGCGCCAGCCTGCCGAGCTAGGTTATCTCCATTGTTCTTTCTACTTTGCTCCAGGAGGCCCAAGTGACTGCCACAGTCTCTGTGGCCTTTAACTCACAGATACTGAAAGAACCACTGGAAGAATGCCAGACACCACAGAAGTCAGGAAATACGACCAGTGGGGCCCCTGAAGAGACCCACAGAGACCCGTTTCCCCCACTGTGACTGAAGTCAACACACTGACCATCTGGATGAGTCCACTGACAGCTCAGGTTTTCCTTAACCTTGCTGGGAGAAACTCCAGACAGAATTAGAAAGGCTGGTTATTTTACCAAGGCTTTGATTGACATGGCATATTTTCGAATATTCCTAGGCTGCCATGAGGAAGCAGGTTGACTTATCAGGCAAATAAAAAGCCTTTAGGGAAAAAACCCTTCTCGTTTAGGGTCTAGCATGTGGTAGACACTTGATAAATGACAGTAGTTATCTAAAACATGTACAGAAATCTTGAGATTTGACTAGAACTAATGTTATATACTTTTGTTGATAAAATTAGTAAAAAGTATAAAATAACTGAAAAAATTTTCAGTGTAAAGTTTTGCTGCAAAGATGTTTTATAAATAACATCTAAAAGCATGAAAATGTATGTATGAAAAACCTACCTCGGCTGGGTGCCAGAGGATTTAAAGGACGATAAACAGATCGAGGCCTGAAAAAGAAAACATTGATATCCAAACATTAAATGGTTTGACTTTTACATCTGACTTTTTTATTCCAACACAGATGTGCCCCTCTGCTCCACCCTCCCTTTCCTCCTTCTGCCCCGGCCCCTGCAGTTACTTGAAACAGTTTTCCTCATAGATGCTGTTCCACACTCGCCACGCAGAGGTCCCTTTATAGCCGGTGTAGCGCTCGGGGTTCAGCAGTAGGTCTACATACTGAGCAGCTGGAGATCTCTCATCTGAACAAGAAACAATTCATAAAAACCATCCATATTTCACTATGTGCCTGACACTCAGTGTTACAAACCAAACAGGACTAGGTTAAAGAAATACTAATGTTTTTCAAGTATTCTCCAATTTAGATGTAGATTGGTTAGCACATCTGTGAATGTACTTGACCCAGGATTTAGAAAATTCAGTAATGTAGGAAAATTATGGTTCCGAGCTTATAGCACAGTGGTTATAGCACTGGCCACATGCACTGAGGCTGACGGGTTCAAACCCAGCCTGGGCCAAACAACTGCAACAAAAAAATAGCCGGGCATTGTGGTGAACGCCTGTAGTCCCAGCTACTTGGGGAGGCTGAAGCAAGAGAATTGCTTACGCCCAAGAGTTTGAGGTTGCTCATAGCACTCTACCAAGGGTGACATGGTGAGACTGTCTCAAAAAAAAAAAAAAAAAAAAAAAAGAAAAGAAAAGAAAAGAAAAATTACTTGAGAGAGAATATAAAACCTCAACTCTCCATTCACTATTCAGTGCTCTTTTAAGTAATGTAATATCCCTCACCTTAATAAAGACATTCATCCTTTCTTAATTTTTAATTACCCAAGTCTGAAAAAACCGAACAAAATCCTAACCTGTTAATGTTTTACACGATTTCTTCTTTAAGAATACACCTACCGAACCACATGTTTTCAAAAATTTTCTTAATATATATTATATTCAAAATAGAGATTTCTCTACTACTCTACTTGGACTTAAAGTGTGATTCAAGTCTGATTACTGAAAAACTACACAATGCTCTAGTTTTAAAAACACGTATTATTTATTTTTATCAATGTTAACATATTGAAGTGGATTTTTACTGCCAAACCAGTATAGTTAGCATAATTTTCAATAACTTCTTGAAAAACTTTATATTAAATAACTATTTCTGGCTTGGCACCTGTAGCTCAACCAGCTAAGGCGCCAGCCACATACACCAAAGCTAGTGGGTTTGAATCCAGCCCGGGCCTGCCAAACAACAATGATAACTACAACAAAAAAATAGCTGGGCATTGTGGTGGGCGCCTGTATTCCCAGATACTTGGGAGGCTGAGGCAAGAGAATCACTTAAGTCCAGGAGTTGGAGGTTGCTGTGAGCTGTGATGCAATAGCACTCTACCCAGGGCAACAGGTTGAGGCTCTGTCTCAAAAAATAAAAATAAATAAATAACCATTTCCACATTAACAGTCAAATGAATATTTACTAGATATCTACTATTTGGGCATTTTAATAGAAATCTCCAAGGAATACAAATGATAAAGAAAAATGGTCTTAACTGATGAGGTACACATTCTGGGTAGGAAGGGAAAACATATACTTCCATCACGATAGAAAATGATAATGTAAGACCATAATATATATACATATAAGCCTGAATACTAGATATGCTGGCACAGATGTAGTCTTTCATTGATACCCTTATTACTTTTGTTGTCATGAAATTAAATACTTCATAGGCACCTGGCTTAAAACAAGGGTCATCAAATGCCCTCTTCCTTTCATTACCCGATAGTGTATTTTCCTGGCAGTGAACAATATTCCCTGGATATTCAATGACCATAGATTGGGATTATCCATAATCATAAAGGGAAAATGACACTTTGATCCATACCTTCTGAGAATTATTTGGTACTTTTTTTTTTTTGAGACAGAGTCCCAGTATGTCGCCCTCACTAGAGTACCATGGCATCACAGCTGATAGCAACCTCAAACTCTTTGGCTCAAGTGATTCTCTTGCCTCAGCCTTCCAAGTAGCCAGGACTACAGGTGCCCACCACAACACCCGGCCATTTTTTTTGTTGCAGTTGTCATTGTTGTTTAGCTGGCCTGGGCCAGGCTCGAACCCACCAGCCTCGGTGCATGTGGCCAGCCACATAACCACTGTGCTAGGACATTGAGCCATTACCTGGTACTTTTATGATGTAGGAAGAGTACAAAGATAATTAATAACTTACTATAATTAAATGGGTTATATATAACTTACAATGGAAATGTGATTTTGCAGACTTTATATCAGCTCCATTTCTAGCCCTAAATAGATATTCCCTATATAAAGATATAGCCCTATAAAGATATTCCACTATACAAAAACAAGGCAAAGAAAACAATTTACAGGTGGATAAATAAAAACTGTCCAAGAACATAGATTGATTCAGGACTATAATAACTTTTAAACCTTACTTTAGGCTTGGCACCCGTAGCACAGTGGTTATGGTGCCAACCACATACACCAAAGTTGGTGGGTTCAAACCCAGCCCGGGCCAGCGAAACCAAAATGACAACTACAACAAAGAATAGCTGGGCATTGTGGTGGGCACCTGTAGTCCCAGCTACTTGGGAGGCTGAGGCAAGAGAAGTGTTTAAGCCCAAGAGTTTGAGGTTGCTGTGAGCTGTGATGCCACAGCACTCTACTGAGGGCAACATAGTGAAACTCTGTCTCAAGACAAAAGAAAACAGGCTCGGCACCTGTAGCTCAAGTGGCTAAGGTGCCAGTCACATACACCAGAGCTGGCGGGTTCGAATCCAGCCTGGGACTGCCAAACAACGACAACTACAACCAAAAAATTGCCGGGCACTGTGGCGGGTGCCTGTAGTCC
>NW_003852511.1:5066923-5068190 GCF_000181295.1 Otolemur garnettii
AACTCCTAGGCTCAAATGATCTTTCATCTCAGCCTCTTAAGTAGCTGGATAGCAAGGTGCACCACTGCACTTAGCTCAGTAATTCTAGTTTTTATAATTACTTCCTTGAATAAAACGCATATTCTCAATGTTCTTAATGTTTATTCCTTTAATTCAATCAAGAGGTGTTTTTTTTGAAACAGAGTCTTAAGCTGTTGCCCTGGATCCAGTGCCACGGCATCACAGGTCACAGGTCACAGCAACCTCAAACTCTTGGGCTTAAGCATTCTCTTGCCTCAGCCTCCCAGGTAGCTGGGACTAAGGTGCCTGCCACAACACCCAGCTATTTTTTGTTCTTGTTGCAGCTGTCATTGTTTTAGCTGGCCCAAGCCAAGTTTGAACCCTCCAGCCTCAGTGTATGTAGCTGGCGCCCCACCCAGCTACAGGCACTGCCAATCAAGAGTTATTTTTTAAAAAAATTTTAAATGCTTTTTCAAATCCCTAGAAGAGTGGGTTTTGTTCACCTATACTAGGAATTTATAAACTATAACTCATGGGCCCAATCTGCCCCGCTGCCTGTTTTTGTAAGTAACATTTTCTTGGAACATCGCCATGTTCATCTGCTCATCTACTGTATTCACACAAAAATGGCAGAGTCTAGTCCACGAGGCCTAAAATATTTACCTGTTTGTCCATTTACCGAAAAAGCTTATCAAGTGCTGTTCTACACTGACTTGAATAAATTAAACAAACAAACAAACAGAATTTCCAGACATCCAGAGTGAGCAGCATGTGTGGGAGAAAGCACATACAGGCTGAGCTCCCTAGAAACACAGGGGGACAGCTTGAGGCTCTGTCTCAAAAAAAAAAAAAAAAAAAAAAAAAAAACAAAAGAAAACAAAAAAACCTTACTTTAAAAATAAAATTCAAACTATGATGTTATTAAAAGTATGGTTTTTAGTAAAGGTACAATAAAATGTTAAAATTGATTAATTTCTATTGTTAAATTTCATTGCGCTGTTTTTGAATAAATTCATTTGCAAAATTGATTTGATTATAAACTAAATATTTCACATATAAACAAATATATATTTTCTGATTAATACCTATGTATGTATGCATGTATAAATATTTATGTGTCTACTGTGGGACAACGTGTATAGGTCATCTATGAACAAGCAGAGTAGACTAGTTATCAACCCCTTCTCCCAACAAAACCAACTAAATAACCAATGAAGAAAAAAGATTCAGATGTGACAGCATAATGATAAAATATATATATATATAT
>NW_003852511.1:5068602-5069664 GCF_000181295.1 Otolemur garnettii
TCTATCCTTACCCCTGCCATCTGTGACACTGATTGTAATTTGTTCCTAACCTATAAATTCTCTTTGTATGGCTGCATCATTCATTCAGATAATTCTCTCTGGACCTTCTCCTTTTCTCTTCTCCTCCCTCTACAAAGCTGCTCCAAAGCTCTTCTATTTGACCATGCTAAGTATTACCTAAGGATTCCCATTGAATCTAAATTCCTAATTCTAGGAATTCATCAACTTGAACTAAAGTTATTGTCCTCCTCCTCAAGTATACCATTTTTCCCAACCAAATTTTGATTTCACAATCCTAAGAGTCATGAGGTCACTCCACATTTTCAAGGACACTACACATTCTTCCCTGCCTCCTCACCTATACATCCATAATGGTGACATGGGACAACTTAGTGTGTAAGGTTTTTGCTCATGGTCACAGATAAAAAATATTATATTATGAACACACAGCCCTGCATCACTAACCCTGTCCCAAATTGCTATGATTTAAACAGTTGAGGAGAATCTACAGTTTATAAAGCTCTTAAGTAATATACAGTCAGACTTAGAAAGTGTTTAAGGGAGGAAAAAAAAAAGTAAAACTCTATCATACTATTTAGGCTATTTATGAATCAACTACTTCATTTAGCAAATACTAATTAAATATCTACCATGTCCAGGCACTGTTTTAGGCACTAGGGGTATAGTAGCGAAGCAAAAAGATGGTTCACTTGCCCTTAAGGAACTCACAATCTAGTTGGAGAAGACAGACAACAAGCCAAGAGACTAAAGAATACACCAGACACTGCTGTCAGTGCTGCACACATATGGATGTATAAATATTCATGTGTGTACATGTGGGACAGCATGTATAGTGTCACCTATGAACAGGCAGACTAGGCTAGTATCAACCCCTTCTCCCAACCAAACCAACTAAGTAACCAATGAAGAAAAAAAAAGATTCAGATGTGACAGCATAATGATTGAAATCATTATGTATTAAGGGAGCTAAAAATCACAAGAGTAAAATCAATTATATCAGCTTTGTTTTGTTTTATTTATTTATTTATTTAATTTTTTTTT
>NW_003852511.1:5070868-5071999 GCF_000181295.1 Otolemur garnettii
AAAAAAAAAAAAAAAAGACCTACAGCAAATTCCAGGGTAAACATGTTTATAATACGTTCACAGACCTATAACTAAATACATTCAATTGAAGGTTTTGTGTAACTCGTGGGCAAGTTATTTAGTCTTTTTGAGACTCAGCTTTCTCGCATATGAAATAATACACACCTATTAAGGCAGCTGCAGAGATCAGAAACAATGTATTTAAGGTATCTAACGCAGGGCCTGGAACACAGCAGGCTTTCAATAAATGCCACTATAAAGAATAGAATCTATAGAGCAAAAATCCACTATTAACTCAGATTATATTCCATGGATTTAAATGTCTTATAAAGGGTTAAGGCTAAAATAATTTAATTATAATAGTTTAATTTTATTACCATCAAGTTCACAAAAGTGATCCTGTGAATCATCATATCTTGCCCAGTCAATGAAAGCTTCTTTGCTTTGATTACTATGGGAAGGAGGAATAAAAAAGAAAAATGATTAAATTTGGAGTTGAAAATTTTAACACTGTATTCTAGTGTAATTAAAAGAAATAATCTTAGGTCACTTCTTTATTAGATGATGTCACAAATTCTGTCATTAGTGACTTCATGAAGGAATGATAAAAAAATTATATGAAAAACACTAAATTCCATGAGCAATTTATATTTTTAAATACATTAAAATTATTAGCCCTAGTCTAATAATTGTTTTGCTTAGAAATTAATTTACAAATACATGTAACATGCAGTTAAAACACAAAAATCAAGCTGGCCTTTTCAGTTAAGTTAGAAATTGTAATAATGTTTATATTTCTTCTTGAAATAAATAAAATTTATTTTTAGAATTCTCTTGACTTAAATTGCTCCTACAATTATGGGATCCAAATACTAAGAACTGTATTTCTTTTAGCTTCCAACCAATGTGGTATTCCAGGTTATACCAATACCACTCTTATCATAGTTTATCATTTTACATCCTAATTCACGTTTAACAAAATCTATGATCAGGGCTGGGTGCTGTGACTCACACCTATAATCTTAACACTTTGGAGGCCAAGGTGGGTGGACTGCCTGAGCTTATAAGTTCGAGACCAGCCTGAGCCAGAGCAAGACTTTGTCTCTAAAAATATCCAGGTGTTGGCTCGGC
>NW_003852511.1:5072339-5073736 GCF_000181295.1 Otolemur garnettii
CTGTGAGCTGTGATGCTACAGTGCTCTACAGGGGGGCGACAAAGTGAGACTCTGTCTCAAGAAAAAAAAAATCTATGATCAAGATGTCTTTTTTTTTGAGACAGAACCTCAAGCTGTCCTCCTGGGTAGAGTGCCGTGGCATAGCTCACAGCAACCTCCAACTCCTGGGCTCAAGCGAGTTTCCTGCCTCCGCCTCCCAAGTTGCTGGGACCACAGGTGCCCTCCACAACGCCTGACTACTTTTTTTTGGTTGCAGCCATCACTGTTGTTTGGCGGGCCCGGGTTGGATTTGAACCCGCCACCTTAGGTGTAAGTGGCTGGTGCCTTAGCCACTTGAGCCACAGGCGCCGAGCCTATGATCAAGATTTCTAACTGATAAGAAATAACTACATTCAAATAAACTTGGACCTACCTTCACTTTAACCCACATTCAAGCCTTCTCTGTCTATCAGCGTCTGTCGGGAAAGCATCATTTGCTCCCTTCTTTATCCATTACACAAAAGGAAAGTCAAGGTACAAAAACCGTGTACCAAGTACAAATCAGGTAATTCCTAAATTCATTACTGTCAGAATTAAGAACTTATTTTGCATTTGAAATACTGCTCTACAACATAAGCATTAAAAAAAGTATGTAGGCTGGATGTTCTAAATCAATTTTAACAATACATTTTTCCAATTCAATTTATTTGGGAATTTTTTCCCAATGGAATATATAATTAACTTAATAATAAAAGTTAATGAAAAAATTTCTATCAGTGGACTCAGGTGAAATGTATGATGCCATAAATAAGAATGCCTAAGATCTAGTTACAGCTAACATGATGTAACTACAGTTGTGTTCACTAGGAAGATCTTACGCTGAAAATACTAAAGAACAAATCAACTATGACATGAATTCCTATTTTCTTGTTAATATGACTCATAGGAACATTGTTCTTTGAGCATCCTCATTTGAAAAGGCTTTGTTGATTGCTTCTTCCAACCCCTGCCTAAAGCCAAGGTCAGGAAAAGATACTGAATGCAACACCTAATGCTAAGAGAGCTGGCCAGTTTGATTTACAGAGGAGTTAGAAGGGGCCATCTAATCTACCTTTTCCAGAACTCAGTTTGGGGATGGATACAGAGGTCTTTACATGAGAATTTCTTGGGCTTAACCCGGTACTTCCTATCAAGATGGTGTTGTGAGGTTAAAGGAGTTGTCTTCATGCTGGAGGAAGAAGAGCAGGAGGAGACTGGATCCAAGGACAATCAAAGAGCATGAGAAAACTTCTGGGGGGACAGATAGGATAACTGTCTCAACTGTGATGATGCTTTGTGGGTATGCACATACACCAAAACATCAAACTGTGCACTTGAAACATGTCACTGAATTTTATATTATTGTACCTCAAGATAAA
>NW_003852511.1:5073916-5079771 GCF_000181295.1 Otolemur garnettii
GGAGGCTGAGGCAAGAGAATCACTTAAGCCCAAGAGTTTGAGCTGTGACGCCATGGCACTCTACCAAGGGGGTCATAGTGAGACTGCCTCAAAAAAAAATTACAGTACCAATTGTTGGAGAAGTTTGGAACAAGGAACTCTCATATACTGCTAGTGGCAATATAATTTAGTAGCAACTTTGGAAAACCATTTGGCCGTATCTAATTCCACTTGTAGATATATTCTCCACAGAAATACATACATGTATTTACCAAAATATTTCTGAAATGGGCCTAAAGTGGAAAACATCCAGCTATCAACAATAGGATGAAAATGTGGTAATTCTTATTATAGAATACTATATACTAAAAAGTACATTATTAACTTTGAATGGTGAGAATGACTAGGAAATTTCACATGGTAATCCTTTTGGGTAGCAAGTATATTGCTCTGGATGGTGGCTGCAGAATTGGGTTCACTTTTTTTTTTTTGAGACAGAGCCTCAAGCTGTCCCCCTGGCTAGAGTGCTCCTGGCATCACAGCTCACAGCAACCTCCAACTCCTGGGCTCAAGTGAGTCTCTTGCCTCAGCCTCCCAAGTAGCTGGGACCACAGGTGCCCACCACAATGCCTGGCTATTTTTTGGTTGCAGCCGTCATTGTTGTTTGGTGGGCCCAGGCTGGATTTGAACCCGCCACCTTAGGTGTATGTGGCTGGTGCCTTAGCTACTTGAGCCACAGGTGCCGAGCCTATACATAAGATTTTTATACTTTATTGTATATCATATTTAAATTTAAAAGTTTGAAAAATTAATATTTCTATTGAACAAAAAAATCTCTGAGAAAAATTAAAAGACAAGCCCTAACAATCCAACCCCCCAGTGGAGAAACAATGACAAGGGGCATGAACAGGTGATTGACCTTAAAACCTTGTTAAAGACTCAGGCCTAGTCCCTAAATCATTTCCCTATTTATACTCTCTCTTTGGTGATTTTATTCAGGTCAGGGCTGCTAATTACTATATGTTCACTAACTCAGACTTGCATATCCACCTGCCTGCTTGGTAACTCCAACTGGATGTCTCACAGGCAGCTCAGACTTAACAAGTCAAGGCTGCACTATAATTTTCCATCAAACTTGCTTCTTCTGTAGTTGTCTACAGGTCAATAAAATGGCAACTCCATTTTTATAGTTTTAAATCTTATAGTTATCCATAAAGGTCATCTTTTTCATACTCCATATTCGATTGGTCACCAAATCCTGTCAACCCAATCTTCAAAATACATCCAAAACCTGACTACTTCTCATCATTTCCACTGCTATCACCTGGTCTAACCATATGTCTTTTTTGCATCATTTCAATAATCACATAACAAGGCTTCTACAACAGATCAGGCTCCCTTATCACATGTCCCTGCTCAAAATGCTCCAGTGACTTATGTTCCTCAGTTTAAAAGCAGTATTCATGGCTTGGCACTTGGAGCACAGTAGTTACAGTACCAGCCACATACACCAAGGTTGGCAGGTTTGAACTCAGCCTGGGCCAACTAAACAACAATGACAACTGTAACAAAAAATAGCCAGGCATTGTGGTGGGTGCCTGTGGTTCCAGCTTTTTGGGAGGCTAACGCAAGAGGCTCGCTTAAGCCCAAGAGTTGGTTGCTGTGAGCTGTGATGTCATAGCACTCTACCAAGGGCAACATAGCGAGACTCTGTCTCAAAAAAAAAAAGTAGTATTCATTATAGTTGCCTGCAGTGCTCTGTAAGATCCCCACCCACTCGCCCTCCCACTCCCCCCATCCCTAGCACCTTTGGATCTTGCCTTCTACTATCTTGCCCTTGATCACTGTCCTCCAAGTTGCTTTGGTCTTCTTGTGTCATTCCTCAAATAGTCTAGGCATGATGCTGCCTGCCACAGGGCCCTTAACTAACACTTACATATACCTGGAATACTCAGCCCCCAGGCAGCCCCATTACGTGACTCACACCTTCACCTTCTTCAACAATGTGCTCAAATGTCCCATTATCATTTAGGTCTTCCCTGACCACCCAATTTAAAACAGTGCTGCCCTCCTCACTCTTAGCTCTTTCTCCATTCTTCTACTCTTTGTATTTTCCCTAGCACTCATTATCATTTTACTTTTACTCGTTTATCTGGTTTATTGTATTATCTCTTCCAACAAGAATTAAGCTACATGAGGCAGAAATTTTGTTTATCATGTACCCTACTGTATATAGTCCTAGTACCCTAGAACAGTGCTTGGCTCATTTGTTGAATGAATGAGAACTAAATCTCCAATAAACAGATTTAAAAAGGCTCAAGCTCACACTAATAAGTACAAGGTATAAATTAAACAAACACAAGACACTATTTCACACTCACCAAACATTATCATCTTTTGGCAAGGGTGTGGAGAACAAAACAAGGTCTCAGCACTGGAGTCAGAATACTCTCACATGAAGCACTTTGAAATGCTATTAGGCAATGTCAAGAATAGTTGCAAAAGGACAAGCCTATGATTCAGCAGCCTTATCTCTAGTGCACAACAAACAACATATTCAGGGCTGTGCAAGGCGGCATGTTTTAAAAGTAAAAAATTGGAAATAGCCTAAATGTCCATCAGTAGAATAGATATATAAAATATGATTAATTTATACAATGAAAATCATTCATCGGTTAAAAGAATGAGACAAATCTCCTGTGTTTGAACAGATTTAGAAAGCAATACATACAATGAAAAAAGGTAGCAGATGTTAAATACAGTTTTATATAAAGGAAAACTAAAGACGAAGAAGAAAAGATAAGGGAATAGAACATACAAGGGATTTTAAACCTGTCGGTGATGTTTCTTGTTTCTCTGGAAGAAATGGTAGAAAATTCTCAAACTTATTCATTTTAAATGGAGGATATGTAGGTGTTTATTAGATTATCTTTTTTACTTTCCTTTACTAAAGTTTTTCTTCAATAAATAAGATAATAAGACTGGCTACCTTTATTTATTTATTTATTTTTTGAGACGGAGCCTCAAGCTATCACCCTGGGTAGAGTGCCCTGGCCTCACAGCTCACAGCAACCTCCAACTCCTGGGCTCAAGCGAGTCTCCTGCCTCAGCCTCCCAAGTAGCTGGGACTACAGGCACCCGCCACAGCGCCTGGCCATTTTTTGGTTGCAGCCATCATTGTTGTTTGGCGGGCCCGGGCGGGCCCGGGCTGGGGATTCGAACCTGCCACCTTACGTGTATGTGGCTGGCGCCTTAGCCGATTGAGCCACAGGCACTGAGCCAAGACTGGCTAACTTTATATGCGTCATTAATAATTATAGCATATAAAAATACACATATAAACAAACGGAAATTTAAGAGAATTTCTGCAATATTCTATTCCTTTCTAAGATTATGTCCAGTCATTCCACACTCCATAATCTGAGGCTATTTATTAATTAGTTAATATTGGCCTTCAAAAGCAGGTTTCTGCTTAAAGCAGATAAGGAAAAGCTAACAGGAAAAAAAGACAGATGAAACTTAAGTTATGCTAATAGCAACTTTTATTGTTCAAAATGTAACATAGATTGAATTACTATTTATAAAAGACGTAGAGATTCAAGCCCCCTTTCCCATAATAATCAGGAAGAATAGAGCCATAGTCCTGCAAGGGTCTCCTATTAGTGGAGCCACAGTCCAAGGGTCATAGTAGCCAAGGGTCTACTATTCTTCTAAATCTCTACTTTTTAGCACATTCACTACTGATGATACTTTCTAGGAATTTATGGACAAAGGAGCCAAGAAGAGGCAAAGCTATATGGAACTTAGGATGAAGAAATAACTTTTTATTCCTTCTAAAAATTTATTTACTGTAGTGTTTAGCAAAAATGTGTTACCAAAATCACAAGAAAACTAGATTATGGGTATAAATAAGAGAATATTTTCTTAATAGTACTAAAATAAAACTTGCCTTAATGTGCTGTTAATTGCTCCAAGTTTATTAGCTTGCTCACAGTCTTCTAATTCTTTGGTATTATTTGTCACTTTCAAGTACTGCAAGGAAGTTCATAGTTAAGTTTAGTAATAATTATTAACTTTCTCTTTATTCAGCTTCCACTGGCAGAATCAATTAGTTAGCGATGATACATCCTATTATAAAAATCTCTATCCTATGTAAGAGATACAAATGATAATGAGGCACAAATTTCCACCAACTAAGTAAGTCAACACATTAAAATTTAACAAGCAGTGTTAATGTGTTGGCGATGATGTAAAGTGAAAAAAATGTGTTGCGAAAGAAATTTGACAACATATATCTAGAGCTGTAAAAATGCATATCCCCTTGAACTAGCAGTCCTACTAGTGAGACGGTATTCCAAGAAAACAATTTAAAGATGCAAACACCTTAGAAAGTTATTTTTTGTTATGTGTAATGTTGAGATAGATATACCCTATGGTCCAGCAACCAACATTTTTTTTTTTTTGAGTCAGAGTCTCACTATGCTCATCACAGTGCTGTGATGTCACAGCTCACAGCAACCTTAGGCTTACACAATTCTTTTCCCTCAGCCTCCCAAATAGCTGGGACTACAGGCACCTGCCACAGCGCCCTGCTATATTTTTGTTGCAGTTGCCATTGTTGTTTAGCTGGCCTGGGCCAGGTTTGAACCTGTCAGTCAGCCTCAGTGTATGTGGCCGATGCTGTAACCACTGTGCTACGTGTGCCAAGCCAGCAGCACAGAGTCTCACTTTGTCGCTCTCAGTAGAGTGGTGTGGAGTCACAGCTCACAGCAACCTCCAGCTCTTGGGCTTAGGCGATTCTCTTGCCTCAGCCTCCTGAGTAGCTGGGACTACATGTGTCCCAGTTATTTTTTTGTTGCAGTTTGGCTGGGGCCAGGTTCCAACCTGTCACCCTTGGTATATGAGGGTGACAGGTTGGAACCTGAGCCACAGGTGCCGCCTGCAACACAACTTTTAAATGTAGATCTAGAGAATCCTTTACATGAGATAAAAGACAAATTACTACTGTGTTTCCCCAAAAATAAGACCTACCCAAAAAATAAGCCCTAGCAGAATTTCTATGCATTTGTTAAATATAAGTCCTACCCCATAATAAGACCTAGTGATGGGTGTGTCTATGCAGCATGCATTTCAGCACAGAGAGAAGACATCCCCTGAAAATAAGCCCTAGTGTGCCTTCTTGAGAAAAAATAAATGTAAGACAGTGTCTTATTTTCAGGGAAACACAGTAGTGCGTCACTGTTTGAAACAGCAAAAATTACAAATAACTGAAATGCCCATTGATACATTGGCTAATCTGTGTTATAGTCATATAATTGACTACTATATAGCTGTTAAGATGAATGAACAAAATCCATATGTATCAACAGAGAAACTTTTTTGTTTTCTTTTGAGACAGAGTCTCACTATGTCATCCTGGGTAGAGTGCCGTAGTGTCAGAGCTCACAGCAACCTCAAGCTCTTGGGCTTAAGCAATTCTCTTGCCTCAGCCTCCCAAGTAGCTGGGACTACAGGCACCCACCACAACACCTGGCTATTTTTTGGTTGGAGTCGTCATCGTTGTTTGGCAGGCCTGGGCTGGATTCAAACCTGCCAGCTTGTGGTGCCCTAGCTGCTGAGCTACAGGCGCTGAGCCTCAACAGAGAAAAATTTAAAAAGCATAAGATTGAGTAAAAAACACTGAAAAAATGTTTTTAACCTCAATAAATACGATAATGTAATATTTAAATTTAAAAAATTTTACACTAATTAATCTGTACATTACTTGTGGATACACATGTAGTAAGTATATTACCTGTAGGTACATGTGCAATAAAAGTATAAAACCACAGAAGGGGCTCGGCGCCTATAGCTCAACCGGCTAAGGTGCCAGCCAC
>NW_003852511.1:5080839-5088029 GCF_000181295.1 Otolemur garnettii
TTTTTTTTTTTTGAGACAGAGTCTCACTTTGTTGCCCTCAATAGAGGCTGTGACATCACAGCTCACAGCAACCTCAAACTCTTGGGCTGGAGCTATTCTTTTGCCTCAGCCTCCCAAGTAGCTGGGACTACAGGTGCCCCCACCCCCACAATGCTCAGCTATTTTTTTTTATTGTAGTTGTTGTTGTTGTTTAGCAGGCCCAGGTCAGATTCGAACCCACCAGCTCCGGTGCATGTGGCCGGCACTCTAACCACTGAGCTATGGGCACAGAGCGTGTAGTTACATTTTAATAGTTCTCCTAGAGATTCCAAAAACAGAACTAAGGTAATTTTCACAAGAAGCTAGGGATATACAGCCTCTCTGAGGCAAAATATCTCCATTCCCAACTAACCAACTATATCATGATTCTCTATTGCAACCACTGTCTGTCAATCAGTAAATGGTGAAGTTTTACTATGTGAAGCAGAAATATTCAGAGAGGAAAGGGACTCACCTTATTGGAATGCCCAGCTTTTATTCCAACTGGAATTTTACTCTTAAAAAAAAAACAAAAAAAAAATTTAAAACATGATCTTTACATTTTTTTGAAATTCCTCCACACATTGATAATACATTGCTCTAATTCACTGTGTATTTTATTCTATGGAGAGCATATCTGCCTCCACTCAAATTCCATTTTCATGCTCCCATGAGACAAAAGAGTTATCTCAACATAAAAACTTGTAAATCAAAGTACAGAAAACTGCACAACAGAGAGCCAAAATCAACTCTAATAACCCCAGTAGTTCTTTATAGTTTATAACAATTTTTAGGTTAGAAAAACTGGCAATCACTTTTTCAATAAACTTTCTTACCCACAGAAAAGAAAGCTTTTAAAAATTCAAAATTATTTGAAAAATACTGTGTATAGTTTGAATTTCTGCTAAGATGACATTTAAAGTTTAGAAAATTTTAGATTGCTAGAAAGCAAGAGTCCAATTTTTGGCCCATATGATTAGCCTCGGGTTTATCAAAGGAAGAATTATTCTTTTAATTCTTTCTAATTAATTATAGGCCTTAATAAATAAATCTGAATTGTTATAACTGACTTATCTAATAAAACTTTAAACAACATGTATTTTACTCTTAAAGAAAATAAAGAAAATAATTTTTTGTTGTTGTTGCAGTTTGGCCGGGGCTGGGTTTGAACTCACCACTCTTGGTATATGGGAGCGACACCCTACTCACTGAACCACAGGCACCACCCAAGATAATAAACTTTTAAAGAATTCTCCCTTTAGAACATTGGTCCAGATGTTCTTTTCTATTTTTAAGGACAACAAACTAGACTAAGAGATTAGGTAAGAAAAGCAAAAGTGAAATGAAGACATAGCTCATAACTAATTACTATTGATGGAGATGTCAAAAATTAGAGTAAAATGAAGCATTGTCTGGGTAATATACCCTTATTAAAAATGAAAATATAGTGAGGCCAAGTGAAATAATTCCAAGCCTGACATTTTTCCACTTACTCTAATTCCTACTCTTGAATTTGAAGTTTAGGTCCAGTAGCACTTTTTTTTTTTTTTGGCCTATGAAACAAGATGTAGACTCAATAAAGCATGAAATAGAAGTCAACTGAGATCCAGGCCTCTGATTTTTCTTTCATTTTAGAATCAGACTATCCTTCCACATCCAATAATACTGGATATAAGTGTCTTGAAATCTATTTTGGTGGAAAGTATAGTCTTCAATCATCTGGAGAGGGCTGAGAACATATGAATTTGTGGACAAGTCCAAATCCATTGACATTTACCTAAAATAAAAGAGCTTATGCTTATCTAAAAGTCTAAGAGATAGTAAGCTTTTTTCCCCTTTTATTTTTATTTATTTATTATACCTCTGGACAGGGTTCAACATGACAGTCTTTTATTGAACAGTGGCCATCTTCTGCCCAGAAGGGGCATGGTCGCTTCAGATTAACCTTGAGAGAAAGAATAAATTAATGTTAGTAAATATGCATTGTAGTTACATAATGCTTTCAAGCGTCACCATGCAGGGCACCAATGATATGGTGATGAATAAGAAGAAAAAGTTTCCTATCCTTGTAGCATGTTATGCAGAATTTAAAATGACTGCAGCTTTTCAGATACCCAAATGTAATATTAATTTTACAGTTAGGCTCGGTGCCCATAACTCAGTGGTTAGGGTGCCGGCCACATACACTGGGGCTGGCGGGTGTGAACTCAGCCTGGGTCTGCTAAAAACAACAATGACAACTACAACAATAACAAGAAAAAATAGCTGGGCGTTGTGGAGGGCACCTGTAGTCACAGCTACTTGGGAGGCTGAGGCAAGAGAATCCCTTAAGCCCAAGAATTTGAGGTTTCTGTGAACTGTGATGCTCTGGCACTCTACCAAGGGCAACATACTAAGACTCTGTCTCAAAAAAGAAAAAAAATTTTACAATTAAATGGCTATTATTTGTCCTCTGACACTTCAGAAAAGAAAGCTGAAGCTCACTGCTCATCTGAAGAACACTGGAAAGCATTTTCGAACTATTTTATAGTTTTCCAACCCCCTAATGTTACCTTTTCAATCAGGCTCTCTCCACAGTTCATACCGAGCATCCACTAGGTGTCAGGCACTGTGCTAGGGAAAAAAAGAGGCAGAGAAAGAGCTCCCTCCCTGCCTCCTTCAATTTACAATCTACTGGAGGAAAGAGAAATTAAATAAATTTAATGACAAGCTGTGGTAAGTGCTCAAAGAAAAATCCAGTTTTGTAATAATGAAGCTGGTGGATGGAGGCCTCTGAAGAGGTAATATTCAGAAAGGATGAAAGCTGGAGGAAATGTGCGTTTGGATAAGGCAATTAAGGGCTTAGACAGTCCTGGGAACTGAAAAACACCAGCCCAGATGATGTTCAGTATGGAAAGGGGAAGGTGTTAGGGAACCAGGGTACAGGTAGGTAAGGGATAGATCATGCAGGACATTTTAACCAAGCACAAAAACTCTCGACTTTCATATTCTAAACATTATGGGAAGGCAGTACTTGCACAGGACTTGCAGATGGATTGCCCAAGTCAAAAATCTGGGTTCTGTTTCCTCTTTTTTCTTATTCCTCTTTCTTTTTTTTTTTGAGACAGAGCCTCAAGCTGTCCCCCTGGGTAGAGTGCCGTGGCATTACAGCTCACAGCAACTTCCTACTCCTGGGCTCAAGCGAGTCTCCTGCCTCCGCCTCCCAAGTAGGTGGGACCACAGGCGCCCACCACAACGCCCGGCTATTTTTTGGTTGCAGCCATCATTGTTGTTTGGCGGGTCCGGGCTGGGGATTCGAACCCGCCACCTTAGGTGTACATGGCTGGCGCCTTAGCCGGTTGAGCTATAGGCACCGAGCCTCTTATTCCTCTTTCAACAATTCACTGTCCACTTCTCCCCACCCTTCACTGTGACCACTTATCTCTTTAATCAACTATCGCAATAGTCTCTACTATCTATTCCACACAGAAACCACAGTTTTCTCTTTAAAACAAATCAAATCATATCAATCTCTGTTCAAAACCTTCCTCACCTTCCTCTGGCTTCCCATTACCACCGAAGTAAATCCAAACTCCACAGCAAACTCCACAGGCCCTTCATCACCTGGTCTCCTGCCCTCCTCTATGACCTCTTCTATCATGCTCCTCCAGGCACGCTGGTTTTCTTGCTGGGAACCCTCTATGCTTCCTGTGTCTCAAGGCCTTTAGGCTGGCTCTTCTCTTTGCTTGTATATTATTTCTCCAGATCCTCTGATGACTCACTCCTTCACCTCATTCAGGTCTCCTTCAAATATTACCTTGGCAAAGAGAACTTTCTGACCAGGCTCTCTAAAGCAGTGCTCAGTACACTACTTCTACCATAACATACTGTGTTATATTCTGTTATGGTATTTACCAGTACATCAACATTATTTACTTATTTATTGTCTGCACCCTCCATTGTAAGGATTGGAATTTTACCTTATTATTTTATCCCCAGTGCCTAAAAAAGTGCCTAGAATACATACTAGACACCACAATAAATGTGTATTAGATGAGATAAAGAATATCTACACCATAGAGCAAAAGGCAAAAATAGGTAGACTGGCAATATAGGGTGATCAACTCTGTCTCTGGTAATACATAAAATGTGTATGACTAGAAGTGTTTTAGAGAAAGAGATTTTTAGACAGAAGGAGCAGGATATCCAAAGACAAAAAAGGCTTAAAATGGGCAGTGCCTGTGGCTTAGCGGGTAGGGCGCCGGCCCCATGTACCAAGGGTGGTGGGTTCAAACCCAGCCCCAACCAAACCGCAACAAAAATAACTGGATATTGTGGCAGGCGCCTGTAGTCCCATCTACTCAGGAGGGTGAGGCAAGCCCAGGAGTCCTAAGTCCTAAGCCCAGGAGTTGGAGATTACTGTGAGCTGTGATGCCACAGCCCTCTCCTGAGGAGGGTGATAAAGTGAGACTCTGTCTCTAAAAAAAAAAGCGTAAAATGGCATGGCACATTTGGGGACTACAAGTTCTCAGCCTGGATCACCGCCCTTGAGCATGTGGCCTGTATATCCCGCTGCCTCCTATATATCTCCATGGAGCAAAGGCACCTCAAATTTAGTATTTCCAAAGCTATGCCCCTCCTTCCAGTAATTCTCACCATCTCAGCAGACAGCTACTCCACTATTCTAATTCCCAGTGCTAAAACCTTGGCATTATTCTTGACTCCTCTTTTTCTCACCCCACATATAACACATCTGAAAATCTGGTCAGTTCCACCTTCAGAAAACACTCAGGGTGATGTCAGCAACATGGCAGAACAGGAGGCTCATAGCTACCCCTTTTCCTACAGCCACACTAAGTAAACGCCTACACATGGATCAGTTCTCCCCAAGAGAAAGACATAACCCAACTGAAAGACTCCTACATACCCAACCACTAAGAAAACTTTTATAGTCACCACTGGAGGCTGTGGCTTTTAAATCACCACGCTTGAGGAAAGGGCAGGGATGGAGCAACAGAGAATTTCTCTTAAGTATAGAAACAAAGGGAGATTTTGAACCTTGCAAGCACTCCCTGTAGCTGTAGCCTCTGGGATCAGGGTTTGGCTGCAGGCTTATTGCAGCAACCCAGTCTCTAACAAGCCATTATCTGGGAGCCTAGAAAGCAAATGAATAAGCCTACTGTAACCTAAATAAGAGAATAGCACTCCACATGCCTCTTCTCGGCTTGCTGGGTCAATAATCCCAGTCATGTGCTGTCTCCATGGAAAGACACTAGCAGCCTTTGCCAGCAAGAACAAGCAGGATGACCCTCCCCACACTTTCTTCCCTGGCTTGCTCCCAAAATAAATTTCTGCAATCTCTCATTAGAAGATGGCAGGGAGATCTCTCCATGACAGAAAGGGTAGAGGATACTCCCTTTGCCTTTGTCCCTGGCTTCAATGATAACTCTAGACCAAACGACTCTCCCTGCAAGGAGGGTCAGAGACTTCTTGCTTGAACAAGAAAGTGAGCACTCCCTGTCCCCTCTTCTCCAACTTGCTCCAGTAATAATCCCAGCCCTAAAGTCTCTCCTTGGAAAGAGGCTGTGGCCTCTGCCAGCAAGAACGGAAGGGACTACCCTCCCCATACCTTCTTCTTTGGCTTGCTCTAGAGATAAACTCCTGCAATCTCTTACTGGAAGGAAGTGGGGGACTCTCCATGCCTAAAAGGGTAAATAGGCACTCCCTGTGCTTCCTCCCCGGCTTGCTTCAGTGATAACTCCAGACCAGAAGTCTTTGCTGCAAAAGGGTATGAGACTTTTTCTTGCCTGAATAGGAGAATGGGCTCTGCCTTCTTCCCTGCTAGCTCCAGAAGTAAAGACTCCGCAGGCTCTTCCTGGGAATTGTTTTTGAGCACATCAAGTGCTCCAATTTGTACAGACTTCACCCAAGGGACTGGCTCCTAAATCAGCCAGCTCTGGGAGTTTATGGAGCTCTACACTCCTGAGTCTCCTAGACCACAAAGAACAAAAGGGGGACTTTTAAATTTACAAATGCTCAGCAGCTATCGCCCCCAGGGTTAAAAGTCAGAAGTCAGATTAAGAGTATGGGCATCTGCCTCTGATCTCTCCTTGGTGTAAAGAAGAACATGTAGGAGATAAACTGTGGTTCTCAGCTTCTCTGCAAAGAAAGAAAAAACCAGAATACACTTCTAACATCCCAGTCTCTAGTTACATCCCAAGAGACTGGCTTCTTCACCACCTCTCCCAAGGCAAAAGCATGACTTGACACAAATTTCTTTTCTTTCCTTTTTTTTAAAATAATTGAGACAGAGTCTCACTTTGTTGCCCCCAGTTGAGTGCCTTGGCATCATAGCTCACAATAACCTCAAACTCTTGGTTTAAATGATCCTTTTACCTCAGCCTCCAAGTAGCTGGGGCTACAGGTGCCTTCCACAATGCCCAGCTAGTTTTAGAGACAGGGTCTCACTCTTGCTCAGGCTGGTCTCGAAGGAGAACAAAGAAACATATTCAAAGAAATAATGGAAGAAAACTTCCCAAGTTTGGGGAAAGAAATGGAAATTCAAGTCTAGGAAGTTTAATGAAAACCTAATAGGATGACTCCAAACAGACACACACTAAGAGTCATTATACTCAAATTTTCAAAAGTTAAAGACAAAAAGAGGATATTGAAAGCTGCAAGAGAAAAGTGATGTTGTACACAAGGGGCTTCCATCAGACTACAAGTAGATTTTTCAATCTTGCAAGCCAGAAAAAAATGGGATGATATATTCAAAATCTGAAAGAAAATAACTGCCAAACAAGAATACTATGCCCCAGCTATCATGTCCTTCAAAATGAAGGGGAAATAAAAACTTTCTTATACAAACAAAAGCTGAAGAAATTTATCACTAGACTTGCCTTACAAGAAATACTAAAAGGAAAGCCAAGCACCATGGCTCACATCTTTAATCCTAGCACTGTGGGAGGCCAAGGTGGGTGGGTTGCTTGACTGTGCTCACAAGTTTGAGATGGGCCTGAGCAAAAGACCCCATCTCTAAAACAATAGCTAGGCATTTTGGCATGCACCTGTAGTCCCAGCTACTTACGGGGCAGAAGCAAAAGAATCACTTAAGCTCAGGCGGTGCCTGTGGTTCAAAGGAATAGGGAGCCAGCCCCATATACTGGAGGTGGCGGGTTCAAGCCCAGCCTTGG